>NC_050577.1:131545081-131875081 GCF_011100635.1 Trichosurus vulpecula | reverse complement strand
CCCTGTGGCCCTAATTGGCTCTGGGTCAGGGCTTTATATGAGGTCTATTGATGGATAGGGAAGATCTTATATTCCACTAACCCTATACCACCCCTTTTCTTTTATTCCATTTCCCTCCTACTTCCCCATTAGGTAAAATGAATTTTTGTACCTAATTGTGTGCATGTGTATTTTCTTCCCTTCTTGAACCAGTTCAGATGAGATTGAGTTTTGAGTGTTGCCCACTCCCCTCCCCATTCTTCTGTCCATTTTATAAACTTTTCCTTGTATAACTCATTTTAGTGAGATAATTTTCTACATTTTTCTTTTCTCCTCCCACTTTTTGCAGTGCATTCTTCCTTCTCACCCTTCCATGGTTCTTTTGAGATCATTCCAACATAATAGTCCCACAACCATGCCCTCTAAGTATACTCCCACTAACTGATCTAGTGATGATAAAGTTCTCAGGGGTTATGTGTATAATAGTTCCACGTAAGAAGGTAAACTGTTTAACCTTACTAAGTTCCTCATGATTTCTCACTCATGTTTACCTTTTTATGCCCCTCTTGAGTTTTGTGTTAGAATGTCAAATTTTCTATTCAATTTCTGCTTGTTTTTTTTTCCACAATGAATGCCTGGAAGGCCTCTATTTTATTAAATATCCATTTTTTCCTTCAAAAGATTATGCTCAGTTTTTCTGAGTAAGTTAGTTTTGGTTGTAATCCTAGCTCTTTTGCCTTCTGGAATATCATATTCTAAGCCCTCTACTTCTTTATGGTGGTAGCTGCCAAATCTTGTGTGATCCAGACTGTGATTCCATAGTATTTGAATTATTTTTCTCTGGCTGTTTGCAGTATTTCCTCCCTGACCCAGGAACTCTAAATTTCGGCTATAATATTTTGGGGAGTTGTCGTTTTGAGATTTTTTTTTTCAGGAGCAGCAGATTTTTTCAATTTCTAATTTGCTTCCTGGTTTTAAAATATTTGCGCAGTTTCTCTTGAAATATGATGTGTAGTCTCTTTTATTGATCATGGCTTTCACATAGTCCAATAATTTTTATATTATTTTCCCTTAATCTATTTTCCAGGTCAGTTGTTTTTCTGATGAGATATTATACATTTTGTTCTGTATTTTTTAGTCTTTTGATTTTGTTTTGTTGTTTGTTGTTGTTTCATGCAATCATTACCTTCCACTTGACCAATTCTAATATTTAAGAAGTTATTTTCTTCAGTGAGGTTTTGTACTTCATTTGCCATTTGACCATTTGAATATTTTTGTTCCTCTTTTTACCAGTTTCTTAATTCTCTTTTCATATTTTTCTTGCATTGCTCTCCTTTATTTTTCCCAATTTCCCTTTCACCACTCTCGTTTGATTTTTAAAATATTTTTTTTCCTCTTTCTAATCCTTTTTTAACTCTTCTAGAAATTATTTTTGGGCTTGTGTCCAATCTTAACATTTTTTTTTCCTTTTGAAGCTTTGCTTATAGTTGTTTTCAAGTTATTGTCTTCTTTAGAGTTTGTGTCTTGAGCTTCTCTGTCACAGTAGTATCGTTTTATGGGCAGTTTATTTTTTTGTTATTTGCTCATTTCCTCATCCCATTTCCTGACTTTGGACTTCATGTTAGAATTGGATTCTACTCACCTCTGGGGTAGATGACTGGTTTGAGTTTCTGTCTTTTATGCCCTATTGTTACTTTTATAGCTCTGGGAAACTGCATAGCTTTGGTGCTTCCAATCTGGTGTGATTCACAAAGAGGTCTTTTTACTGCAACCTCCTCCTCCCCCCCACCCCCACCCTAGTCTGTGCTTTTTTCTTAACTAACAAAGGTAGAGTCCTTGTTCTCTTGTGACCATAATTGCTCCTTTCTGCCCTGGAACTTTAAATATGAACCAGATCATGGAGAACAGAGCAGGAAGATGGCATCTATTCCTGTTCCCAGTGCCAGTGAAGGCTTCCCCTCTTTCTGCCCGAGTGTTTAGCCTCCTTGCCATCTATGGGCACTGGGCTGCTTTCTACTCCTGCCTCCCTCAAAGCCTAGTTTTGTTGCCATAACTTAGTGCTCTTGACCAGCCACTACCCATGCCTAGAGAGGCTTTCTGTCTCTCTTCCTAAGTTGCCCTGGACTTACAAAAATGACTCACCATGACTTTTTCTTAGCTTTCTTGCTCAGAATTCAGTTTGGCATGTTTTCTATTTCATTGTGAAAGAGGTTTTGGGGAAGATGTAACAAAGTTGGTGTCTCTGATTCTATCCTGGGACTCTGCCCCAAGAAAGTTTTTAGAAAGCTTCTGTAAAGAGTACTAATATTAAGAGTCAGAAGCCAACATAAAGGAAATTGGCCAATTAAAGCATAAGGTGTGCTGATGCAAGAGTGGACGTGGTGGAGGAGTGGATATTAGTACACTCAATCTATTAAGACTTCTCCTATTGCTGTCAAGTGTATTTTCTGGCTCCTGAAATGGAATCATTCTGCATAAAGAGGGGTAGGAAATGGTTATTACTAAGTACCATGCATATATCCTTTAGCTTTTGTCTTTAGATAACAATATCAAAGAAATTTTTGGAAAAAGTGGAATTCTTTCTAGTGGCTCATCAAAATCACAATTTTAAAGGTATTGGCATTACTGCCGTGCCATAATGATATATTTCTTTCTATTCTTGTGGGGAAAGGACAGATATGGGCTGATAGAACATTTGAATGAATCTAACTGAATGATTACACTCAAAATATAGTTATTCATGGCTCAATCTTAGCTTGGTAGTACAATACAGGGTGTCCCTAAAGTCTGGACATGTAGGCAACGTGGAGTTATTGCGTCGAGTTCACATGAATCTTGCAAAGTGCATCAACCTTTGCATCACAAATGATGGAAATCATATTGAAGATGTTATTTGTTAATATTCCAATTAAATAAAATTTTGTTGAAAATTTCATTCATTTCATTTCTTGAAAATATGCATTTTCTCCTATCTGTCCAGACTTTAGGAACATGCTGTAGATTGCTCCTGGAATCTGTTGCTTGACCTGCTGTTTAACAATTTTACAAATTATTTATTCCTCTCTGGTTTATGCTTGTTTTTACACTACTCTCTCTTGTTTTTTTTCTAGCTGTCTGGCCACTCATTGGCCACTTGACAATTCCATGTTACACCCATTTACTATGGGTATAGCACAGGGCTTTATCATGAGCCCACTTGGGCTCAGTTATCTCTATAGAAATGACTCATATATTTCTATGCCCAATCAGATATCACCTGACTTCCTGTTCTGGATCACCAACTGTTATTGTATGGATAGAACTGGATATCTAATAGACATCTGAAACTCATGTCAAAAACAGAACTTAATATCTCCCCCCTCCAAAAAAAAAAACAAAAACATTGCTTCTCTTCCAAACTTCCCTGTTGCTGAAGGTATCACCATCTGTCAGTCTTCCAAATTCTTAACTTAGGAGTCATTTTTAACTCCTGTCTCACCCTACATATCCAATCAATTGCTAAATCTATTAATGTCTATCTACATAATACCTCTCACATATAACCCCTTCTCACCACTCATCCAGTCACCATCCTATTTCATGCCCTCATCACCTCTCATTTGAACTATTGTAACAGCCTCATAGAGGCTCTCCCTGTCTCACGATTTTCCCCATTCCTATTCATCCTTCATATAGCTGTCAATGATTTTCCTTAAGCTCAGAATTTACTATTCCACCACCCCTTACTCAGTAAACTCCAGTGGTTCCCTATTACCTCTAGCCTCAAATAGAAATGTCTCTTTTGATGATAATGTGGAGGTAATTAATGTTCTTTACAATCTCTTCTTTCCCAAACCCTCTAGTCTCTTCACATCCTCTACTATTCAGTCACACTGGTGTCTTTGCTGTTTCTTATATAGGATGCTCCATCTCCCACATTTGTGTCTTTATGATGACTCTGCTCAATGCTTGGAATGCTCTTCACTACTTTCTCACCTGCCTCTTGAAATTCCTGGCTCCCTTCAAGACTCACCTCAAATGTTACCTTCTGCAGGACACTTTCCCTGGCCCCTGCAACCGCTAATGCTTTCCTGTACAAAGTTGGCTTATTACTACTTTTTAATGTCTGATATTTACCTCTCTCTCTCTCTCTCTCTCTCTCTCTCTCTCTATATATATATATATATATATATATATATATATATATATATATATATATATACATGTGTATTCATGAATAAATATACGTGCATCTGTTTTATAGGTATACATGTACATATTGTCTCTCCTGATAAGATGAAAGTTCTTTGAGGTTAGAAATTCCTTTATTGTCTTTGTATTGCTAGCACTTAACACAATGCCTAGCACATAATAAGCACCTAAATGCTTATTAATTACTTGATTGACTTGAGTAAAGACAAAGATGGCATATGTATCAAATTTTCAGGTGACAAAAATCTGAGAGAGATAGGTAACACAGTGGATAACAGTCAGAATCCAAACCAAACTTGACAGTCTTGAACATTTGGCAGCATCTAATGAAATGAACTTTAGTAGGCCTAAATGCAAAGTCTTATTTTAGGGTTCAAAAATCAACATTTCAATAATAAGATAGAGGGGTAGCTTATTAGAAAGCAGCTTATCTACAAAAAGATTTTGGGTTTTTAATAGGCAAGCAAACCATGATTCACACCATAGTGATATGAAAACCTAAAAAAATGATAAAATGATTTTGGGCCACATTGGGAAGTATAACTTCTAGAAGAAGGAAAGAGGTGATAATCTTGCTGTGATCTGATCCTGGTCAAATCACAGCTGGAGTAGTTCTATTCATTTCTGGGAATCAAAGTTTATGAAGTACATTGATAAGATGAGAACATCCAGAGGGGGATTAGCAGGATGGTGAAAGACATTAAGTCCATATTATTTTAAGATGCACTGAAGGAATTGGGGTTTTTTAAGAGAGTTCTCAGGAATTGGGGAAAGCTAGAAACTGATATGTGAAGGGCCGTTATGTAGAAGAGACATTATAACCATTCTGCATGGCCCCAGAAACTAGAACCAGTAAAATGGGTGGAATTTTCAAAGAAGGAAATTTTGACTTGATGTCACACACCCACACACCCACACACATGCACGTGCACGCGTGCACGCACGCGCACACACACACACACACACACACACACACACACACACACAATCAATTAGAGCTTTCCAAAAGAAGAATGGGATCCTTTGGTAGGTGGCTTCTTCAGCCCCAGTGGAGGTTTTTGATCAGAGCTTGGACGACCACTCTTTTAGGCATGTTATAATGGTGGTCCCTTTTTGGTATTAGATGGACTAGGTGGTCACTAAGGTCCCTTCTAGTTCTAAAGTTTGTGATTTTGTGATCTGAGCCACTTTGAGGGTCTATAGTTGAGTGTCTACTGTTAATGAAACAATCTGCTATATGTTATTAGGGAAACCTTTTTTGTTGGATTGTAAGGATTCTTTCCATTGAACATGATGAATGCATTTTAAGAAGTGGGTGGAAAAATCCTATTCATCATGTCTAAGGATGAAAGAAAAGTTGCTAGTGTATTGGATATATCATTTGGCTTGTCCAATGTAAAGATCTTATCTATAAATATTGCTGAAATATCTAGCTTGTTCATGCCCAAGAGCACTTTTAATTAGCACACTGACTTTTTCAAAGGTGTTTTACATTCAAGCAGTCACATCCACTGCTCTTTCTGGGTGGACACTTCCTTCTCCCTTTTTCCTTCCCTCTTGCAGATCAGAAAGCAACCTTGACCTTCACAGATTGTCGAAAGTACTTCTAATATAAGAATGCCAATAACAACTCACAACAGGTGGGAGCACTACTTTCAATTATATATTCATCATAGACATTAGAAAATTAGCCATGTACCAATTATCTAGGGATAGAATTTTTAACTGATTTCTCACAATGAAAACTTTAGTTGAGTTTACACATGTAGTAATGTTACCTATCCATCAGATCCACCAATGTAGTATTAAATACATAAATAAATATAATTTAAATATTAAATATGATTTATTTTCAACAAAAAATTGAATTTTCCACTTTGCACCCTCATGACCACTTATGAAGGAATATTTGTTGATATATTAAAGGATGTTTATATCTGTAGTCCCAACATCAAATGTTCTATATCAAGTGAAATGAAGCTGAAGAGGCCAAATGAATCCATATTAAAAATTGTGTGTATGTATGGGTACAATGCAATGTTTCTTATAAACTTTAAATTACTTGAAATATTTAAGTATTATCACCTGGTCCTATTGGAAGCTCCACAGCTAGTTTTTATAGAACTAATTCTCATACTAATCCTGGGTTTTATAAAACTTGAGACACTATATAAATGTTTTTTAATAGTATCATTAGTAATGGCTGTAAACTCATTTACTAATACTCACATATTTGATTGTTTGCTATGCTAAACTTTAGTAGACTCTTATTTGTCATTCAGCAAATAACTTTTTAACTGAGGAACCAGTTGGGGGTAGCATATTTGAAGTAAATAGGTGGTTCTATAAGATTTGATTTTGTAGTTCAGTGGGTGGTGGAATGGCACAAAGTAGACATGGTTGGGGCTGGAAACTAGAGATTGACCCACCAGAGAAATGGAGATGATGTAGGAAAGTTCCATCATAATAAGTTAAAGGAGATATGGATAGGTAGTTAGAACAGTAGGGGAATCTGGTATCAGGAATTCAGGAAGGAAGCTGGAATCAAGGGGATGTAATGGTAGGACATTAAAGTACTGTGAGGTGGGCAGAAAAAAAAACAGACCATCATATCATACCATGCCATGCTGTACCATACCATACGATATTTTATCAGACATCTAAGTAGTCTGAAGTTTTTAAAAAAAGTGTTTCCCTTTGTGTTTTAAGTATAAGCCTGATAGAAATAATTTTATATTAATTTATAATTAACCTAAATCAAAGCTTTTTGCTCATAGAGAAAAATGTCCATACTGACAGAGTTCTTGGATATCTAGCACAATTTGTAGGAATCTTGAACAAGGAACATTTCATAGTCAAGATTGTGCAAGGATCCCTAATTGAGGTTATATATAGTTAACAGTTTATTTCATAAAGAGAAAAATACTCACCTAACTTTAAATATAGATTTAGAATTATTTTCCTGAAACCATTCTCCTTTGGACTCCTCCCTTTAGGGGTTCTCTGTGAGAGAGGCAGAGGGATTGTCCTAATCTCTTCCCTTTTAAGTCCAATTTCTCTTTCTGAGGGGTTTGGCAGATATTAGCAAAGGGGAAAATAGTGGGATCTGTTTACATGAGTAAAAAGGGGTCTCAATGCTGTGTAGGTCAGGAGAGAAATTAGTTTTTAATGTTGTAGCCTAGGAGGGGGTTCATACTCTTTAGGGAAAATGATATCTGTTTCTTTGGAGATAATCTGAGGGGATTCTATATGCTATTTTTTCTGCAGGTTCCTGAGGAGGACAGAGTAACTTTTGGGTACTTCTGAAGTTACTACAGCACTTCTTTTGCTGCTTGTGGGTAGAGTCAATCATTTTTTGAGATTGGGTCGGGGTGGGGTGGCTTGGAGTTCTTCCATTCTGACCTCTTTATTCCAGCTCCATGTGGGACACAAACAGCTGATTTCACCTGGAGATAACTTAAGTGGTCAGGATACCCTTTTCCCTTAACTCTATACCATTACCTGCCTCTGTCCATTGTGGTGGTGGTGCTCTGGAGTCAGCTCCAATAAGAGTCAATTGTTAAAGTTTCAGCATAATCAGTTTTACCTTGGAAATTAGCAAATGATACAAATTAGTGTCTAATTTATTATTTTGTTGCCTTTTACAAATGGCTAGTTACTAGAGAATCTAGTGGTAAGTCATTTGTAGACCTGTTTTGGGGGCTTGATTTCATATTAAGTAAGTCTCCCCCCTGCCAATAGGGACTACACAATCACATGCTAGGGAATACTGTAGTGGTGAATTTTGGATGGGGTGGGGAGTTGGCCCATATGACTTCTCCAAGTGTTACATCTGGGCTATCAAACAACCCAAGGAAAATGGAAGCAAAATTAAAGAACAGGTATCACATCAGAAATATAGCTGGAGGAACCTCCGGAAGGTCTTCTCACAGACTCAGCCTTTACAAGAACACTGACCCCTCACCACATAGGGTTTAGCAAGAATTGCTACAAGATGCTACATGTCTGACACACAAATATATACATACACACTCTTGCACCACTCCTTAGGCTTCTTCCCTTTCAGTTAATATATTGGGGAAAAGAACTAAAGACAGACCTATGATTGGGAAGTTTCTCATCAGGAAACTCAGATAATGCAGAGATTCCCTTCTTATGTTTTGCAGACTTTCCTGAGTCTCTTATAATAAACCAGATCACTATAAGTTAATGTTGTTATCATTATTATCACACAGACAGAACTATTGTCCACTGCTTCCTGGAAATAACATTGATATATAAAGTTTTAAGAACAACACTTATAATAGATGTTGTCATATCAAATATTTATAATGTTCAAACTGCATGGAATGGGAAACTTTAATAAAGATACCTAGGAAATGGAAGCAAACTCATGTGGGAATAAGATGAGGTACATATCATTCTCTTTACCTTGTCTGCTAATAGAGTTGTCCCAAACATGATTCCAGTGAGTCTGCAGAGCATGCATTTACATACTAATATTCCTGTATTTACAGAAAGCAATTATTTTATTCATGTGTGCAAAAATCTTCTGACTATAACTTATCCTTAAATTGCTTCTATTGGAAATCCATTAAAAAGAGATGAGAAGAATGATATAACATTGATAATAATAATAATTAAAAATAGTTTAGGCTAGTAATATCTCTGGTTTATTTAATAGCTCCATAATGTTGCCACTGTAAACTTCTTTAATGCAATGATATCTGAGGCTTCAGGGAACTTTACTACTCGTTACCACCTCAGTGCTGAATTAGCAAGACACTCTCAATTTTGTTATAATTGCTGTCCATGGTGCTTGATACTCCTTGGCTAACAATTATGTTGTTCCTCCTAACTCTTAAAATTATATAATATGATGAAAAGAAATTGTAAAATACACAAATATTTTAAAATAATTAGATAATGAAATTATTTTCTTAAGAAAGTTATGTCATTTAGTTTTCAGTGAAAGAATAGATTAACTGTGATTTGAGAGAGGGGTGAAGGCAAGGAAAAGTATCAGACAGAAAACTCACAGACAAGAGCAATACTCTCTTCTGTAATAAGTGACACCATAGAAGAGATATGGTATGGTAAGTCTGGAGGGGACTTTACTGTTTATATTCTTCAGAATAACTTCTCCTGAATGCCATCATCATATTCTTTAAAGTGTGACTATTAAGAATTGATACATTAAGTTAGGTAAAGTATGCAAACATTAGGAAAGAGTGGCTTGATTTTTTTCCTCTAAAAAGATACTTCCAAACTGTACTTTGGAAGGGTGTTTGAAAATCAGTCATTTTTGATGGTGATAGAGCTTTTTAAAATTCAATTTCCGCATCTAAATGGAAAAGTATTATTCATTTATTAAATCAAGGACCCACTTGAGATTTATACCTCCTCTTCAGAATTAGTACACTTTCCAGAAGATGGCACTATGATGCTTTACTTTGCAGACTAGATGGCAAATCTCTAAGCTGAAAGATACCCAAGCAATATGTGCAGAGTACTATATTCATTGACAATTTTGTTTGCAGTTCACTGCATGCCAACACTATCCGATTATTTTTCTGCATGTTGCAATTATCAGTCAGCTCTCTATGCACATAACAGAAGTATGATTTTCTTTTTTTATTAGTAGAGTAAATGCATTTGCATTAATTATATATTTTCTTCTGCAATTAATTTTAGGAAATGATTTATCTTTAAAATAAAAGACAAAATATTATCAAGAGCACAGAGTTAAAATGGATGCTAGTTTTAACTATTTGTCAGTGTGTCAACAAAGACCAAACTCAGCATAATCTAATGAGAGGATATTATGATAGTGCTCATGCACTCAAACGTCCTCCAACATTTTGGTAAAATCCATATTTTAAACCTTTAGTAGGCTTATTTAATTGGTATCTTTAGTGGTTTTGACTATGGTATCCAGAAAAAGATTCAGTTTGTCACACCAAATACTTGGAAATTCATTTTACTGTATTGTATTATGTATGTGTGTATAAAGATATTTGCTAGTTAAATTATCTTAATGAAAATTGGATGGTTGTTTATATACTACTGTGTTGAGTCCTTATAACCACTGATGTTTTGTTCTGTGATGCTGTTAGATACTATAAATAAAGATGCTTTGCTATTTGCGAGGTTGAAAGATATCTGCAGAACCCCAGGCGTTGCCTAAAATGTTAGTATTAGTTCAGTAAATGACAATCTTCCCTCTAACTCGATATTTAACATAGGCCTTTGGAGTTCACACTAAACTGCAAGAGATGCCCTTTCTTCATAAGCTATCAAACTAAAATCACTTATACAATTAAAAATTCTTTCATGATTCTTAGAAGACCTTAGGCCTAGTATTATAGTTAGAATATCATTTTGAGGATGTTGGAGAGGGAGCAAATTTAATATCTTATATGTAAGTGTTATTAAAATAAAAGTCTATTGCTGTAATATGCAAGAACTTATTAAGTTGTTGTTTTCCTTTATTGTTGATAGAGACAAATATTTTAGGTATTTCCAAACAGTAACAAGTTGGCTGGAAGAGGACAAGTAACACACCTATCTATCTATCTATCTATCTATCTATCTATCTATCTATCTATCCATCTACCTACCTATCTACCTATCTATCTATCTATATCTATATCTATATATCTATATGTATATATATATATATATATATATATATATATAAACACCACACATGTGCAAAAACATGTATACCTAATCATACATAAGCATATATACCTAATAGTACAAAGGGATGGGAAGAGGAATTGGGCTTGTGATTTCTTCTGTATAGGGAACTTCCAGGTGAGGAACCAAGACAGATTGATACCTTCTCTGCAATTTATTGTTTGAGAGATTTGCCCAAATTATGAAGAGGTTAAGTGACTTGCCAGTCTATATGTATGAGAGGGGGAACTTGAAAGCTGGTCATCATGGTTTTGAGGCTGGCCCTCTAGTCTCTATGCCAAGCTGCTTCTACATAGTATATCATATGGCAATACACATATATGTACATATATATACATATATATATGCATATATACACACACACACACATATATGTACAAATTGCATACGTTAAAGTGAACTCACAGGCTAATACTTCCACCCATGAAACACAGATACATACACACATTCACCTAGCTCCCAAGGCCTCAAGTATGAAGCCTGTGATGAGCTGTACAAGTCAGCTGTCCAAGGACCAATCTAAGTAAAATGAGAAGGTTCATCACCATAGTAGCTTCCAAATGATAATATTTTTTAGCCACAGTAACTTTCAAGCCCATCTTCTAGATTGTTGAATGTTATGTGGATCAGTAGAAGGAGCATCCACATGGACTGTCTTATAGATCCTTGACACATGAAGTATTTTGTGTTTGTACTCGTGTAGTCATTCATATTTATCCTAGGATCAAGGGATCATAGAGTAGAAGGGCACTTAGAGGCCATCTAGAACAATCTTAAACATTGATTGATAGCCCATTGGACATAAATAAAGGTAGGTATTGTCAACTTCATGCTTTACCTCTCCCCTTGTGTGTTGGCAACCAAAAATGGGCTCCTTAGCACTTAGTCAACAAGTGCCCTTGACTAGTTTGGCTTTTTCCCCTGAACTGAATACTGTTTGTATGTTGGACTGGAGTAAGCTTGTCGGTCCCTTCACCTTGCTTCCCTTGCTTAAGCTGATGGAAAGAACCTGTGCTTTCCCGGTCAACCCCTTCACCTTGCTTAAGCAGATTGAAAGAACCTGTGCTTTCCCCGGCGTACCTTACACCCCCGCAGAAGCTGGATGGTTAAAAGCAGCTCCCATTGGAGCCAGAGGCAGCTATAGCTATAGCCACAGCCGAAGCAGGAGCTGCCAGTAGCAGAGCTGACCTACGGGAGGAAGCTCAACAAAGACTTCAGGCCAGTGGGTAATCTTTTTACCATAGAGGGAGAAGCATGATTTTGCTTTACGCAATCATGCTTCTCTGTAGCCTCCTGGTTACTCTTTCAAGGCGTACTTATTGGGCCTGGAAGCTTTTGATCAATATATCAAAATGGGGTTGCTGGTTCATGGGTTGGTTACTGTGGAGCCTAAATATATGTTTTGATTCTTCTGCCTTCTACTTTGAGAGTTTCTTATATCCGGCGGTTCCGAACCTTTCAGACATGTTTATGATCCTCTTTGAGATTATAAACTCTGCCCTCCTACTACACCTTGGCACAATTCTCATGCAGCACATTAAAGTGATATACTACAAGTAGGTATTGGAACATGCCTTAAGAATATAAAGAAATTCTTGGCTACCACAAAAAGAGCTGCTATAAATATCCTTGTACATATGGGTCCTTTTCCTGCTTGTGTGATTTCTTTGGGATACAACCCTAGAAGTGGTATTGCCGGGTCAAAGGGTATGAACATATCTATAGCCCTTTGGGCATAGTTCCAAACTGCTCTCCAAAATGGCTGGATCAGCTCACAACTCCATGGAAATCAAAGGGATGCCCATCAATTGGGGAATGGCTGAACAAGCTGTGATATATGAGGCTGATGGAATACTATTGTGCCATAAGAAATAGGGATGATGCAGACTTCGTAACAACCTGGAAAATCCTACATGACATAATGCTGGGTGAACGGAGCAGAGCCAGGAGAACATTGTGCACAGCCACAGATATATGGATTCCGTGAGGACCAACCCTGACATACTGCGCTCTTCTCAGCAACCTAAGGTGCAAGGACGACTCCAGGGGACTCACGATGGAGAATGCTATTTTCATCCAGAGAAAGAACTGTGAAGTTTGAATACAGATCGAGGTGCACTACATGCTCGCCTTTTTTGCTTCTCTTTTGTTTTTGTTTTTGGGTTGTTTTTTTTTTTTGGTTCTGTTTCTTCTTTCTCATGATTCATTCCATTGGTCATAATTCTTCTCCACAACTTGACTAGTGCATAAGTTAATTCAATGCAAAGTTATACATGATAGTTATATGAGATTCCATGCTGTCTTGGGGAGGGAGGAGGGAGGGAGGGGAGAAAATCTGGAACTCAAAACTATGTAGAACCGTGTGTGGTAAACTAAAAATAAATAAATAAATTTAAAAAAAAGAATATAAAGAAATTCTTTAATCTGAGCATTTGCCAACCAATCCCTCAACATATTTCATGTTAAACTTTTTTATTAAAATAATAATTCTTATTCTTGCACTGAAAAGATTTCTTTTTTTAAAAAAAATCTAACAAGTCGTATCACCATTATTGTAAAATGGATTTGAAAGAAAATGAAAAAAAGAAACCATTTGAAATAACCATCACCAATGCCTTAAAATGTTCTATTCAAAACTCAAGAAATGAAAATAATGATTTCTTATTACTCTATTCCTCAAATATGCATCACTTTCAGTTCAACCATATGGAAATCAAGTTACAATGACAAATTACTATGAAGTACTTCAACGAAATCAATACAAGTCATATATGCAGAATGGTTGCCAGACTGAGCTCAGTGCATAATCATGATATATAGTTTGCAAAGGCAGATGATTTGTACTCATATGTATCAAAATGTATTAACAAGGATGAGGCATCTTTTGACAGGAAATTGTTTTATAGTGGGAACAAAGTTTCGATATTACTTTTAGCTTTCTCTAGCATAATTTTAGGCCTTTCTCAATTGGTTTCTCAGTTAAAGCATATTCACGTGTGACTCTCTTTTTTAGCTATCCCTCATTTGCAGTGAATACTTTCTCAGGGAAATCATGGCATGGGCACATTAAAGTACTTAATAGAGTTGTCCTGGCTTTCAAGACTTCAGTGAATTCTGGCATTTTCAAGATAAAAAGGGCTTTAGAAATCAACTTGCCCATAGAATCATGGGCTTACAGGTTCTTAAAAACTAGAAGGGAACTTAGAATTTTTTGTTTTTGAGGGGCGAAGGCAGGGCAATTGGAGTTAAGTGACTTGCCCAAAGTCACACAGCTAATAATTATGTCAAGTGTCTGAGGTCAGATTTGAACTCAGGTCCTCCTGACTCCAGGGCCAGTGCTCTACTCCCTGTGCCACCTAGCTGCCCCTGGGGCCTTAGAATTCTTAAAGATAAACTTCCCATCCATTGGTAGAATCTCCCATATAATATACCTAAGAGGTAGTCATCCTGCCTTTTCACACAAAATGCCAGTAGCAAGGAGGAACTGCTTTACTAGGAGGCTCACTGTACTTTGGATCTCTGCTAGATAAAATGTTCTTCCCAAGGATGAAGCCCAAATCTTCCTTCTTTTAACTTTTCTGGTTCTGCTCCAATGGAGAACAAGTTTAATCCCTCTTCAGTAACAATCTTTTAAATATTTGAAGATAGCTATCATGTCTTATCCCAACCCCACTTCACCCCAGCCCGGTTTTTTCTTTTATTTTGTTTCTTATCTTCAATCTCCCCCATCTGCAGATTTCTTCAGTGTCAACAATGATGTTCATCCTTTAAAAAACAAAACAAAACAAAAACCACATTCTGCTGAACTGCTACTCTACTAAAACCATCCTGTTTTCTCTTCCCTTTTTCAGCTAAACATGAGAAAGCTAGCTACAATCTGGCTTCTGGCCTCATTATTCAACTGAAACTGCTTTCTCCAAAGTTCTCTCTTAATTAAAAAACCTAATGGCCTTTTCTCAATCATTTTCTTCTTGACCTCTCTGCCTAACCATCCTCCCTGCCTTTGTTCCCTGCAGACCCTTAGGATTATCATATGACCCATGGAAGTATAGCAGTAAGGCAAGATTCATAACCTTGAAGATGACCACAAATATGCCTGAATGGTTTGGAATCTCAATGTATAAGAAATTCTCTAGATAGAAGGCAGAGGAAGTATAACATTTATTTAAACATGAGAGAATCCAGTCCCAGGACCAATAATTCCAATTCCATGTACTAGCAATGGAATTCCAAAACCAGTAAGCCCACCTCAATGTAGTAACAAGGAAATTATATATCATAGCAAGGAGCCAAGTCATCCTGCAACCTCCCCCTTGCTAGGGCCCTCTCCGTAAACAATCCATCACAAATCCTAACTCTCTGCTCAGCACTCTCTCCTGCAGCTCTGTCTACTCCAAGTTCCTTGATCTCCACAACTCTGTTTTGTTCTGTACTCTGTGCTTTTCAGTCTCTCTCAGTGCTGGCTCTCCCTCAATGTCTGCTGCATGTCTGCTGCTTCAATGTCCTCTTGATGTCTGCCTCTGAATCCTGCTGCTCCCAGTTCTGGGCTCTCTTTTTATACAGTCCTAGCTAGCATCTGATTGGCTAGAACTCAGGTCGGTGATTGGCTGAATTCATTATTGACTAGAACTCAGTGCACATACCATTGGCTCTAGTCTTAGCAACTCCTCTTAGGGTCCTTAGCACCTAGTCAGTAGGGTCTTTAGGCCTCCTTACAAACAAAGATATAATCAGGCTTTCCCACCTAGGCCCACCTGAGTCCTATTAAATGGGTGGGGAAGATCTTGGATCACATTAATACTACAGGAGGTTACCTAAGTACCTCTGGGCAATGCTGTCTTCCCACTCACATTACCCTTTGAAATTCTCAGCTTTTCTATCTGCCCTGCAGCAGAACATCTCTTTATGTGTTACTTTCCCCAATAGAATGTGAGCTCCTTGAGATCAGGAAGCATCTAGTTTTATCTATTAGTATCCCCAGCACTTAGAATACTGCTTGACACAATATCAGTTTAATAAATGCTTTTGTATTTGTTCATTCATTCATCTATCACAACTTTCCAATTCTGAAACCATAATCAAATTAATAGTGCAATTCTACTAGAAAAGGTGTGCCAATCGACTCCTCTATAGTTCCACTCATCATCCCTTCACGACCTTCTAAATAGAGTATCCTTTTTGACTGTGCTCCTATTCACACACACACACACACACACACACACACACACACACACACACAGTCTCCCTTTATTAGAATGTAACCTCCTTGAAGACAAAAGCTATTTGCTTTTGTATTTCTATCCCTAAGGTTTAGCATAGCGCTTGGAATATTGCAAGCTCTTAATAATGTTTCCCATTCATTTCATTCACCCAGTCTTGGCAATTATATTTAATTACCTGAGTTAACATTTCAAACACACTATAATCTATTACCCAATGCGATAGAGACAACAGAAGATATAAGTAATATATCAACACTCTTCCATGTTTTTCTGTCTCCAGAGAATTACTAGACATCTTCTACACAATTATTATTCTTCCTATGTTATTTCTGCTATCTTCCATTGAATCTGATTTTATAGTTTATATAGCCATTTTTCTCTGTCCCCCTGAAATTTCAGTTTAAAGCCTTCTTGATTTAGGTCAGTGAATATCTTGTCAAACATGTTTTCCCCAGCATGCTTAATATATACTCCATTCCATGCTAGGAGTCTATCACTCTGGTGTCATAATCTGTGATCCAGAAAGCCAAATTCTATCCTCTCATCCTATCTATATAGCCATCTGTATCCTCTTTTCCCTTTCAAAGTCACAACCTTTTATCGTAAGATGAAAATGCTATATCTATCCTCGAATCATTCAGTTTCTTACACGTGGCCTCAAATTATGAGAGATACATTGCAGTTTCTACTACTGGTAGCATTTATTCTTATGTGAATGGGGAGTGGATAGAATTCTGGACTTTTCATCAAGAAAACCTAAGCTCTAATCCTATCTGATACTTAACACTTATATGACTCTGGCCAAGTTACTTCAAATTGTTAGATCAGTTTTTTTCATATAGGAAAGGGGGATAATAACAAAAGCTATCTCAAATGGTTATTGTGAGGGTCAAAGGAGAGCATATATGTTCTTACTTTCTGTAAGAACTTTATAAAAAACTGCAAGTTTCTTCTTAAAGCACTATTAGGGTTTTTAGAGATCAGTGTATATGAAAAGTCTTGGTGAGCCCTCTATTACATTCCGTCTACAACCTCTATGAAGACAGCACATTTGCCTTGTGTTTATCTTTCTGACTCTGTAAACATTAGCAGGGAATAATTATCCTTTATTATCTATTATTAATTATCTTCCTTTAAGAACCAGCAATGTAATAGGTTTCCTCAAATCTGCTAGTATCTGTAAAAGTACCCTATGCTTCTTTGGAACATAGGGTCCTATTTTCTAATTGGGTCTAAATTCACAGTTCCTGAGTATCTTTTTTTTCTCTTCTTTGTCATATTCTTCTTGCCAACTTTATAATGTGAGTTTCAATTCCCTTACAATTTTTTAATATATTCCCCCCTAGCTTTATGTATTGGGGATGCTTGAAGAGTTTGGCCTTTGTTTCCTTTGATTAATTCAGTATCTTTGATTGAGTCTTACTAGGTGCTAATCCCCAGGCCCAAACCCCTATCTATGAGGTGCTAAGCCTATGTGTATGTGAATTGGTAACTAAGGTGGGGCCAATGAAGGGAGGTGCTAACTCTAGAACCTTAAGTTCTGGTCGCTCAGATGACATTTGATGATGGCTAAAGAGTGCATAAGAAGGCAAGTCAGAGCTATTTGCTTAAGGCTCTCATTCCAGGAGGTGTGGGACTCTGGGCAGCCACTGCAAGGGCCTTCCGGCTGAACTCAGATGTTGATGGTTCTTTTGGTAACTATGAATTGTATTTGGTCTGTTGATGTTTGTAATTTGTTTGTATTTGCTTTGAAGTTCAGGGTGCTGTCTCTTCCCCCTGAACTAAGTGAATGATATTTGTATGCTAGATTAAATTGAGATTGTTAATCCCTTAACATTGCTTTCCTTAGTAAAGCAGATCGAAAGAACCTGGGCTTGCAGTGTTCTGTGAGCTGGTTGTTGTTGGGTTTACACCCCCACAGCAGCTGCTAGCTGGATTGTTGAAACATTTTATTATTAGTTTTTTTTTATTTCATCCTGTCCATTAAGTACTGCATCTTCTCTAATGTAATACAGATGTACTTCTCAAGATCTTCCACCTTCTCCAGGCAAACTGTCTCATTTTATAGATATAGAAACTAAGACACAAAGGTTAAAATGTTAGATAAACATTAGTTGAAGGAATTGGGGATATTTATCCTGGAGAAGAAAAGGCTCAAGGAATACATAGGCATTTTCTTCAAGAATTGGAAGGCTGTACTACCCAGGGAAAGTTACTTCAATCCTATTTGCTTCATTTTCCTTGTCTTTAAAATGACCTAGAGAAGGAAATGTCAAACCACTCCAATGTTTTTGCCAAGAAAACCCCAAATGGGGTCATGAAGAGCTGGACATGATTGAAAAATTACTGAGCAATTTTGTGGAGGAGGGATTAGTCTTGGTATTTCTATAAGGTGGCAATTTTTTGCTTACTGTCAGGACAAATGTCCTGGAATGGATTGCCTCAGGAAGTGGTGGGATCCATCTCCTGAACTCTTCAAGCAGATGTCAGATATGTTAAAATTGGAATTCCTCTGGCTATGGGTTGAACAAGATAAGAGTTCTTGTGGGGGCAATGAAAATGACACCAAATTGGGAATTAGTTCACCTGTAAACAGCTAGCTGTTTAAACTTGAACGAGTAAATTAACCTCCATTCTTTAGTTTTTCATCTGTAAAAGGAAGAGACTAGTTTACATAGCTTCTAAGGTCACTTTAGGGTTAGGTCTATGATAGTATGGACAAATAAGCCAGTATACTTGTCTTTTTATATGAATATTAGATCTGTATTTCTTTTTTAAACAATTACCGTTATATATTCTTCATCTCAGTAAAACTCACTAATTTGCATAGTAATATAACATAATGAGATGTTAATTTGTTTAAATTTTATCAGTGAATGATAGAAGCACCCTGTATCTCTGCATTTGTGTTTTCCTAAATTGCAGAACTAATATTGTGATAGTCACCTTGTTTTTAATTCCTCCATACTAGTCTATCAAAATCACAAATGAGCTAGTTTTAGAGAAGCTTCATTGTATATAAATTATAAGATAGTATGTTTCTCAATGAATTTAAGTGTTTTTTAAATACATAAACCATTGCTAATGTATTTTTCTATTGCTTACACATGGAAATAAATAGAATATTCTACAGTTTTCAGCTAATTGCTTTGATTATGCCTTATAAAATGTTAATTTTTTAAAAAAACAAATCCTCTAGATTTTATGCAACCTTTTATACTGCAATCTCGATGTTACAAAAGTAAATAATTTGGCATTGATTTTCAGCATATCAGGATTTCAATGTCATCTTTCCTTCATATTAAAAAGGGAATGAAGACTCAAAACAATCTTTAGCCTGAAATTCAAGTAAAACTAAGCAACAAAATATAGTGGATTGAACTCTGGATTTTGAGTAAGAGGATTTATATTCAAATCTTAGATCTGCTACTTGTTAGTTATCTTACTTTGGACAAATATTTTACCTCCTTGGCTAGAGTTTTCCCATCTGCAAAATCAGTAAATTGAACTACATCATAATTAAGGTCTCTTCTAACTCTGAACTTAATGACACCAAGTCAAATATATTCACAAACACTTCAGTAAGCTTATTGTATTAAGAAGTATAAATTGTGTTAAAGACCATTTAATCTAAGAATTCTTAACTTGGAGTAAGTGAACTATTTAAAAATGTATTTCAATATAATTGTTTTTCTTTGTAATCTCATGTATTTTATTTGATATGTTTATAAATTATTCTGTGAAGGGGACCATATGATTCACAAGACTGCCAAAGGAGTCCAGTATAAGAACTCCTGATCTAATCAGAATGACCTCATTTTAAAGAGGGAGAAACTAAAACCCAGATAAGTGAAGTGACTTCCCAGTCATATAACTAATAAATTGATGTGCTCTCTTAACACAGTGGTTCCATATGCTGTTATTTTACTGATTTAAGTCATACACAAATTAAAATGAACACAGCTCAACCAAAGAAATCTTGAGGCTCAAAAACTCAGACTAGAGGCAGTTTCTAAACAGCTTTGCAATTGCTGGGGAGATGGAGATGGAGGTGAATAGGACAAAGGTCACCAAAATCCATCCCTTTTCAGTCTTGCTAAAGAAGTTCTGTGGTTGATTCAAGAGAACTGAGGAGGCCTTGAGTGGAGTTGAAAGGGATTATTTTACCCCAATAACCCAACTAATAGAGAAGGCAGGATTCAGGGAGTGACAGTCATGGTAGAAGAACAGGAGGTTAAAAGACAGATTTAATGCTTAAACATGGTTTTGGTTGACTGGATGGCTTGGCTTGAATCACATAAACTAAAATTGTCCCTAGGGCTGTGGGTCAATTCTAATCAATCAACATTTATTAAATACCTACTATGTACCAGGCACTGTGTCAGGGAATACAAAAAGAGGCAAAAGATAAGCCCTGCCCTCACAGAGTTTACAATCTAATGTTAATCTAATTCTTTGAAACCTTTCTCTCAATAGGGCAAGCTACATAATAGTTATCATTTGGTAGAAACCCAGCAGATGGCATCAGAGATCAAGGGAGGATCTTCAGAGAGCAGCCAAGTTAAAAAAATCAGCAGATGACAAACAAATGGAAGATTAGCAGGTGACAGCAATGGAGAGAGTAGTTTAATAGTGAACACAACCAACTTGTCACCCATGGCTTTATTAGGTTGATGAATAGGTGATCTCAGTGGTTCTTCAAAAAAGTAATAGACAGTATTGGATATACAGAGGCATTTTAGCAGGGGATGCTGACGCAAGAATAACACTGGCTATAGATACCCCCTAGGCACATGTTTTGCCCATTCATGGGCTCTCTCCTGTGAATGTTGCCCTGATCGCTTACAACCTATATGCTTCCTAGGTGAGTTCCCTGGCCACAAATGGTTCTGGTATGTTAACTTTTTAGGAAAGAATGCTCCTAGGTATATGGAAGGACTCTTTCACATGCTTTATCTTAACATGCTTACTAGTTAAATGTCTTTTAGTTTAAATAGATGTCTTTTTGTTGGTCTGGGAAACAAAAATCAGTGGGGACTCATGCTGGAATTTTGAGAGGATGCTGACGCAAATCATGAATTTATCTGGGCATAAATTTCTCGGGCTCTACAATTGAGGTTTCAGTAATTACCCTGAGGATCTGTGCCCCTTATTGTATCTGAGGTTACTTTATTTACTACATGAACCTGTGGGTCCCTCTCCAGGACAGTTTCTTTCCCTGAGAGAGCAGAGATATTTCATGGACGTGTCCTTGTATTCTTGGGGGGGTGCTTCTGGTAGCCATGAGGGTGGGTCCTGCTAATCCATGTATTTCTGTGTATTGGGTATCTATGTTTATCTATGTGAGTTTGGCGGCTAGCCTGCGCATGTCTGATTGCAAAAGACAGTGTCCTCTGGTGAGAACTGGCTCCCAAATTACACTTCTAGATTTTTGTCTGAAAGGATGGCCTTGGGGCTCCTTCTGTCTCTACTATCAAGGTACATCACTCAGGGAAGATGACAGTGTCTTGTCAACTTACTATGACCATGGAATGGTTATGAGGAGCCATTTCTTTTTACAATAATCCAGTGGCTATGAAAAGTTAGAAAAAAAATCGTACCTAAATAGAAAAATCCCATTATTTAGTGGGGACAACCTAAGATTTTAAAGTTATTTTGGGTTGCTATTGACTTTATACAAATATAATAATCAAAATTGTGTATCAGGAACACCTGAGTGAAGCAAATTTATTTCTTACCAACAAGGTAAATGCATTGATGAAAGGGGAGCTTGGTACAACATTCCTCCACTATTCCAGCTTTATCATCATAGGTTTATTTTCCAAGGGACTAATAGAGGCAGAACATAATGGGTAAATGGCATCTCTAATTTAGTTGTTTATCCCAGCTTCAGATCTGTTTCTTCCCTGGTGCCTAATTACCATTAGAATCAGTAGGCATGAGACATAATGAGGTATTGGAAAATATCTCCTCTGAGTTTTGCTAAAGATACTAATATTTATTGAAATATGTGTTATCTTTTCTAAAGGTACACTTACCTCTGCAACAATCTACACTGAAAAGTTTTTACTGAGCAGACATCTCCACAGACGCTGATAATGAATAAATTATTGTTCTAAGCACAATTGAAAAGGGAGATCTAAAAATAGCTTTCATCCTTACTTTGGGTGACAGCATTAATATTCAATGCCTCACTCGTCAACCTCCCTGTGTTCTATTCATGTATGGCCTCACTGTCATCAGGGGGAAAAAACCCACGACTAAACTGCAGTGTTTTGGGCAATTGAAAATGTCTATTTGCCACATGCTATAAAAGAAGTCAGTGTCCTTGTTTGGAGTGAAGAATTATACATACCTTGAACAGTATACTACCACTGGTGACCCCAAACTATTGAGGATGTATTTTCTCTTAAGTTTCTATTCAGAACATAAAATAGTAGGAAAGCATATTTCTTCTCTAAAAATACCAGATGTGCAATTGCTTTTATTTAAGATATATGTGATCAAGGAGCCCTGTGAATATACCTGTAATTTAAATCACAGCCTTGGGAAATGAGTTTGCAGAAAGGAGGCTTAACTGGCTGACAGGCAATTATTCTTTGAAAAATGTCGACTAATTAGACAGTTTTTTCTGTGTCGCCGACACTCAGCCATTGTTTTCCACAGCAGCCTTTTGCTGATAGACATCCTGTGACTTTTATGGTCAGGTACCAAATCAAGCCCGTGGAGTTAAAATACCACTTTTGGTGTTATTTAATGTTGTAATGGCTACTACCCAGGAGGCTGTAAAAATTAAAGTGATTTAATTACCAAAGAGGGAAAAAAATCCTCACCCTAGAAATTTCTTGAGGGAGAAATTGAATTCTGAGAAAGGCATTTGTGAAACCATCTTTCACTGTGTAAGAAGACCCAGAAACTGAGACATAATATGATATAGTAGAGAGTATGCTGGTTCTAGATTTAGAAAGATGTAGGAGGTTCAAATCCTTCCTCTAACAAATCCTTTAGTTGGGGGGGGCAGGGCAGATATGGGTTTATCATCTTTGGGTCTCAGTTGTAAAATATTATTAGTAGTATAGTATGTATTTCATTGATTTGTCCTCAAAAGCAAATGAAATTATTTATGTAAAATCTTTTGCAAGTTTTACAGTGCTATGGAAATGTCAGATATTGTGGTTATAGCAATCTTTACAGCATTCAAGAAATAATAAAACCAAAACACACAGCATGGATAAGTTAAAATGGAATGTTAGAAGTTTTCAGTGACCAGACTGGTATCCAACGCAACACATGTGTCATGGCCTTTTCCTAGCATTGTGTAGTAGAGGGAATGTTGTGGTTTGGAGTTGCAGGACCTAACTTTTAAATTGGGCTCTATTACTTATTATTTGTGTGAAATCAGGCAGGTCACTGATTCTTTCTGAGACTCAGGTTCTGCATTTGTGAAATAATGAGGTTGGATTAGATACTGTTTAGAATTCCTTCCAAATCTACGTCTGTCCCTATATGTGTAAAACGGAGTAACATTAGCTGTTTCCTGTACCTAGACTGCATTATTGCCTCTGTGCTGCCTCTTAGAATCCCTGGTTTCTTTAAAAAGACTGCTCAAGTGAGCCCTCCTGCATAATCCTTTTAGCCTGACAGAGCCAGGTCTCCCATTGCATCCTGGGCCATCTCCAGTCATCCTGATGAGTATCAGACCACTGGACCTTGATGGCTCTGGAGGAGAAAATGAGGATGGTGACCTTGCACAGCCCTCTCTCACTCAAATCAAAGTCAACTGCAGGTCATGTCATCATTTTCCTGATGTCATGGTCCTCTTCGAAAATGAAGGATAAACACAACAACCTTCTACTTTCCCCTCACAAGTTTACCTGGTATTTGTCTTATACTTGCTTATTTATGCCTGTATATATTTTGCATATCTCCTCTATATATTTATTTATATACTCCCCTCCTCTAATGGAACAGGGAATGTGTCATTTTGGACTTTGTATCCCCAGGTGCTTAAAAATGCTTTTGGGGGGAATTGATTGATTGCAGCTAAACTAATCCCTCAGACTTAGCTAGGCTGAAAGATCCTCATTCTACAGCTATGCAGTTCACCATCTAACTCATAGTCAACACTTTCCAGCTTTGTATGACTTGTCAGTGTTTACAGTCAAATTAAGATTAGATATTTTAACCAGGGACTATACCAAAGGCTAGATTTTAGTGTTTTAGCAACCTCCAGGAAAGAAGGAAGGAAGCATTCCTTAAGTGTTCTAGGTTCTGTGCTAAGCACTCTACAAATATTTCATTTGATCCTCACAACAACTGTAGGAGGTAGGTTATACTATTATCCCCATTTTCCAGTTGAAGAAGCTAGGAACAGACAGAAATTAAGTGATTTGCCCAGGGTCACACAGCTAATAAGTATCTGAGACCAGATTTGAATTTGGATGCTTCTCACTCCAGGAGAATACCTCTCCTCCCCTCCCTTCTCCTTCCCCTTGTTCTCTCAATCTGTGTGTGTATGTGTGTGTGTGTGTGTGTGTGTGTGTGTGTGTGTGTGTGTCTCATCTTTCCCAAACTGGAAGTGTAGTACCCATTCACACACAGAGGTCTGACACCAATATTCATTGGCATGGAAGCCTTCAACTAATGTTTTCTGAACTGGGATAGTTTGTTCTTCCACCCGTAGCCTGGTGGCCCTCCATTCCTGGGTTCTCATCATATTAGTGTTGAACTTAGTATGCATATCCAATTGGCTTTAGCTCTATTGCAGCTTATATCTCCTATGGTTAAATGATCCATCATCTGTAGTTTCCCCGGTACAAGGATGTTCCTTTACACTGGTCCCCAGGTAACTCTCTAGGATTATAACTTGAGTCTATCTGCAGAGTTTTCCGTATCAATGAAACTGAAAGTCCAATCCAAAATACCCTTGCAACATCCTTACAAGTGGTCAGGCAGACTCTGCCAGAAGACTTTCAGAGACTCCAACCAATTCCATATGTAATTGCTATCTCTTTTGCCCAAACCTAGATCTTGGCATGAAAAATGCCAATTCCTAATATCTCAGGTTTTTCTCTCATAGTCCCATCTCTTCTAATCTCTTAAACATCTTTTTGAGATAGTTGCCACACTCTTCACAAATGATATGATAGTATACTGAGAAAATCCTAGAGAATCAACTAAAAAACTATTTGAAACTATTAACAGCTTTAGCAAAGTTGATACAAAATAAACCCACTTAAATCATCAGCATTTCTAAATATTACCAACAAAGTCAAGCAGCAAGAAATAGAAAGAGAAATTCCATTTAAAATAATTGTAGACAACATAAAATACTTGGGAGTCTACTTGCCAAGACAAACCTAAGAAATATGTGAATACAACTATAAAACACTTTTTACACAAATAAAGTCATGTCTAACCAATTGAAAAAAAATATTAATTGCTCATGAGTAGGCCAAGCCAATATAATAAGAAAGACAATTCTACATAAATTAATCTATTTATTTGGTGTCATGCCAATCAAAGTATCAAAAAATATAGAGCTAGGGAAAAATAACAATTCATATGGAAGAATATAAGCTCAAGGATATTAAGGGAATAAATGAAAAAAATGTGAAAGAAGGTGGTCCAGACACTGTACTAGATCTCAAACTATATTATAAAGTGGTAATTACAAAACAACCTAGAAACAGAGTGATGGATCAGTGGAATGGATTAGGTACAAATCACATGATAGTAAATGACCATAGTAATCTAGTTTATGATAAACCCAAATATCCAAGCTTTTGGAACAAAAAATCATTATCTGACAAAAACTCCTGGGAAAACTGGAAAACAGTATGGCAGTAACTAGGTGTAGATCAACATGTTACACCATATACCAAGATAAAGTCAAAATAGGCACATGATTTAGACATAAAGGATGATGCTGTAAGCAAATTAAAAGAGCATGGAATCGTTCATCTGTCAGATTTATGGATAAAGCAAGGAAGATACAGAGAGCATTACAAAGGTAAAATAGAAAATTTTGATTATATAAAATTAAAAAGGTTTTTGAACAAACAAAACCAATGCAATCTAGATTAGAAAGAAAGCAGAAAAGTGGGGAAAATTTTTTGCAGCAAATCTCTCTGATAAAGGCCTCATTTCTCCAACATATAGTGGACTAAGTCAAATTTATAAAAAATACAAGTCATTTCCCAATTGAGAAATGGTCAAAAGATACAAACAGGAACTTTTCAGACAAAGAAATCAAAGCTATCTATGGTCAAATAAAAATGCTGTAAATCACTATTGATCAGAGAAATATGAATTTAAAAAACTCTGAGGTATCACCTCACAAGTATCAGAGTGGCTAATATGACAAGAAAGGAAAATTTTGGATATTGGAGGGGATGTGGGAAAAGTGGGACATTAATGCAATGTTGGTAGAGTTTTGAATTGATCCAACCATTCTGGAGAACAACTTGGAACTATGCCCAACAAGCTATAAAACTGTGCATATGCTTTAATCCAGCAATACCACTGCCAGGTCTATATCCCAAAGACATTCAGAAAAACTGAAAAGGATGTATTTGTACAAAAATATTTATAGCATTTCTTTTTGTTGGGGTTAAGAATTGAAAATCAAAGGAATGCCCATCAATTGGGAATTGACTAAATAAGCTGTGTTACATGACTGCAATGGAATATTATTGTGTTGTAAGAAATGACAAGTAGGATGATTTCAGAAAAGCCTGAAAAGACTTACATGAACTGATGTATAGTGAAGTGAACAGAACCAGGAGAACATTATATATAGTAACAGCAATGTTTTTCAATGAAGAAATGTGAATGACTTAGCTACTCTCAGGATTCAATGATCTAAGACAATCCCAAAGGACTAAAGATAAAGCATACTCTTTGCCTCCAGAGAAAGAACTGATACTGATTGAATACAGACTGAAGCATGCTATTTTCACTATCTTTCTTTCATTTTTTTGAGCATTCTTTTCCAAAATGTACAAAATGACTAATATGGAAATGTTTTATGTAATTGCACACGTATAGGTATAGCTGATTGCTTACCATCTCAGAGGAGGTAGGAAGTGATAGAATTTGGAACTCAAAACTTTATATAAAATTGTTTAAAAATTAAAGAATAATTAAGATAATTGAAAAATACAATTTAATTTTAAAAAAGAGTTGCTTTTTTTATTAATTACTTAATTGGGAACATAGGGGAAGACTGTTTCAAAGAGATGAAGGAAATTCAATTTCTAGGAGACGAAAGGTTTGTATTGATATGTTGCCTAGTGTCATGGTATTTCTGGCAAACAGATTAAGCCTTTTATCCAATACCAAATCTCTCATTGATGGTTAAGAGAAAGTTATTGACTGATTCACATTTAAATGTAAGGGTAGGGGTGAGGAAAGTTTAAAAGCTTTATGCCACAAAAGTTATCCCTCTATGTGAAATAATGTCTGACAAAGGATAAAGAAAATAATATTGCTGTCTATATGCACAGCAAAAGTGGGTTCCATGGTTAATCTTTCCTCCTTTCCAAGAGAGTTAACTTTCATAAAAACATAACAAAACCTACTTTCCCTCCAAAAGCAAATGAAAGGATGGGTGAATTTTGCAGCAAATATTTATAGACCATCTGCAGCGCAACTAAAGTACTTTTGGGTAATATAGTCACAGACTCTGTCTTTAAAGAATTTATAATGTAGTTGGGAAGACAAGATACATTCACACAAAACATTTTAATGAACCACACAACAGCAAAAGTAATATCCTATCTTCAGGCAGAAGCAGGATTTTTGCTAGTTTAGCAACTGGAGCCATGGGGCTTCTACCTAACGTGATAACTTTGTTAGATTGGCAGACTACCCTATATTCCATGACATACTGAAAAGTGCTTTGCAAACCTTAAACTTAATCAATGTGATGCATTGCAGATGGTCAATAAATATGTTTTGCAAAATCTACCCATTCATTCACACATTGTTTTAAGAAACAGCAGCCCTAGTTATGTTTGCATGAAATTGAGTCTCTTGAGAAGGACTTGAGCTTCAGTAGAACTCAATTTAAAAAGTGTTCTGACATTCATATTGGAGAATATAGTACTGCTTTACTTCTGGTAGGCTATGTGTTTAAACATTTGTCTACCCCTGCTCCGCTCCCCCTCCCCCAACAATGAATCATTGCAGTGCAGGAGAAATGTAGTGGGAAGCAGTGGTGCCTTTTAGACCTGCCTCTACCACAAACTCCTTGTGTGACCTTGGGAAATTCATTCCAGTTCTGTTGACCCTCAGGTTCCTCATCAATCAATTTCTTGGGGTTGCTTATAGCCTAGATAATTCTGGGGTCCTTTCAAGTTCTAATAACACTTTATGTAGCACTGTATTACTTGTAAAGTACTTACATACATTAAAATGGCTAAATCTGGTTTTAAGTTTTAACGACTACTTATTAAACCATGTGAATGTGGACAAGTCACAGCCTTTTTGACCCTCTGTTTTCTGGTGTATAAAATTAAGACAATGAAAGTTAAATCACATATAAGGGTGTGTTGGAGACAAAGGTATTTTCTGTTCCACGTGTTTTAGTGACAGCTTTGGCATGACTCTTTTGACCTACGTATATCACCAAACATCTTTGTACTCCAGGATCTCTATTAGATCCTCCCTTTCTGTGTCCTTGTCTCTTCTTGTCTCTCTCTCTCTACCTCTCTCTCTTTCATTTTCCTTTTCCTATCTTATAGCATACATGGGTTAAATTATGCAGATATGTAATTGGTTGCCAAGTCTTATCAATTTTTAGCTGTATAACATTTCTTGCTTCCATTTTTATTTCTCTACTCACAGAGCTACCACCTTAGTTCACCTCTTTCCTGTATTACTGTAATAGTCTGTTCTTCTTGTACCCCTGTACCAAGCCTCTCCCCTCTTTAATTTATCACTTACTAAATGCCAAATTGATATTACAAAAGCATGAGTCCGAATATGTCATTGTCCTGACTAAGAAGCTTCTGTAATGAACTATTCCTTATGGGGTGAAATACAAACTCTTCTGTTTGGTATTTGAAGTCTTTCACAGTCTGGCCCCAGACTCTCTTTCTAGGCTGATTATTACTTCTCCTCAACCACACTACATTTGAGTCAAGCTAAACTTCTTCCTGGTATGCAGCTTGTAAAGTCCTGCCTGTGGACTTTTGTAGAGGCCATCCCCCATGCCTGCAGTTTTCTCCTGCCTTACCTCTGCCTTCTGGAATCCCTAATTCCCTTTAAGGTTAACCACAAGTGCCCCTTCTTATGAGAGAACTTTCTTCCTTCTACTTACTAGTTCTTCCTGAAAATTACTTTATATTTATTTTATTTGCATATATTTGCATTTACTTGTCTATAAATATATGTTGTATCCCCCAGTTGAAGATAATTTTCTCTAGAGCTTTTCCTTTTATTGTTGTAACCTTGGTATCTATCATAGTACCTGATACATAGGAAGGAAGGAAACAAGAATTTATTAAGCATATGGTACTATACATAAACTCAGTATTTTTTCTGAAAATAGAACTTCACAAGTAAGGTTTTCCTTTAAAAAGCATGCATTCATAGTCTGTTAATTTTTTTCTTTAAAAAATACTTCATGATGCCCCTGGGATTGTTTTAATTCAAATGTATCCTCTTTTTGCAGACATAATTACACATTTTGGGAATTTCTTATAGTAAAGTGGTACCTGAAAGGTGATTCCTGAATTGCTGATTGAATGTGTTTTAGGCGCTGTACTAAGTCCTTTATAAATACCTCACTTGATCCTCACAACAACCCTGTGCCACTATCATCAGAATTAAAAGAGGTATAGTGGCTTGCTCAGGGTCACACATCTAGTAAGTAACTGAAGCTGGGTTTGAATTCAGGTCTTTCTGATTCCAGATCCAGCACTCTTTCCACTATGCCACTGAGTTGTTTCTTTTTTTTTTAATTTAATATTTTTAGTTTTCAGCATTGATTTCCACAAGATTTTGAATTACAAATTTTCTCCCCATTTCTACCCCTCCACTCCAAGGTGGCATGTATTCTGATTGCCCCGTTCCTCAGGCAGCCCTCCTTTCTGTCACCCCACTCCACCCCCCATCCCCTTTTCCCTTACTTTCTTGTAGGGCAAGATAGATTTCTATGCCCCATTGCCTCTATATCTTATTTCCCAGTTGCATGCAAAAAAAACCTTTTTTTTTCGGACATCTGCTTTTAAAACTTTGAGTCCCAAATTCTCTTCCCTCTTCCACACCCACCCTCCCTAAGAAGGCAAACAATTCAACATAGGGCTCAAGTGTATCAGTATGTAAAACCTTTCCACAATACTCATGTTGTGAAAGACTAAGTATATTTCACTCCCTCCTATCCAGTCCCCTTTTATTCAGTTTTCTCCTTTGACCCTGTCCCTTTTTGAAAGTGTTTGCTTTTGATTACCTCCTTCCCCATCTGCCCTCCCTTTTATCATCCCTCTTTTTTTGTCTCATTCCTCCTTCTTTCCTGTGGGGTAAGATACCAAATTGAGTGTGTATTTTATTCCATCCCCAAGTCAAATCCGATGAGAGCAAGATTCACTCATTCCCCCTCACCTGCCTCCTCTTCCCTTCCTACAGAAGTATTTTTTCTTGCCATTTTATGTGAGATAAATTACTCCATTCTATCTCTCCCTTTCTCCCTCTCTCAATATATTCCTCATCCTTAATTGGATTTTATTTTTTTAGACATGATCCCCTCACATTCAACTCATCCTGTGCCCTTTCTCAATATGTATATGTGTATTCCCTTCAGCTACCCTAATAATGAGGTCTCATGAATTACACACATCATATTTCCATGTAAGAATGTAAACAAAACAGTTCAACTTTAGTAAGTCCCTTGCGATTTCTCTTTCTTGTTTAACTTTTCATGCTTCTCTTGATTCTTGTGTTTGAAAGTCAAATTTTCTATGCAGCTCTGGTCTTTTCACTGAGAAAGCTTGAAAGTCCTCTATGTTATTGGAAATCCATATTTTGCCTTGGAGCATGATACTCAGTTTTGCTGGGTACGTGATTCTTGGTTTTAATCCTAGCTCCATTGACCTCTGGAATATTGTATTCCAAGCCCTTCAGTCCCTTAATGTGGAAGCTGCTAGATCCTGCGTTATCCTGATTGTTTTTCCACAATACTAAAATTGTTTCTTTCTGGCTGCTTGCAATATTTTCTCCTTGACCTGGGAGCTCTGGAATTTGGCAACAATGTTCCTAGGAGTTTTCTTTTTGGGATCTTTTTGAGGAGGTGATCTGTGGATTCTTTCAATTTCTATTTTACCCTCTGGCTCTAGAATATCAGGACAATTCTCCTTGATAACTTCTTGAAAAATGATATCTAGGCTCTTTTTTTTGATCATGGCTTTGAGGTAGTCCAATAATTTTTAAATTATCTCTCCTGGATCTATTTTCCAAGTTGGTGGTTTTTCCAATGAGATATTTCACATTGTCTTCATTTTTTCATTCCTTTGGCTCTGTTTTATATTATCTTGATTTCTAATAAAGTCACTAGCTTCCACTTGTTCCAGCCTAATTTTTAAGCTAGTATTTTCTTCAGTGGTCTTTTGGCCCTCCTTTTCCCTTTGGCTACTTCTGCCTTTGAAGGCATTCTTCTCCTCATTGGCTTTTTGTAGCCCTTATGCCGTTTGAGTTAGTCTATTTTTTAAGGTGTTAATTTCTTCAGTATTTTTGGGTCTCCTTTAGTCATTTCCTTGTTTTTCACGGTTTTCTCACATCACTCTCATTTCTCTTCCCAATTTTGCCTCTACGTCTCTAACTTGCTTTTCCAAATCCTTTTTGAGCTCTTCCATGGCCTGAGACCAGTTCATGTTTTTCTTGGAGGCTTTTGTTGTAGGCTCTTTGACTTTGTTAACTTCTTCTGTCTGTATGTTTTGGTCTTCTTTGTCACCAAAGAAAGATTCCAAAGTCCAAGTCTGAATCTGAGAGTGTTTTTGCTGCTGTTCATGTTCCCAGCCAACTACTTGATCTTTGAGCTTTTTTTGGGGGGTATGACTGCTTGTAGAGTAAGGAGTACTTTGTCCCAAGCTTGAGGGGCTGTGCTGCTATTTTCAGAGCTACTTCTACACAGTAAGCTCTGCCACACCAGCACTCCTTCTCCCCCAAGAACCACCAACCAGGATTGTGCCCAGATCCTGGCAGGGCAAAGCAGGCTTTTCACTCCCACTCTAATCTGATGCTTAATTCCTCCCACCAGGTGAGCCTGGGGCCAGAGGCAACTGCAGCTGTAGCTCTGGAAGCAGCCTTAGAACTGCAGTACCTCCACCATCCCCATGGTGGTGGCCAACCATGAACTCCTTTCACTCTATCCCAACAGCTTTTCCCACTAACCTTCTTTGTTGTCGTTGGTGTTTGTGGGTTGAGAAGTCTGGTAACTGCCACAGATCACTGATTCACGGTGCTACGGCCTGTTGTGCTTGGCTCCCAGTCTGGTTGGTCCTGGTGTGGCCCACACTGGGTTCTGCTCTGCTCCACTCCCAGCAACATGCAATAGACCCTTCCAAGCAGCCATCCAGGCTGTTCTGGGCTGGAGCCCTGCTTCCCTTTGCTATTTTGTAGGTTCTGCAGCTCTAGAATTTGGCTAGAGCCATTTTTATAGGCGTTTGGAGGGACCTGGGGGGGAGCTTAAGCAAGTCCCTGCTTTCCAGCCACCATCTTGGCTCTGTACCCTGAGCTGCTTCTATATATAATTTTATAGTACACATTTCATACGTGTTTATTGAATTAAAAACAATTTAATTTTAGAGACTTGGAAATTATTCATGCACTATTATAGTAGGGAGTATCGAGTAAATGGTTTTTGTTGACTGGTTCATATTCTATTTACTGATTTCAGAAATAAACCCAAGTAGTATATACATAAATATTAATTCTTTTGATAATGTACAACTTGGTGGAGGACTCCAGTATAATTTGGAGGAGCTGGGAAAGAATAAATGTACAATACTGAACCCTGCTACTAGGTGGTATAGTGGATAGAACACTCAACCTGGAGTTTGTAAGGCCTAATTTCAAATTTGGCCTCACTTACTAGCTATATTCCTGGTCATGTCACATAACTTCTGCCTCAGTCTCCTCATCTGCAAAATAGGATAATCATAGAACATTTTTGTTGTGAGGATCAAATGAAATAATAATTGTGGGTCCTCAGTACAGTTCTTGGCACACAGTAAGCACTATCTAAATATTATTATCCAAAGAAATAATGTTTGTATAGTTCTTTATAAGCCTTAACTAATATGTAAATGCTAGCTATTTTTATTATTATTTATATAATGCTTTAGAGTTAGCAAAGCAGAATTCTAATTATCTCTTGCGAACCTCACTGCTATCCTGTGTGATATAGGTATTAACTTCATTTTATGGTTGTGGAAACTAAGGCACAGAGAGGTTAAATGATTTGTTATACTCACTCAGCTAGTAAATGTCAGAGGGAGGATTCAAATTCCATAGTTTCCTGATTCCAAGTCCAGCACTATAATCACTATGCTTTGTTGCTTCCAAAGTGTGTTATGACCAAATAAATTTTTTAATCCTTGGAATCTTAGAAAGAACTGAATTCCTTATCCCTCCCTATCCTTTCTTCCTTCAAAATTGGGCTGGAGCTAGGACAGCCTGTTTGCTCCATTGTATCACACTCTTGACTTTATAGGAAGGGCTTCAAGAAATTGATAGACCTTTGTAATGATCCCTTTATCTTGATTACTAGTACATAGAGACAGAGAGGGTAAACCCTAGAAAACCAGATATGAAAGTGAATGATTGACCTTTTGCTTAAAACTCTGAAATCTCATATTTCTTTATAGAAGTAATTGTGCATCACTTTTTGTACCATGGCACCTTGAGAATCTCTTGACTGCAAAAGTAACCGATAAAGAAAAATCAGAAAATCATAATCACAAAAAGATGTGCTGGTGAGCAAACAAAAATGAATACACTGCAAATGACTTTATTTATAAAGGTATTTTCACAGCAGGAATTAAAAACAAGATATATCATTTACTGCTTGGGGCAGGTGGTAGAATGTCAACCAATGATATGACAAAGCATAATCTCTTTTATTTTTCTTCCATTTTCTTAATCAAAGAGAAACATCTTTAAACTGTATAGAAAAAACTCCATTGAGAGAATTGAAAGCCAAGCAAGATAATGAGAAAGTGAGAGAGCAACTAGCTTCTTTGAAATAGTTTTTATCATTAAACTCAGATAAATTTCTTTTTACAATACTTGGAAGAACTGGCACGTACAATTGAGAGACTGCAGTTGGCAACATTTAAGGAGTCATAGACTATAGAAGAGATTCAGATGCTGGGAGATAAGCAAATACTGTCTCACTTTCCAAAAGAGGAGAAAAGGCAGATTCAGGATTCAAAAAGGTCTTGACAATTCTGGAACAATAAATCTGAACCAATAAAATAAAATCTAATAGAGATAAATATAAGATTCTTCACATAGGTCTAAAGAGTCAACTACACAAGTCAACTGGACAAGTGAGATAAATCAACAGCATGAAGGAAATTGGGAAGGTACTAAAGATGTTTATCCTGAATAAAGGAAGCACAAAGCTAGATAAATAGTTGTCTTTAAGTACTTTCAAGGGTTGTCATCTATAAGAAGGAATAAATATTATATGTTAATCCAGAAAACAGAAATAGGACTGGGTATGGAGGAGGAAGAATATAGAGGAAGTCTGATTTTGGTTCAATACAAAGACCATTCAAACAGTTACCAAAAAATGAAACGGGCTGCTGCCTTATAATGTAGTGAGTTAGCCATCACTAGAAATGTTTGAGTCATGACTTCTTGAACTTTTATATTGTAGAGAATGTTTTTTTTTCTGCATTTGTGGATGGACTAGATTTTGGCTAAGCTTTCTTCTAACTCTTCTTAGACTCTGTTGTATGAAATTCTAATTCACACTGAGAAGTAGTCTTATACCAGAGCCAAGGACAATCTCCTCACATTTTTGGGGGGTGATCAAGGTTCTATTTGATATGAAAGTCAGAGGCTGCTGGTTTTATACTCATTGACAGAGGTTCCTGTGTAAATCTACCAGATCATAACTATATAGTAACCAAATAAATGAGAAGTTATCAATTTTTTTTCATGAAACATACAACCCAGTGTCTTGCTAAACCTAAATAGTAATTGGTATTTGAGTGAATAATACATTCTAGTGGGAGAATGTGTTTATACCCCATTGTGATCTAGTCCATACCTTTCCTGTGCCCTTTTGGTCCTCCACTGGCATTCTCAATTCACCTGAATCCCAAGAAGCCACACACAGGTTCTCAATGCCATGTGATACTTCAGTCTGATTTACTCTTTCATTCTTCATGGGGAGCAAATTGCCTCCTCTTCCCATTTGACTCTACTGTGGTCAGATTGCCCTCTAAACTGCCAATCTCTCCCCCTCCCCCCCATCAGTCTATGATCCCAAACCATCCCCACTAATATGGCTGCCATGCTTAACATCCTGTACAGTGCTCCATCACAACTCTTTTTGTTTTTTTTATCTCAGTTGAAAATTCTAGTTACAGCTCCCTTAACAATAATGCTTTATGAGAAGACATGGACAATATAATAAAATTGCAGTAGCAAAATTGAAATAGTAAAAAAAAACTTTAGAAGATGGAAGAATGTGCGTGGGCAATCGAGTCAAATGACAAAAACTAAAGTGGGAGAATGTGTCCATTAGGGCCCACCATTTCAGAGAATGTTCTGGGTGTCAAGTTTCCCATTTTAGTCTTATTGGCAAGAAAGATGAAAATTTCTCTGTGGGACCTGGGTGGGCAGTTCCCAGCAGCTTCTCTGTGGGAGGAAAATGGGAAACAGCTGTCTTCATACTAAAGAGAACATCAGGCTAATAACAAGAATTAGTCTCAGGGATTATAGACAGTAGGATAAAAGAAAGGTTCAGCTCCCTTTCTTTAGAGCTTAGCAGTCCTTTTCTCTTAATATAATGTGAAAAATAAGATGGGAAGAATGTAAGAAACAGGATTTACATAGAGCTGTGCAGCAGTTTTCAGAAGTTTAAAACACCAGGGGAATTTGATGTATTCCCTTGTCAATACTGAATTGGTAATTTAGAGAAGTAAATAGCTTATACATTTTAAATGAATCAGAGAAACAGAATCTGTGATCTTTTCTCTCCAGTGAAACCATGAATTTTGTTAACACGCAGTTTTCCCTCTTTAAAAAAAAATCACGCAATTTCCACACAGAAAAACATAATCAAGAATTTTATGATTCCCACTTTACATTTTTCATTTCTTCTCAGCATATAATTGTTACTTACATTGTTATGCAGAGCTACGTTGTACCCCACTACAGTGAAGATAGTTTCCATTCAATGGAATTCATAGAGAAAGGGCTATTCACATGGATAGTGGGGAGAAAAAAAAACATCCTGCACTTAAGAGAAAACAAAATCGGAAACAAAAGCAGGAGAGCTGTAGATATGGTATTTATAATGCATATGTAGATAATAATGAAATTACTAGTTGAAAATTCAGGATACAAAGGGTATGATTTCTTAAGTGAAGGCACCCTGTTAAATTAACCTCTCTCTTGCCTATATTTTATTGTTAGTTAAGATTAAGACCACAGAAGCCTAATCCTCTGGTATGTGTGTAGAAAGTGAAACCTCACTATAGAAACCTGCAGGACTTTTACTTAGAGACTTTCAGCTCTGTGTCTGCTGGAGTCATTTAGCACATTTCTCGTGCAAATCAGAACAGGAAATGACTTTTGATGACTCTGTTAGGATAGGATAGCAATTGCAACATTTTTTTTTACTTGAAAAGGATTAAGTAACAGGTGTGAGTGCTTTCTTAATAGTTCAAAATAATAGGAATAGAGATATGGAGCAATATAAAGTCTACAACAAAATATCTGACAGCAGTGGATCATCCCAGACTGTTTCATATTAATGCCGAATCATTGTTTTACCATGGAGCTATTATTGCTTTCATGGAGTAAATTGCTCTTCCCCTTTGAGGTAAGTTTGGTACCCAGAGACCTCAGCCCTCATTCTCTGTATGTCTTCCTTAATATTGGTACCCTACTGTCTGTTAGACTGTAAATTCTATGTAAGAAGGGGTTGTTTAATTTTTTGTATTTATATTCTTAATATCTAGTATAATGCCTGGCACATAACAGGTGCTTAATAAATTTATTTTTTCATATCTTATGTTCCTCAACCCCAACATTTATTTTGACTTTAATGTTTTCAATAACTATATGCATACAAAAGATATATGTATATACATATATATGTGTATATATGTGCATATATACATATATATATATATATATATATATATATATATATATATATTCAGAGAGGCATGATACTGGCAGTGTGGGGGGTAGACGACTGGGAAACACCTTCTATGGAAGGTGCTTTGAGCTGAATCTTGAAGGAATTTAGGGAAGCCAGATAGTGGAGGTGGATGTGGAGGTAAGGAGAGAAAAAGTTCTAGTCATGAAAGAGCTGAAGAAATGGCATAAAATCAGAAGATACAACATCCTATGCAAGAACCAGCAAAGAGGCCTATGTAGCTTGATCATAGTGGTGAGATTTAAGGATGCTGAGACCCTGAAATAGCTGAGTCCTGCCTGAATGAATTCAACCTAAGCCTTCTTTCAGTCAAAGACAAGGTTTGTTAAAACACTGATAAAGGGTGGGCATGATTCTGAAAATCTTCCGTATTGACCTGTCTCTTAAGGAATCTGAACACCTAAATAGGGGCAAGATGGATCTTATATGCAGAAAGAATGTGGGAACAGGAAAGGGGTCTAGATGGAATTAAGGAAGTGGCAATCTGGGGTGGGGCCAGCTACAGACAATGAAAGGGCAGTTAATTAACTGGGCCCGGCCAATTGCCCCCAGGCAAATACCAGGGATCTGGGACAAGTGGGAAAGTCAAGTAGCTTTTCCTTTTAGGGGTCCATATCCCAAAGACGTGGTCTTTTCCATTTCGGGGTTCAGATCCCATCTGCATCAACAGCATGTGTGGAGGGGAGTGAAGTGGAAGAAGATTGGTAAGATTAGAGAAAGGTCAGGTTAAAAAGGGCTTTCAATGCCAAAATGAGGTTTTTATATTTATATTTACTCTTGAAGGTAATAAAGAGCAACTAGAGTTTATTGAGGTCATAGGAAAGTGACATAGTTAGATCTGTGCTTTAGGAAAAGCCCTTTGGGGGATCAGAGTAGAGAGAGACAAGAAAGAGAACCCAACCAGGACATTATATCAGACATCAGGCATAAGATAATAGGGGTATGCACAAGAGTGGCAGCTGTATAAATGGAAACAAAGGGATGTATATGAGAGTTATTTTCTAGGTAGAAACAAAATTTGACAACATATCGGATGTGTGGGGTTATAGAGAGTGAAGTTGAGGATGACACCTACCTTGTGAACTTGGGTGACTGAGGGGCTGGGGGTACCCTCAATGGTAAAAGGGAAGTTGACAAGAGGGGGCACTTTGGGGAAAACATAATGAATTTTGTTCTGGACATCTTGAGTTTGAGATATTTACAGTACATTAAATTTGAAATGTAAAAAAAAGCAGTTGGTGACTCAAGCTTCAGAGAGAAATTAGGGCTAGATATGTATATCTGGGAATCATCTGCTAGAGAGGGTAATTAAACCCTCCAGGGCTGATGAGATAAAGGGAAATAGTATAGAAGGAGCAGAACAAAAGGTGCAGAACAGAGCCTTAGTGTATGTGCATGGTTAGAGGTTATGACCTGGATGAAAATCTAGCCAAGGGGACTTATAAGGAATAGTCAGTAGTAGAAGAACCAAGGGAAGAACAGTATCATGAAAACCTAAAGACATTATTGCTTTATAATTCTTTGAATCATGAAATCCAAAGATGGAGCAGAAATTTCCTCAGCATAAGGTTAGCAGTGATGGTAGGGGTGGGGGTGCATTATATTAGCCTTTACTTGAGGACTTTCACTTTCTCCTTAGCTCTCAAGGTAATCCATTATACTTTTAGACAGATTTCATTGTTTTCTAAGTTTCTTCTTAAATCAAATTGAAATGTTTCTCTCAACAACTTCTACAGTGTCTCCTACTTCTATTTTCTGGAGCCAAGAAAAAGCAAGTTTTGTCCTTTCTACATGTCAACTCTTTAGATACTTGAAGACAGCTATCATGCTCCAGCCCCTGCCCCCAAGCTTTGCTCCACATTAACTTCAATTCCTTCCAATAATGATCTTGTGGCATATTGTTGAGTCTTCTCATTACCCTGGTTTTCCTTCTCCTGAAGAGTTCTACCTAGTCCATGTCTTTCATAAAAAGTAAAACCCAGAATTGAGCCCAATATTCCAGATAAGAGGGTAAAATACAGTCATATATCCCTCATTCTGAATACTTCTGTTAATGTAGCTTAAGGCATTTTTTCAGCTGCTATACTCCACTGTTGACTCATATTTAGCTTGTAGTCCTTTAAAACCCTCAGATCATTTTCAAATAACCTGGTATTGAATCATGTTTCCCTACCTTGTAATTATATGTGATATTTTGAATCTCAACATAAAACATTATATTTATTACACTCCTGCCTCTTATTACCTTGTGACCTTGGACAAGTCATTTAACTTCTTTGGGCCTCAGTAAATGTTAAGAGAGTTGGACTGGATTACCTCCAAGAAGCTGTCCATGTCTAAATACTGTGATCCTCTGATTCCTATTCCTACTTTAATACTTCAGAGAATCTGTGGTCTTTTCCATGTAAATATTCTCTTATTTGGTAAAGATTAAAACCCATTTATGATTTCTGATTTTTATGATTTGTTTTATCAAGTTCTCCCATAAATCTTACATAGAGGATTTATTTAACATCTTAAAAGCATTCTACTAGGTCTTTTTTCCAAATAATAGGCTTCTGTGATTGGGAAAGAAACACATTTACCATGATGCCTGTGTATCTATCACAAATATTCATTGGAGAATGATCAATCAATCAACAAACGTTTGATATGAATCCACCATGGTACAGGTACTGTTCTATGAACTGGGAATACAAATACAAAGAGAGAAATAATTCCTACTCTTAATGGACCAAGGCTTCTTTAGCCCTTCACAAGAAGTTATAACTCAGAGACAAGGTTGCTTAGAAAGTTAGAGAAGGGGGCAGCTAGGTGGCACAATGAGTAGAGCACTGGCCCTGGAGCCAGGAGGACCTGAGTTCAAATCTGGCCTCAGCCACTTGACACATCTACTAGCTGTGTGACCTTGGGCAAGTCACTTAACCCCAATTGCCCTGCCTTCCCCCTCCAAAAAAAGCTGAGAGAATTATGGGAAGCTGAAGGAAGAACTAAAGTCTCTTCTGGGTTTGTGTTAACAAAGAGCATAGAGATGATTAGGGCAGTTGGTAGACAGTCACTGATTTCAGGCAAGCATTAGTACTTGAGACAAGACAAGCCAGGAGCTGGATGGAAATGTTGGTGACTAAGAAAACTGGGCATTTAGGGCTTATAATGGGGGCACAGTTGTTTAGTTAGGCATAAACTTAACTCTTTACTGAGGGCTTCCCTCCCAGGATTCTACCTAAGGGTTATGTTCAGTCTTCTCAGACTTTGCTCATGCCTTCCCAATCAGAGCTGGGAATTTTTGGAGGCACTCAATTCCTAAATTAATCTATGGGAAAGGGGGAACAAAATTGTTCTCATTTGTGAATGTTGCTGACATTTTGGTCTATTGCTTTACTGTTCAATTTTGTTGCAAGTAGCTATCTTTCAGTGCTATGCCTTGCCTGGGTAAGGTCAAGAGAACAACTCAACACCTAGACCCAAACTAACCTCAAAAGTTCCCAGTTTTCTAAATGAGTAGAAGGAAAAGCAAGTGATATAGATGTTGTATCTCTAAGAAGTCCTCAGAATTTGAACCCACAATTGGTGGGGGTGGGGTACGGGGAGCTCATCTGAGATATGTGTTGGCTTGTTTGAGGAATAAAATTCATGCACCTAGGAATTGGATATATTGATGTTTTAGGGTCAAAGCTTCCTGGGCTAGCTGTGTGGGAAGTCTTTGATTCTTTCTCAGTCTAGTCTTTATCAAAGTTTGTGGGAGGGCTATGCTACCTTTATGATTTGAGAGATCTAGGCTGCCAGTATAAATAGCATTAATCATTGCACAATTGTGCTTTGGGGTTGAAATGTACTATCATGGATGTACTCTTATTGGATAACTGATGCTCCATGATGAGAATAAAAATCAAGGACTGCTGGTTTGGGAGATGCCAATGGACTCTGACGATTGCAGTATTTTGACATTTCTATATAACGTAATGGGCTTTTTGCTGGGGTGTAAGATATTGGAGAAGGCATAAAGGAAGGAAGATGATATAGTGGGTGTATTGTGTGAAGGGGGTGGGCTTCCCAGATATCTGGGGAGTTACCTGTAAATGGAAACATTTGATTAGTTACGAAACCCTACACTTCTAATTAGGGGTTTCTATTTATTGTGGAGAGAATAAGATGAACTGTGGACAATGTAGAAGAACTGCTGGGGAGGGGGGCATGCTTCTTGTCAGCCAGTGACATAGCATCAAAAGTGTCAGAAGCTATACCTATGGGACAGGCTGTAAGTCAACCAGCACAATCAGGGAGATTCACTATGAGCAATTATGGACATTTTCTGAGGGTGGGGGCATGCTCACCTACTTGGAGAGGAGCCCTTTGAATCTTGACTGGGACATGCTGTAAATGTGATGGAGGCCTGGCAAGGGACCAATGCAGGAAAACACAACAAAAAAAATTAGGTGATTAGTAAAGAGCCTCCAGGGTATTGCCTTTGACATCATATGCACTCTGAAGATGAAGCACCCGGAGGTCATAGCACTCAAATAAATTTGTTGGCACCTAGTACAAAGGAGTCCTATGGGAAATCCTTAACTACATCCCAACAGGAGGCAGAGAAAGCCTCCAGCTGTGTGCTTCAGTGAGAGAGCTTTCTTCAGATGGCAGTAACCAAAGGAGCAATGAGTATGGACTATATGGGTTAGGATAGACTTACCCAAATGATTAGGAAATTATAGAGACAAAAGACTAAAGCTATACCTAATGCTGTGTGTATAACAACATTACCCTGCCTCACCCTTTCTTTCCCTTCCCACCCCTGGGGTTCCTCAGGATTGGTACAGTCAATCAGGGATGCAGAGATGATGCTGAAGGATAGAAAACACTCTCAGAAGTGATAGAAAATGGTCCCATATGCCAGGAAGAACCTCAGACCAAACCTACTAAAAATCAGTCCAGTGTACACAACCACTCTGAGCTCCATGAGGGCAGGGACTGCGTTTTTGCTCTTCTTTGTATTGCAAGTGTTTGGCACAGTTCCTGGCACATAATAAGTGCTTAATAAATGCTTGTAGACTGACTGACTCCTTTAAAGGCACAGAAATTCAGAGCCAAGGACTGAGGATGGCTATTTAGAACAGTCTCAGAAGTGTGATGCCATAAAAGATAGGTGGAATTTTGCTACAGTTGTAGACAGTTATGTTAGGGCCACTGAAAAGGAGAAGCTGACATTAATTTTCCATGAACTGCAGTGCACTGGACTGGTACCAGGAAATGAAGATGGAGGCTTCCCTCAGCTCTGATGGATATTGACTCCTATCCCACCATTCTTCCTTGGATTCTTGCTACTTACTCCCTGGCTCTTCCTTCCATAAGAAGTTCCTTCCATAAGTTCTATTGCCATTCTCAGGTCATTTTCATTGACTGTGTCCTATGCCTGGAACTCTCTCCCTCCTCAACTCTGCCTTTTGGCTTCCCTGGCTTCCATCAGCTAAAGTCCTACCTTCTGCAAGAAGCCTTTCCCAGTTTTCCTTAATCTTAGTGCCCCTCCTCTGAAACTATTTCCAACACACACACACACACACACACACACACACACACACACACACATATATAGTACTTGAGTATGTATATTTATATGTGTTATATATTTGTGTGTATATACATACACATATATGTATGTATATGTGTATATATGCATACATAACTATGTATAAACAAGATCTATCTATCTATCCTGTTTGTACATAGTTATTTGCATGTTATGTCTCCCAATAGACTGGAGAATGGGCAGAATTTTTTATTTAACTTTTGCTTTGCTTTGTAGGCCCAGTGCTTTGCATATTGCCTGGAACATAGTAGGGGAACAATTAATTTTCTTTCGCTTAACTTGACCCTATAGTAGTAGTGAGCATCCAAGATATACTTTTGCTATCCAAGACAGTAGATCCCAAGTGACAGACAAGGCTTCTGTGACCTGAATGAGAATTATTACTCATATTCTGGTTACGTCACAGTGAGTGGATATCAGACATAACCCTGATGTATCAAAACCCATTAAACACCTCTGGAGTTCTAACATTGATTGGGATCAAGTCCAGCTAACAGACAGTGTCCTTGGACTCAGCATCTAAACATTCTGACAATGCATGCCTCCTGTGCAGAAGCTTAGAAAAAGAAAGAGGATTGTGCTGGCACAGAGTGTCACAGAATCACTGGGTGCTCTAGCTAAAGGTTAGATTCATGAGAAGCATATCATCTACGCATTCATCCAAGACATTAATAAGACAAACAGAAATTGATAATAACAAGGCCAAGGACATTTCAATAAAAACTTTCCTATAGGTTCACATAGCTCTATTAATCACTATCCTTTGAGTCCATTCATTCAACCGGTTCCACATCCACCAAAATTGCCTACATCACTCCATCTCCTCCATATGGACAATAAAGGCATCTTTGACAAATATCTTGCTGAAATCCACAAAATATAAAATTATGTTCACATCATTCCCTTGATCTTCTAGGCTAGGAACTGTCAAACAGAAGGAAATAAAGTTTGTCTGGCATGACTTGCATCTTAGGAGACCATGCTGGCTAATATCAATCAATACTCCCCTTTCAAAGTGGATAAACCCTATGTCCTCCCTGCCCCTCCTCCCCCAACCTCAAAACAGAACAAAAAAACCCTTAAACTCTTTGAAGGCAGGTTCCATGCTATATACTAGGTATATGATAGTCACCCAATAAATACTTGTTAAATTTAATTAAGCAGAGGGAGCTGTATTATAGTAGACAGAGAGCTGGCCACAGAGCCAGGAAGATCTTTGAAGTTGGGATTCAGTCAAAGGGTCCCACTTGAGAACCTAGAGGGCCACATGTGGCCTCGAGGCCTCAGGTTCCCCACTTGCTAAGACTAGAAGTTTCAGAGAAGGTGCAGACTTGCAATAGTAGAAAGTATCTTTATCTAACAGTGCCCCAAAGCAGTGAAATCACTACTTCAGTCCCTATCCCCAAAATGGAATTAAACTAATTGATTTCCATTCAATTTACTAGAAATTGAAATTTAAGATGAAAGAACTGAGATGATTTAGCCTATAAAGAAAATACTGAGTCTCAAAATATATGGAAGGCCTATTATGATGCCCACTTTGTTTTTTATTTGTATTGAGAATAAAACAAGAAGAAATCAGCTTAAGCTGTAGTGTGAGAGATGGAAGACATCAGAAATAAGGATGGATTGATTTCCAGATGATGAGGACTGTCACAGGAACGTCAGAAATTCCTTCTTTGGAAAGGTTTAAAAACCAGGGAGATTGTTCTGACTGGAATGATTTCGTAATGTGAGGAGTTAGGTGGTGCAATGGATTGAGTACTGGACTTAGAGTCAGGTCGACTTGAGTTCAAATCTAGCCTCAGACAGTATTAGTGAAGGACAAACCCCCAAATGAGATCTAGCTTAAAAAAAAAGAATTTTATTAGGTCATTTGGTAAAGGAGAGAGTCTGAAAAAAACAGTGTGGTTCCTTCTGGAATACCTATGAGGTTTACATTGCGTAGAGGTCAGACAAGGGCATAAGGACACTTTCCCGGTTGGCCACACATAGACATAAATAAACAATAAGTAATTTCTGGGGAAGGCAGTTTGAGATATACATCAGTAGGTAAGTATAAATATTCACTCTAATTTCACTCCTCATCTGTAAAATGAGGATGATAATGGCACCTACCTCACAGGATTGTTATGAGGATCAAATGGGATAATATTTGTAAAGCACTTTACAAACCATAAAGTGCTGCCCAAATGCTAGCTATTTCTGTTATTATTATAATTATGATTAATTGTTTTCCTAGAAATAGAGGAGTGTACTGGATCACACCTCAGGACTCATAATTCTCAAATTCATTATTTAGTCCATGACTGATGAATTTTCAATGTAGGAAATGGAAAGGGATTGACGATGTGAAATGGTCAAAGTAAACTTCCTGTTCATTGAATCAGCCTTCTTTAATCACTCACTCTCTATGCCCCTTGATCTCATTCATGTTCACGGAGTCTTTATAGTATTGAATACATGACTCATTCCATAACAAAAAGGGGATTGGCATCATGGTCTGTCAGCCACGATGACATGGGTCTGTTCTTTATCCTGTAATGTGCAATTAACTTGGAAATCATTAATTAAAAAAAGTAATTACCACTAGTGATAAATGACCACACATTAATAAAGACAAATTTCTGTTTGACTACAATGAAAGGAACACAAAGATATTGGAAATAGTCTTGTCAAGTTTACAGAATTCCTAATGACTTTTCTTTGGTTTTTACTTGGCTTGAAACTGTTGTAGTGTTTTTTAAATTGAATATTATGACATATGGGAGTGTAGTTAAAATCCCCCAGCTATCTCTCCAGCAATGAATCACTAATGTTATAGTGTTGGCAGAGAAAAACTAACAAAAGCTACCCCTGCCCCCCTTCCAGAAACAGCTGAAAGAAAAACATTTTATCTATTATGAAAATTGGTCCCATGTATGCAAAAATATTTTTGGAAGTTTGCCTTGCACTTTATTTTTTGGTTTGTGATAAAGTGATGGGACCCAGCATAGGAAGAAATCACATGCCAAGTGCTCATATAGTAACGTGAATTTAGGGCTAGGACCTGACGGTCAATTTGGTTGAAACTTCTTCCACCATGGTAAACCACCATGGTAAACCAAGGTCCAGTGAGGTTAAATTTGTTGCTAAGGCCACCCAAGTAGTTAGCATTGGAAATGGAATTTGAACCCAGTGCCTCTGAATTCAAAGCCATAGCCCTTTCCATCAAACAATGCTTCCCCATCAAGTGGAAGCAATGGTTTAACAGTTTCTGCGAGCTGGTTGCTTTGCCTTTGTTAAAGTCATCTGCTGGGAGAAGGCCTTCTAGTCCTGAATTTGACATAACACTGAAGATGAGGAACATAGCAGTGGGGAAGGTAAACACTATTAACTGTGCCTGTGTATAATGGTAATGTAAATGGGAAGATCTTTCCCATCCATTAACAGGCCCATGTGATGTGCTTAAGTCACGTGGAAGCCTAATTCACATGAGTTTGAGTCACATGGAGCCTATGGTGCGAGAAGCTTGCTGAACAGGTAGAGCAGGAAAGGGTGGAGCGGGAAGAGTGTAACATGAAGAATGGAACAGGAAGGGTGGAACAAAGCTGAGAGGAAGTTGGTCAGAGCAGGCAGAGCTGAGAGAGAGAGATGATCGAGAGAGGAGGCAGTCGAAGAGTAGTTAGTGTGAGTAAGAGTCGAGGAATGATTTTGCTTGAGGGTGTGCGTTTGTGGGAAGGCCGTAACAGAGGGAAGGCTTGGGGATGGTAGTGCTCCCTGCATTGCTAATGTGTGTAGATTTCTTTGTTGCTATGATGGATTTGGCTTTCTGGTGTTTGAATAAATGTTTTGGTTTTGTCTTCTGTGTGGAGAGTCTGTTATATTTTATGATTCAGAAGTGCCGTGGCATAGCCACCATAGGTGCTGTGAATATCTCATTGGTGCTACACTGTGAGAGAAAGATGTTCAGAATGAGCAAAACCAAGAGAAGAGAATAAAAAAGGAAGTTGTGTGGGTATGTTTTCACAATGTATGTATGTATGTATGTATATATCTATCTATCTACCTATCTATCTCTATACATATTTATGTATACATACATACATATGTAAATATACAACTGATACCTACATCTATGTATATCTTCTCTCTATATATATCTATATTGACCTATACATATAGATATAGATATCTGATACGAAGCAACCTTACGGTGACTAGATATACTGTCCATCTCCATCTCCCTCTATCTGATACTAGGTAACCTTATGGTGGTAAGGAAGGCACTAGCAATATATACAGACACACATACATATAGATGTATGTATAGGCCATCTATCTATCTATCTGTCTATCTATCTATCTATCTATCTACTCTGTATGTTGTCTCCCTCATTAGAATGTAAATTCCCTGAAGGCAAAGGCTGTTTTCTTTTTGTTTTTTGTATCCTTAGCACAGTACCTGTAATATAATAGGTGCTTAATAAAAACTTGTAAGACTTCAAGAAATTTCATTAATAGAGGTATTCTTCTTTAAGCAGGTCATTTGCAGACACTAAGACTTCAGGGGAAGGGGAGTTCCATGGTGTCGTTAGGTCTCCTGATCAGCATTTTCTGATTGATTTTCATCGTACCGACATTCTTTCTTGTTCTCTTTTGATTTGTAATTATTCCTGGTTCATTCCAGACATAACCATAAAATATGAGGTATTTGACTGCAGTGTTTTGATTCCAGATCTGTATGATAGCCATGTGGCCATAGCTATAACAAGGAAGTACGTTTTTTAAGTAGGCAATTAAAGAACTGGAAATAAAGTGGCAATAATACGTCAAATAAAAGTCATCCTTTTTAACTAATCGTGGTTATAGGAGCTGATTTACAATTTTAACTGTTGACTACTTCTGCCATGAGTCTGTTGGTTGTGAATCTTTCAGCCTTGCAAACTGGCAAAAGTCCCAGACCTAGAGTAAATCAAGGTAGGAGTGCATAGCAATTTTCATCATTGAAAATACAGCTTACAGCAGTAAAATTGCACCTGTACAGTTGTAGTAATGACGTCAGTTGACACTGACATCAGTAGCAACCATTTCCACGACCTTTATAAATTCAGGAAGGAAGACTGGGTTTAAATTTCATGGGTTGATTAAAAAAATCAATGTGTAAGACTTGCACTGAGTCCTATTTAGTAGACAGATTTAGTTACAACTGGAGGCATCATCTGCCTCCTCTACCTCTTTCCATTTAATTTGGTATTAGTTTGCTCAGATTTTCAGTTCAAAAAGAGTCAGCTTAAGAATCTCTCAATTTGTACCTCATTTTAGATGACTGCCACCAAATACTTGTCTGAAATTAGGTATCTGGGTAAGAGGCAGAAGACATCAACTATCTAAGCTGTTTTCTTAGCTTTTGATTAGGGAGACTTTTTGATGTAAGGATAGAATTCTGTTCTAGGTGGAGTCAGAATGCTAGTGGAGATTCACTAAGTAGCATGATCCATTGCAGTGAGTTATATATGTCAGGTACTTACAAGAATATCGTTTTCAGATCTGATAGCTTCTGGCACTTTTAGTGGTTTGTAATCCAATTTACTTCAGAGTTTCCTACATTTTGTGAGCACAAAAACCATCTGATTTCAATTATTTGGATACTCTGAAACTCCACATTATATGTTGGAGCGAATATATACTATTTAGTTGAAGAATAGCCTAGCTAATGCTAGGTGGCAAGGTGCTTCAGATGAAATAAAAAAGAAAGCATTGATCAACCCTTCAAGTCCCAGGAAGTCAAGCCTGGTGGAGTGCTTGGAAGGCTGTAGAATTAAAGGATCTCACTGTTTGAAGAGTAATAAAGCTCTTGTGGAATTGAATTAACTTTAATTCACAGAATCAATAGGTAAAGGCATGTTTTCCAGAATTATTTTTTCATTAAGAAATATTAATATTTATTTATTTATCTGTTCATTCTTTTCCTATCCATATATTTATTCATTTATGAGTATTTTGAACCATTTTTGGGAAGATTTACCATTAATTTTCATCTTTGGAGAACCACAAAAGGATAAGTCATATATACATATACATATATGTATATATACACACACACACACACACATATGTATATATACATACATACATACATATATGTAGCATATATACGCATACATATAAAGTAAGAAATGTTCTAGATCTGATTTCAAAGAGTTAAATGATCCTCATCTTTGTCTGGGGCAGGAAAGATTTTTCAGTCATTACCTGAGGAAGATGAAATACTCACGATATAGTCACAAGATATTAGAGTTAGAGGGGCCTTTGAGAAATCATTTCATCTAGCCCCTTGCCTTCAGTGAGATAGATAAAGGTACTCCAGAGCCTGGTCATTTGGGTTCAGCTTAATTTACTAAACCCAACCTAATTTACTATGTATTTCTCCAAGATAGGAAACTCTGGTTTGACTGGTCTACTAGCTGCACTTAAAAATATTGACGAACAAATATTTCACTATCTTAGGTAAGATAAAGATAGAAATAAGTAACTATATTAAATATGAATACATAATAAGTGTGTTAGAGGTGCTAGAGCAAGGAGAGCTATATGAGGTTTAAGGTCATTAGTGACCTCTGGAATCAAGCAAATTTTCCTGGAGAAAATCCATGAATTGAGCCTTAAAAAAGTAGATAAGAGATCCATCTGGCAGAGAGGGGTGACAAGGCATTCCCAGCATACAGAACTATTTAATCAAGGATATAAGACTATGAGTTTCCTTTAAAGGTTAAGGGAACATAGAGTAGACCATTTGGGATATAATATACAGAGGGGAATAATTTGAGATAAAACTACAAAGGTGGAATGGAACTAGATCAGGACCTTGAAGACTAGGCAAAGAAGTTGCAGTTATACTCAGTGAGCAATAGGAAGCCATCAAAAGTGGCTTTAACATCTTCTAGGATAATGGCATGAGCTAGAGTTTGGGGAAAGGAAATCTATAAGCCAGCTTCACTAAATTTAGTGGAAAGAAAAGATAGAGTGAACTAGAGATTCATCGCTTACAGTATAGTTAGATTTCATGGTCCTCCAGAGATGAAAATTAATTGAGTCATAGTCATAGAGTAAGGATCTGAAATCATTAATGTGAAGCAGTATGTATTCCCACTCCTTTTCTTTGTCCTGTGAGTCAAAGGGAGTGAGGGAAGGAATGACCTCCAAAGGAGACATTTGCATAGGATGTGGTGTCCTCAGTGCAGTACTAGATTTTGGCTAACATGAGAACTTGGAAGAGATGTTCCTTGAAAAGGTGGAGGACTTAAGGAGATTTTGTTTATAATAGAGCCAAAGTTTCAAGGAACACAGTAGTATGGACAACAAAATACACCAGTTGGATAGAAGAGATACTGGAAGGGGTTGAGTCAATTAGAATGGACATAAGGATTCAGAAGGACATTGTGTGTACTTGCTACTTGCATTTAAGGTTGAGAAACAGGATAAGCTAGATCGGCAGTCCGGTTCAATGAGAAGTTGTGGATAGGTCACATTCCTTTTTTTGGGGGGTGGAGTGAAGTTGAACCTGCGATTTCATTGGTGTATGAAGCTGCTAATAAACTCTTTCTACCAATGCAGCAAACACCTTCACTGCAACTTACAATCTCACAGAGTTTACTTGGGACACTGAGAGAGTAAGTGACTTTCCCAGGGTCATACAGCTAGCTTGTTTAAGAGGTGACATTTCATCTTAACAGAGTTTAAGGCTAGTTCTCTATCCAGTGGTTCATGTTTCCTCTCTTGACATGCTTCCTAGATCAGTAGAGAACTTCTGCTGCAGTAGAGTTATTCTGCTGCAGAAACAGAATTTTGAACTGAGTTCCCTTCCTTTCCATCTCCATATTTTATTAGGCTTTATTGTTTCACTTGTAAAATGGTAATGTTGGACTAGATCAACTTAAAGGCCCCTTTCAACTTTAAAACTCTATGATTGTTTTTACTCATACTCTGTGCCCCAAACCTATTGTGTTGGAATTTTGTACTTAGTCACATATGTGTGCATATATATGGTATATAGGTACATATATAGATATATACAAGCTTGCATCCATATATACATATGCAATAAAATCTATTTTTCCTGAATTTCTTTCCATTGCTCTTGCTTTTACACCATGGTATATGCATTGAAACATCGGTTCAGAGATTTGCTAAGGGTTCCATATAAATAAATGTTATACTTTGTATACATAAGTAAATGTTATACTTTGGCCTTGGCAAATTTTATATCTCTCTCAGGACCAATCTCTCATAATTCTAGGTACCTAGGCACTTAAGATATGTATGTATAAGTATATAAATATACATACATACATACACACAAATATTTGTTGGATAAAGTATTGGAGCTTTAATCTATCCAGATGTATTTGTCTCTGTTCTTTAATCCATTATCTTCCAGGGTGAAGAATCCTTAGGTATTATTGGAAAAAGTTACATTCAAATAAAACAGTTATAGTTTACAAAATGTTCAAATGTCCTCACAAGCAACTTGGACATTGAATATTTTTCTTTTGTAAATACAATTTATTTTGTAAATACAAATTTAAATTTTTCTTTCTTTTTCTTCACTCCTATTTTTTCATTCTTTCCCATCTCCCTTTTTATATTTTGCCCTTAAAATTACATTTTTCTTGAGTGTCTCAATTCCTTAACATCTTACAGGGTCATCACCTTATGTGTATAACCTGTTTCATTATGGTTTTCCTGCTGGGGAAATTCACACACACCATTTCCTGATGCATGTAGCTTCTTGGTCTTGTCACTTATGATCTTAGCTATTGTGTGTTTTAGAAAACCTCTCTCCTTTATTTTGTATAGCTTAATCCTTTAATATTTGTTGTTATTCAATTAATTTAAAGGATCTTGTTGTTCATTTAAAGGATGTACATATTCAAGTGATGTGTGTATGCAAGGATTGGCAGCTAGGTGGCAGAGTGGATAGAGTTCCAGGCCTGGAGTCAGGAAGACTCATCTTCCTGAGTTCAAATCTAGCCTCAGACACTTACTAACTGTGTGACCCTGGGCAAGTCATTTATCTCTGCCCAATCCTTGAATACACATACACATCCTTTAAATGCAAGGATGATATCTTTCTCCATATTACTCTGTAGTGTTATATACATAGGAGCTCCAGCAGAACATAAACTCCCTGAGACCTGGCCTATTACTTTTGAATGTTTTGGCCTAATGTTTTGAATACAGGAGGGACTTAATATATGTTTGTTGAATTGAATTATTTTTCTTTAGTGTCCTCTGTGGTGCTGGCACTGATTTTTGTTGTTCATATGGTTCAGTCATACATTCCTCTTTGTGACCACATTTTGAGGTTTCCTTGGCAAAGATACTGGAGTGGTTTGCCATTTCCTTCTCCAGCTCATTTTATAGATGAGGAATTGAGGCCAACAGGGTTAAGTGACTTACATAGGGTCACACAGCTAGTAAGTGTCTGAGGCCAGATTTAAACTCAGGAAGATGTCTTCCTGACTCCAAGCACAGTGCTCTAGCTACTGCACCACCTAGCAGCCTAGTGCTGGCACTGCAGGGGATTAATGTTTTCTGATCCTATTTAGGACTGAGATATTCTTCTCTCTCTTTTTGTTTTTCTCAAACTTGTTTCCAAGACACTTCTGATTTTATATTGGAATTACCAATGAGATTATCATTCACTGTACTTGAGTCCTTAAGAGTGCCTTTAAAATCAAAGGAAAATATCCATCCTTCCTACAGTAGCCTTCTAGGATTCTGCATTATAATAGGTTCCCAGGTATTTCTTAGAATTCATAGGCTCATAGATTAAGAACTGGAAGATACCATCTAGTTCTACTTACTCATTTTACATATGAGGAAACTGAGGCTCAATGAAATTAGCTGACCAGGGTCACACAACCAGTTGAGTGTTAGAGACAAGTTTTCAATCTAAGCTTTCCTTAACTTTTATCGTATACATGCTCTTGTGGGAGTCACTATGTGGTATTATAGAGGGACCCTATGGTTTCTTTGTTATTATTTGTTCTGAATTAAGGAAGGAATTCCTAGGTCCTCATTGTATAGGCTATGACCTGATGACTAGATGATAGAAGTAAGCCCAACTCCATTCCACCATCTTCCTCAATGTAACAACCTATGCAAGAGCATTGGTATATTAATGCAGAGGAAGTTATGAGCCCTAACTCTCAGTGCTCAGGATCTGAGAAATGAGAGACTTTTTGAAATGTATCAAGTTTGCCAGCTAATCTGAGTATGTGGGCTACATTCAGCCATCCCATCAGATACTATTGCCCAGGAGATGGAAATAGTCACGAGAATAATTGGAAGTGAGTCAGTGCACCACATGAAACTGGCCTAATGATTAGTATTGACGAGACTTCATCGTTTTGTTGTGTGTATCGAATAAAAGAGAATGAAACAGCTCAGACTACATTTCCAGAAAGTGCAGGTGGCTCGGTTAGCAGTGCAACCCTCTGACTTTCTTCTTTCCTGAGGAATTAATGGCTTCAGAATGCATACCATTGTAAAAATAGCAGATGAATCCACAGGCACAGACATTTGCAGTGACTCATGTACTGAGGTGTCTAAAACCATTTCTGCTTTAGGTGGAAAGAATACCTCAAGCAATTGTCTAGCTGTCCATAGGACAGTATCTGCACTTGACATGTTACCTCAATTCATTTTCCCTTGGAAGATAGCAATAGAATCTGTTATCCTAAATGTAATAGGGCATATAAATTACTATTTTTTTAGAAAAAAAATCAATTCTAATAGTATAAGGGATTATTCTACTTGAGTGACCCTGAGCAATAACAACAGTAACTGACATTTCATAGCACTCTAAAGTTTTCAAAGAGCTTTACATAAATTATCTCAGCTGATTCTCACAACAACCTAATGAGGTAGTTGCCACAGTTATCATTACGTACATTTTACCAAAGAGGAAATGAGAGCAAAGAGGCTATGCATTTTTCATGGTCACTTAACTAATAAATGCTGTTAAGTGATATTTGAATTCACATCTTCCTTATTCCAAGTCCACAATTCTCTTCATTGCAATACCTTGCTTCTCAACACACCTAATCTTTCTGGGCCTCAGTTTCCTTAACTGTAAGGCAAAGGACTTGGACTATATTAAGAATTCTTAACCTGAGGTTCCTGGATAGGTTTTGAGGAGTCTATGAAGTTGTTTTATTCTAAATGGTAACTATATTTCAATATAATTGACTTGTTTTATAATCTAAAGTACTTTATTTTATACATTTAAAAACATTATTCTAAAATTGGGTCCATAGGCTTTCCCATTTTGCCAAAGAGGTCCATGACGCAAAAATGGCTAAGAATCTCTAGACTATTTGATCTCTAAATCGGAGATATAACTCTATGATACTTGGGTGCATAAACTTCTACTAAAACTAACTAAAGAAATTATGCTATAATTCTTTGAACTACTTTGTAGTTCAAATGCAGTAGAAAGAAAATTTAATTAAGTTGCTTTGAATAAGAAAATGAATACACTTCCCTTTCCCCCAAACCTTAAAGATCCTAGGTACATAGAAAATTTATAAATAATAGCCATTGTAAGCTGATGAATGAATGGTTTCTTTAGGGTGAACAATGAATAACTTAAATGAGTTTTGAAGATAATGCTTTGAAATGACTGAAGATCAAGGAATTTCAGGTTTATCCCAGTTTGCCTCTATATTCTGGTTAATTCAAATATTACTCACTTTTAGAGGATGCAATCACCTGAAGAAGCAAGGGGGAAGATGTGACCATGATTTTATCACCCTAAGGTGAAGCAAATCACTACAAATGTAGCTTATACACTATTATTTGAGTTAGAGGATTTATCCCAGTCCTTGGAGTCAGTCAGTACTTGAAAGATGTATTCTTTTGCCACCTTTGAATGGCCTGTGTTTTAAGCATTGTGTCTGAATTGTTCATCTTATTAGAACTGAAGACTCGATATATTCTCGTATGCCCATCTGTAAGAGATTACCACAAATAAGCTACATGAAAAATCTAATTTTTCATTTTCCCCTCCAATTTCATTTTTTTGAATGCTAGAAATATATCATGAGATTCTTGTCTCCTGAGTCCAAATATAGGTGTACTAGAATTACGATGCTGTCCTTAGGTTCTATGACAAGCAACAACTTATACCAGAGAGGACTCCTTTTATTAATTCAATGAGAATATTGGGTTGGCCTAATTCATGCTGCTTTGTACTCCAATGTTAATAGTGATTTAGTGAAGTTCTAGTCAAAACTTGAAGTAGGGATTCTGATAACCAAGATAAAATTAGTCATTTTTGTTTTTCTTTTCGCCTCTGCCTTGATTGCATGTAGTCACACTAAGAGAGGAAGGAGTCAGTTTTTGGAGAGTCCAGCATAAACTTCCATGGAATGGCCAACAACCCCCAACCTCCCAGTTACCCAGAAAAGTAGGGTAGGAGGAGAGGCAGAAAAGTAGGAAAGGTATTGGAGGAAATTGGGTCCAAAGAGAGAATGATGTAGTCATGGGACAGATGGTTAAACTATGCCACTTAGAGCTACCTGGGACCCATAATATATGGGAACTGTGGGCTGGGGAACTGCTGCTGGGAGGAAATCTGCCCTGAAAGATTGATATATCTCTGGTTTTATGAGTGCGGAAAACTGTGTGTGTGAAAATTCCCTTCACCAGGGCAGATAGTAACCCATCTATGGCAGAAGCTAATTTCTGGGAATCAGAATGTTTTAGTGGATAGAGTGCTGATTTTAGTCAGAAAGATCTGATTTCAAGACTAGCTTCAGAGCCATACTAGCTGCGTGACTATGAGCAAGTTCCTTAATTTGTCAATGTCCCGGACAACTCTCTCTTTAAGCCTATAAATTCTAGGTAAGTTACATCAATGGAAGAAGCTTCATCAAAAACAATTTTAGAAGGTTGTATTGATGTCCTTAATTTTTTTTGACTATTACTCATACTTCTAAATGATCTTTCACCTTCCACTCCTTGAAAATTTTCTTTTGCAACAAGTAAGTGCAGTCAAGGAAAACAAATCAGCACATTGCCCATATCTGAAAATACATGCCTCATTCTCTACATACAGACCACCACCTTTTGAGGAGACTCAGGAAGCATGCTTCAGGATCCATTCTCTCAACCATAGGTTCCCAAAGTGGGCAATACCACCCCCGCAGAGGCTGCTGGAACGATGCAGGGGTGGTGATGATAGCCTTGGGTGAAATTGGGGGCATTGAATAAAAACTAGGGCGCAATGGAAGCATAAGAAAAGAAGAAAAGATAAGAAAACTTTGAAAAAAAACATTCATACATGTTTCATTTGTTGTGTAACAGAGTTAAAGTTGTAGTGATTACATTATTTTCCAAATAAACACACAAAATGCAAGTTAAAAACCAATCAGTGGTCAAGTCTGCTTGACAGGATTTAACAAGCAAATGTTGGCAGACACATTGTCGGGAAGTCCTGCATGCACTGGCAGGTATAACTTGAGTGTAGTGACTTGTTTACAATCTGGTATTATATGATTACATAACACAATATTGTGTCATCAAAATTTGAATGCAGGAAAAACCCTACAAATTTACAATAAATTACTAAATTTAATGTGTGTCATTTAAAAAATATTTTATATTTTTAAAAATGATACAAATTTAAAAAAAATGATTAAAGGATTAAAGACAGTAGACTTCCAGGGGAGGTGCTCAGTAATTTTTTTAAGAGGGGGTGGTAGGCCAAATAAGTTTGGGAACCTCTCAACTCATCACTGGTCTGTCACTAGACTGACCAGTATTCTGAAGTCTTTCAATGTTGTTTTCCTTTACATTATTTTTGTCATTATATAAATTGTTTTCTTGGTTCTTTTTGCTTCACTCTGTACCAGTTCTAACAAGTCTTCCCAAATTTCTCTAAAATATTTGTATTTGGCTTATTTTTTTATGGTGTGATAATCTCCCATTTTATGCATATGCCAAAACTTCTTTTTATCATTCCCCAATTGATGGGCATCCACTTTCATTCTTGTTCTTTGCTGTTACAAAAAGTGATGGTATATATATTCCCACATTTATCTCTGACCTTTTGACCTTTTTGGTATATAAGTCCTATAGAAGTATCTCTGGATAAAAGTTTAGCGTCTCCATCCTTGGGGGCTTTTTAATTTGAAGTTTTAAAGTGCAATTCCAAATTGTTTTCAGATAGACTGGAAAAATTTTCAGTTCTATTAGCAATGTATTAGCATTCCTGTATTCCCACAGCCCCTTCATTGTTTGCTCTTTCTATTTTTATCAATCTGATTAGTATGAGCTAAAAGCTCAGAACTGTTCTAATTTGAAATTCTCTTATTTGGAGCATTCTTTCATATAGTTGTTGATTACTTTGCAGGTCTTTTGAAAATCACCTAGTTAGGTACTTTGACCACTTATCTATTAAGGAATAACTCTTGTTCCTATAAGATTATATTACTTTCATATACATCTTGAGTACTAGAACTTTTAATCAGAGATTTCTATTACATGAAATTTCCCCAATTAATTGCTTTTCTTATTATTTGACCTGTGTTGATTTTGTTTATGCAGAAGCATTCTAGTGTTATATAAGTGAAATGATTTAGGACTTCTGGGAGCCAAAATGGTGGAGTAAGCAGTAAGTCACTCTCACTCTCCCTTATAGAACTTGAAAAACCCAGAAAATACCACCCTAGGAAAAATCCTGGAACAGTGGAGCCAGCAGAAAGACAGGGTGTAGCAGTTTTTTAGCTTCTGAGGCTAGAGCAATTAACAGGAAAGACCCCTCTTGCTGTGGCTGAAGGGGACCAGTACAGGATAGGAGGCATCTCAGCAAGCCAGCAGGAAGCCCCACCTCAGCAAAGTGGCAGGACATCCTGAGCCCTAGGCTGGTGGAGCAAGCAAGTGCCAACACCGGGACTCCTGTGCGCCTTCACATAGCCAGGGGAGCCAGCAGACACCAACTCAGAGAAACTACCACTTGTGCAGCAAGTTGTCCACCAGCAGCTGAGCCTACCCATGCTCTAGCACCACCCCCCAGCAAGGAGGTGACCTCCAGTGGCCACACCAAACCCATACCTCACCCCATGAGCTTCAGTGTAACCCCAGGGAAATGTAGAAAAATACCACCTGGCCTCATACCACACCAGCCACACTCACCATCTCCATCTCAGCACCAGGTAAGCTACAGCCTCTACAGCCTCCAGCTGCCAGAACCTAAGGCCCCAGCACTCAAAGCCAGTAACCAGACCCCTAGCCCTCAGCCAAGAAGTGTGGGACAGTGCCTGCTGTTCCCCAGAAGCAGAGATCAACTTTAAAAGACAGGTAAAAAACAGGCACAATGAGCAAGAAGCAACACAGAAAAATAAAGACCATAGATTCTTACTATGGAGACAGAGAAGATGAAAATACAAATTCAGAAGAGGACAGCAGAGTCACTATACCCATACGTGAAATCTCAAAGGGGAATATCAGCTGATCTCAGGCCCCAAAAGCCTTCTTGGAAGAGCTCAAGAATGATTTTAAAAGTCAAATTAGAGAGGCAGAAGAAAAATTGGAAAATTCCTTTAAAAACACAATTGACAAAAAAAGTATACAAAAAAACAATTCCTTAAAAAGTAGAATTGGCTAAATAGAAAAAGAGGTAAAAAGTTAACTGAAGAAAAAAATTTGTTAAAAATTAGAATTGGGTAAGTAGAAACTCATGACTCCATGAGACATCACGAATCAGTCAAACAAAGTAAAAGAATGAAAAAGTAGAAGAAAATGTAAAATACTTCTTTGGCAAAACAACTGACCTGGAAAATAGATCCAGGAGAGATAATTTAAGCATTATTGGTCTACCTGAAAGGCTTGATTAAAAAAAGAGCCTGGACAGTATCATCCAAGAAATCATCATGGAAAACTTCCCTAAGGTCCTAGAACCAGAGAGTAAAATATTCACTGAAGGAATCCACTGATCACCTCCTGAAAGAGATTCCCAAATTGGAAATGCCAAGGAATGTTATATCTAAGTTCCAGAATTATCAGGTCAAGGAGAAAATACTGCAAGAAGGCAGAAAGAAACAATTCAAATGTCATGGAGCTACAGTCAGGATCATGCAGAACCTTGCAGCTTTGGCATTAAAAGATCATAAGGCTTGGAATATGATATTTCATAAGGCAAAAAAGCTTGGATTACAACCAAGGATCAACTACCCAGAAAAACTGAGCATAGTCTTTCAGGGAAGGAGATGGACATTCAACGAAATAGGGGACTTCCAGACCTTCCTGATGGAAAGACCAGAGCTCAGCATGGAAAATCTGATATTCAAATACAAGACTCAAGAGACACATAAAAAGGTAAAAAGAAAAGAACAAAAACATGTTATTCAATAAGGGCAAACTGTTTACACCCCTACATGAGAAGATAGTACTTGTAACTCTTGAAAATGATATCTTTATTACAGCATTTAGAAAGGATATACATAGACAGAGGGTGTGGGCATAAATTGACTTTGATGTGATGATAAAAAATGAATTAAGGAGTAAAAAGGGATTGTAATGGGAGAATTGGAAAGGAGGAAGCAGAACAGGTAAATTACATCAAATGAAGAAGCACAAAAACATATTACAGTAGGGGGAAAGAAGGGAGGGAGATTAGCATCATTTGAACTTTACTCTCATCAGATTTGGCTCAAGGAGGGAATAACATACTCAGGTATAGAAATCTAATTTGCTCTATAGGCAGTAGGAGGGGAAAGGGGAAAGAAAAGTGAGAGGGTAGGAAGTGAGAAGGGAGGGAAGAAGTAGTAAGCAACAAGGGAAAGTAAAGGAAGAGGGTTTATAGAAGGGAGGTAAGGTTGAGGGAGGTGATGGTCAAAAGCAAAACTCTTTTGAGTAGGGAAAGGGAGAAAGACGAAATAAAAGCATAAACGGGTGAGGGGGATGGGATGAAGGGAAGGACACAGATAGTAATCATAACTGTAAATGTGAATGGGATGAACTCTCCCACAAAACAGAAGTGAATAGCAGAATGGATTAAAAACCATAATTCTACAACATGTTGTTTACAAGAAACACATTTGAAACAGGGGGATACAAACAGTGTAAAGGTGAAAGGCTTGAGTAGAATATAATATTCTTCAGCTGAAGTAAAAAAAAAAAAGCAGGCACAGCAATCCTAATCTCAGACAAAACAAAAACAAAAATAGATCTAATTGTAAGAGATAAGGATGGAAACTATATCCTGCTAAAAGACACCATAGACAATGAAGTAATATCATTACTAAACATATATGCAAAAAGTGGTATAGCATCCAAATTCCTGGAGGAGAAGTTAAGAGAGTTACAGAAAGAAATAGACAACAAAACTATACTAGTGGGGACCTCAACATCCCCCTCTCTGAACTTGATAAATCTAACCACAAAATAAACAAGAAAGAAGTTAAGGAGGTGAATAGAATTGTAGAAAAGACAGATATGGTAGACCTCAGGAGAAACCTGAATGGGGATAGAAAGGAATATATCTTTTTTCTCAATGGTACATGGCACACACACACAAATTGACCATGTACTAAGGCATAAAAACCTCACAATCCAATGCACAAAGGAAATTATATTAAATGAATCCTTTTCAGATTATGATGCAATAAAAATTGTATGTAATAAAGGGCCACAGAAGAATACACTAAAATTATTTCAAAATCAAATAATCTGTTCCTAAAGAATGACTAGGTCAAACAATAAATTATAGAAACAATCGATAAGTTCATCCAAAAGAACAGCAATTATTAGACAACTGTAATGTTAATGGGATATGGAGATTTTCTCCACTCATTAATAGCCTCATGTGGAGCACACTAAGGGAAGCTTGCTTAGAGGAGGCTTGCTTGTAGAAAGGCTTTCATACCTTTTAGTACTAAGTTGATTATGCATTGAGTCACCAGGGTGGTGATGCCTTCTGGCTCTGAGAAGTGTATATATACTCTGGGTTTGTATTTTGCTTTGGAAGTTCACTTATTAGAAGATTTTTTTGATTTCCTGGTCAGAACTCTGAGTAGCCATATGTTCAGAGCTCCCCAACTGCTCAGATGTAAAGGCTTTCCGATTCCAGTGATGTAAGTTAAATGTATAATCAATATTGCTTTGATTCAAGCAGTTAAAAGCCCTGTCTGTTGGTCTTTATGCTAATTTCTCTGCTTGTATTTTCTCTGTATTATCTCTGCTTGTATTTTCTCAGACATTCAGGGGGCTGACTTTTCCCCTGAACTAGTGAATGTAATTAAAGAAGATTGCTGACCCCTTTAAAGTTGCTTTCCTTTAAAAGCAGATTAAAGAACCTGTGCTAGCAGGCTATCCTGGGTATGCTAGGGTGCTTGCTGCTATGACAACATGCTAAAACATATGGGATGCCACCAAAGCAGTTCTTAGGGGAAATTTTATATCTCTAAATACTTACATGAATAAAATAGAGAAAGAGGAGATCAATGAATTGGGCATGCAACTAAAAAAGGCAGAAAAAGAACAAATTAAAAATCCCCAACTAAATACCAAATTAGATATTCTGAAGGAGAGATTAATAAAATTCAAATGAAGAGAACTATTGAACTAATAAATAAAGCTAAGAGCTGGCTTTATGAAAAGATGTTTCAACAATCCAGGTAGCAGCTGTTGTGGGGGTGAAAGCCCAACAAGAATGCTACCAGCATGCTGCAAAAGCACAGGTTCTTTTGATCTGCATTACTAAGGAAAGCTACGTGAAGGGGTTGACAAGCTTACTTTAATTCAGCATACAAATATCATTCACTTAGTTCAGGGGAAAAATCCAGTGCCCTGAACTTCAGAACAAATACAAACAAATTACAAACATCAACAGATAGACTTTGTCTGATTCAAATCCCAATACATAGTTACCAGAGTTTAGCAAAGTCTCAGCAACCGGGTTACAAGCTGGAGGGCTCCTAGCTGCAGCTGCCCGGAGTTTCTGCCTCAGCACCACCACAAGTGAGAGCCCTAAACAAATTACAAACAGACAGACCCAATACAATTTATAGTTACCAACATCTAGGTTCAGCCTGGGAGCTCATAACATGGGCTGGCCCAGAGTCACTCACACCACCACTGCGGTGGGAAAGAGCTCCAAAGAAGAGAAGGCCAACCCTTGGTTTTATATCTTTTTCAGTGTCAGGGGTGAGTCACACATGCGACTCACCCACATGACCTAAAATCATCACAAAGGGGTGACTTAAAACCATGTGGTCTAAGAGCCTCTGATGTCCCAAACCTATCATTCAAACTCATTTGTAAACTAGGCCCTCACCTGAGTTAGCCCCACCTTGAGCCCCACCTTAGTTACCAATCCACACCCACATAGGTTTTACACTTAATAGGGATTTGGGCCTGGGGCTTAGCACTTAGTAAGACTCAATGAAATACACTGAATTACTCAAAGCAAACAAAAGCCAAACTCTTCAAGGGCACTTGTTTGACTTAGGGGCTAAGGAGTCCATTTTGCTTACCAACACAAAAGACAAATAAAATAGTAAACCTTTGGTTAATTTGATTTAAAAAAAGAAAGGAGAAATGTTTTACGTTTGTCCTTTATTTTATCCTTTGTTTAGATAAGAAAAAAATCTCTTCATAGTTAATGTTATCTAAGGTATTTCTGTCAGTTTGATGGCAGTGGTTTCCATACTGAAAATTATAACATTACAAGTCCTACCAAAAAAAATACCAATAATAAGCTCCAAGGAACTGCTTGAGGTACATAGAGGTTAAGTGACTTTGCCAATGTCACAGAGCTTGTAGGTTATCAGAGGCAGAATTGGAACACAAGGTATTCCCTTCATGAAATGTATCAAATTGTCTGCCAAATTCTGTTATCTATGAATAAAAAATATAGAGACAAAGAAGATGACAGAATAGAATGTCTTCACTCTAAGGATAAAAAGCTGCTTCTTGGCAGGGACTTTGTACTCCTGCTATTTGTTGCACAATTTGAAAATGAATTTTCTTTCTTCTGAGTGTCATTTGTTTGAATATGAATAATTTAAGATGTTCTGAATATACCTTCCCCACTGCTGTTTTTGTTAACAAGGTATCTGTGATAGCCTATATTAGGAAGAGGAAATTTAAAAATTAACACAGAGACCCTCTCTGAATGTTATAAGATATGATAGATTTTGTTTCTGTTACTTAAAGATGTTGCTTCTGAAAAATGTTATTCCTTTTTTGTAGCTGAAAAGACTAATGTATAAATGGCATTTCCTCCCACTTAGATATCTATACAGTCTTTAGGAAGAATATACAGTTGCTATCTGCTTGACCTATTTCTGTTCCTACTTTTAGCCTTACGATCTTTTAGTATGACAGACCAAGCCACTCAATTTCTCATTGTTCTGTGCCCATGAAGTCATTTGCTACAACTATCTGCTCTTAGTTATTTTTACTACAGACTTTCAGTTTCTGCTTCCTTTTGCCTTTGTATGTAAAGTACACAGAAAAAATGTTTGGTATGTAGTCTGTGCTTAGTAAATGCTTGTAGTTTATTGATGAGGGTTATAAACCAACCTTAGAACTTTCTACTAAATTGTAGTATCTCCATCCTGGGTCTCTTTAAGAAGTTATAAGAAAACCATGTATCCTAGGTGTTTTTGGTTTTATTTTGTTTATTCCCTTTTATTTACTTGCTTGAAGGCAAGGGCAACAAGAAAGAATTGTTACTTGGTCAAAGTTTCTGGGTCTTTGCTCCAGGGTGACACACTGAAATATTTCTGGTAGCCCAATATAACTTTGAACCCAGTTAGCCAGAGTATTTCTTTTAAAAAGGAAGCTAACTGATGGGGTAAGTTCTTTCTTTGCCCTGACCTACCCTACTAGCCATAGGGAGACAGGTGGCACAGTGAATAGAATGCTTGGCTTAGAGTCAGGAAGACAAGTTCAAATTTAGACTCAGAACCTTCCTAGCTTTGTGGCCTTGGGCAGGTCATTTAACCTCCATTTGCCACTGGAGAAGTAAATGGTAAATCACCTCAGTATCTTTGCCAACAAAACCCCATGGGGTCATGAAGAGTTGGACATGAATGAAAGGTCTGAACAACCTTTTTAGGTGTTCTTCCTTTCCCTTGTGGGATCTCAAGTCAGTGGCTTCATGCTGGTATTCAAGAGTGTTGGTCTTTCCACTCCCCCCAACTCATTGCAGTGGAGTAGTGTCCCAGTCTCCAGTCCCTGTCCCCCATTCTCTAATCAGGATGCTTTTAATACTCCTTGCCCCAAGTGCTATTTGTTATATTTGTCCTAAGTACAAAACTCCTAATTATAGCTCAGTGGCTAGAGCAGGTAATTGTGGGGTCTATTCTTTTATTTTGCCAAACTCAAATAAAAATATTATCTAGTTCTCAAATCCTAGCAAGCTGTTCCCTTTAAACCATCATATAAACTGCCATACTCATACTCACCTTTAAAAAGAAACCATGTAGAGACCTGCATAGCAACCTATCTGAGAATCTTTAAGATCCAAAGAATGGAGGTCTATCTAGTGTTGGAAATTTAGGTATGATACAGGTGATAAAGGAGGAGTTTGTAAATAAAGAGATTTCTCAGCCCCCTATGATCCATATCACATAGGTGACTATGGATTACTGAAGCAGCAGGCAACAGCAGAAAGAAAGGTTGATTTGGCATCATATCACTTGGCCTAGATTTCCACCTCTGCTCCTTATCACCTATGTAACACTGAGTGAGTCACTTAACATCTCTAGCTTTTAGTTCCCCCATGTTTAAAATAATAGGATTGGACTAGATGACCACCAATTTCACTTGCAACTCTAAATGTATGGTACTATGGTCCCATTGGTTGTTTCCTTTTGAAGGCTAGCCCTGTTGGTGGCACTGACATTACCTGAAATAAATTATTCTGCATTACAAATCTAGCTGGTTGGGTAGCTTTATAAAAGCTGATTAGCCAATTGAACTGGGAAGCATTTGGATTTGGCCCAATGGAGAAGAGTTGACAAAAATCAGAAAGCATAACAACTTCCTTTATTAATATAGCAGCCTTTTGAAACTGCATCACTTTCCTGTGTAAGCTATAGAAGAATCAGTACTAAAAGAAAGACTGGAATGTAATACATTACAGCGTTTTAAGCTGGTTAAAGGAAAGCACAGATAAACTGGCTTTATGTTCTGAGAGAGAGAAAATTTTAAAAGGAAACTCAGCAGTTCACATCTTAAAATACCTATGTATAGCTTGTGTTAGGTGGCATTTTAAATCCTTTCCAATTCTGAAGTTCTATGATTTTGTTACTGTCTATGAAGCTTTTGGATACACCTTGATGGGCTTTCATGGTATCTAATTTATGGTTTATTCTGGTTTTCTGTCTCATCTCATCTCCATTCCCAACTGCTCCATTTGTCCCTTTGATCTAGGTCATACTCAGAATGTCTTTCTGCTTAATGTTCTAGCTTTGGTGATGCTCGGGACCCAGTCTATTGCTCTGGCTTTGTGTCTCCTCATTGTCTGCTTACGTCCTCAGTTTTTGTTTTTTGGATTTTTTTTTGCGTCCTCCACCCTTTCTTATACCATCCTCATTTCTGTATTTCCTGATACAATAGTCAGATCACAGATAAGCCCTGGTTCTTTCCTTTGGTTTATTCCCATTTGAGAGGGTCACAATAAATCTAGTAGTTGAAAACTTGACACGACTCTTTGTGTCCTCTTCATGGATGCATTGGCATTGGTTAATTAAGAGAGGTTCTCTGGGGAAAAAACATTCATTTGTAGTGATTAACTTACTGTCTCATTAGGGTTGAGAACACATGTGCTCCTATGCTCTCTGTCTTCTCATGCATTTCATACACAACTTCATTCAAAGTGCAAGATAGGGGAAATGCTTTAAACAAATCTTGAGTAAAGTAGAGATAGACTCAATTATTTGAACCATCTGGAATGTAACAGAAATCCGGAAAGAAGCATATTTTTTTTTGGAAAAGACTATATGCAGTAATACAGAAATTCAATTAAACAAATATTTCTTTAGTGCTTGTGATTACATGTGAGCCCCCACCCACCAATGGCTACTAATTCAAATATGCTTTGCTCTCAAGTTGGCCTTTGCATTGTTATGTGCAACATATTTTTAGAGAAAATGAGCACAAGAAGATTGAACATTAGACTTGGAGGTGGGAAGACCTGGGTTTTCATCCCACCTCAGGTGTTTATTACCTATAGGTACAAGCTCCTTAACCTCTCTGGGCTTTAGTTACCTTATCTGTAAAATGAAATAGCTGGACCTGATCTCTAAGATCCCTCCCAATTTTCAATTTACTCAATTACTAATATATGAATAATGTTAGAATAGTTATGTTTTCCTGAAGAGAACAAACTGTTTCAAAGTCCTTTTGAAGCATTTGAGCTAGGTACAAATCACTTTACTTATGTGTGCAAATTCCTAAGCATCTCCAGTTAGTAACCATTCCTACCCAGTTTTGACTTGTCAGATGCACTTGGAAGCAGGAATTTTATTTCTGTCACTAGCAGACCTCCAGGGCATTTTCCCATTCATATTCTCATGATCCTAGTATCCAGCTCACAGTATTCCTTGCCATTCTTTCTTCTTACAAAACTCTTGGTCTCTTTGTTATTCAATTACAGATCCCTTTAAGACTGTCCTCAGCGCTTCTTTAACTTGACAGGTATGACTTTCGCATTCATTCTAACTTCACCCATCCAACATCACACTACATGGCTCACCATCACTCTATCTTTCCTAGTCCTTTCCTCTTTCCTTACTTTTTCTTCATTTTCAGTATGACTTCGGTTCCTTATTTCCAACCAATTTTCCAAGTCTTTCACCCATGTTCTGACCTCACTTTACATCATTTTTAGTCTTGATTTTTTTCTGCAGTCATTTCAATATTGTTCCTTCTTCCACTCATAAAACTGTTGTTTCTTTGACCTGCCTTTCCTCCTCTTACTCCCGAACTTCTGGGACAAGACAACATTATAGTAATTGTTGAAAAAAATTCAGTTATCTAACTTCAACCAAGCCATCACTGCAAACCAGCAGTCTTTTTTTGTTTCTTGTTCAGGTGTATCCAACTTTTCATTACCCCATTATGAGGTTATCTTGGCAAAGATATTGGAATAGTTTATCATTTCCTTCTCCAGTGGATTAAGGCAAAGAGATGTTAAATAACTTGCTCAGGGTCACAGAGCTAGTAAAGGTTTGAGACTGAGGCCAGATTTGAACTTCCTAACTTTAGACCCAACATTCTTTTCATTGAACCACCTAGCTGTGTAGCAATCTTTTTATTCAACTCTCATTATGTTTTTCACAGTCCCCTCAATAACTGCTCTAAGCTTCTTACCTTCTGAAGTCCTAAACCTTATCTCTCCTCCTTCCAATTTCTGAAGACTTTCTTGCTTCTTGCTTTACTTGAGAGTATTGAAGTGATCAATTTAACGTGTCCATCTTGATTTTTGACCTCATTCTTTCTTAACTCTTCCATGAACCTGCTCCATCAGTTGTCTTCTCTCTGTCATACATCTTAAATCTCCCCCCAGCCCAATAACTTTCTATCTACTCTCTCTGTCTTTTGTATTTACTTAGTTATTTACATGTTGTCTCCTCCATCATAGTGTGAGCTGCATGAATACGGAGACTGTTTTTGCCTTTCTTTGTATCTTTTTTTGAATGAAAATGTTGCTCAGGTGTATTATTTGTGAATATATTTTCTTAACATTAGTATTTAAAACTTTGGCCCCTGATGTAGAGCTGTATCCTGGGACTGCAATAAATAATTAGATAATCTGTAGTACAGCAAATTGCATGAAAGTATCAAAAATATTTTGTCAAAGGGAAATTCCCTCCAAATGGTGAGCTCCCTCTTGTATATTTCTACACCTTGAGACCATTGCCTCTGTGTCAGTAGGTAGATGGCAAGCTTTTTCATAGCTCCTCAGGAAGCATGGATGGACATTGCATTCATTAGAGTTCTTTTCTCTTTCACAGTTGTTTACTTTAAAATGTTTTATTATCATATAAATTGTTTTCTTTTGTCTTCAAAACTTTCATTTTTATAAAATTGATGTTATGATTCAGATTATTCTGTTTTTTTCTTATTTTATTCTACATCAGTTAATACAAGTCCTTCCATGTCTCTTTGGAATCATCTTTATCCTAATTTCTTATAGTACAATTGTATTCAGTTACATTCATATGTCACAATTTGGTTATTCTCCAAATGAAAGGCATTTCCTTATTTTCCAGGGGTTGTTTTTGGCCAACACAAATGAGCTCTTATTAGTATTTTGTGCATATAAGAGCTTTTGCTCTTTTTTGTCTCTTTGAGGTATAGGCTGAGCAGTAGCAAAGCTACATTGAAGGGTGTTTACTGTTTTGTCTCTCCTTCCTTCTGTATAATTCCAAATTGCTTTTCAGAATGGTTGGACTGATTTCTAGTTCAACCAAGAGTATCTCAGTGTGCTTGTTTTCCCACAGCTCTCCTAAGACTAGTCATTTTCTATATTTTTTGGGTCATCTTTGCTGGTCTGGTATGGGTGTGTATCCCTAGTATATGCACAATTCTTGGCACATAGTGACTGCTTTCTAAATGCTGGTTGACTGATTGACTTTCTCAGTATTGGTTCTTCTCAGCTTATAAGTATGCTCATGTTCCCCTATCCTAAAATAAATCTTCTTTTGAATTTTACCTTCTCAACTTATTTATCTCCCTATTCTCTGCTTCTCTTCCCTTTTAATGCCAAACTCCTAAACTTCCTTGCCACTCACTCATACTTAAAGCTCTTTTAATCTCCATCTCTACCATTCCCTTGAAATGTCTTTAAATAGTCACCAGTGGCCTCTATACCACAAATTCAATAAGATGCTTGTTTCTTCTTTGACTTCTCTAGGCCACTTAACACTTTTTTGGTACTCTGTCCTCTCTTGCTTTTGGTGACCTTCTACACTTTTGGCTTTTTCCACTCGTATGGCACAAATTAATTCCAAAGTTCTTAAGAATTGATTGTATGACATATGGCAGCTATGTGGTAGAGTGAATAGCATACTGGACCTTGAGTCAAGAATGCTGAAGTTCAGATCTAGACACTTACCAGCTATGTATGACCCTCCATCTGACTCAGTCTATTCAATTATAAAATATGGATAATAAAGCTCACAAGGTTGTTATAAGGCATCAAATGAGATAATTTTTGGAAACCTCTTACCACAGCCCCAGTGCACAGTAGGTGATAAATAAATGTTTGTTCTCTCCTGCTTCACTCTCTCTTTTATGAATTCTCATCCTTTCTCAAGGTTCTATATAAATCTTTTTTCTTCTGTCTCTAGTTTCTCTTTTCAGTGATCTCATTCACTCCACTGACTTCATCTATTTCCTTGATGCAAATGACTTCCAAATTGATGCCCCCTCCAATTTTTCTTCAGAGCTTTAGTTACATTCTTTCCAACTATTTGCTAGATATCCTGATAGTACCTTCAATTTAACAACTATAAAAAAGAATGTGTCATCTTCACTACTATAAACTTGGCACTTTTGCATAGTTTCATCCCAATTGAATTCAAAGTATATGTATTAAGCAGTACCTCTTATGTACATGGCATTATGTTAAGTTCAAGGATGGAAAGCAGTACAAAGGGAAAAAATAAAATTATCTTGACTATCAAGAAGCTTTCATTTTTTTTCTGGGGTTGGAATAAATAAGAGGGTACAATATATAGACAGATAAATAAACATAAGGTTTTGAAGAAGGAAAGAACACTTGTGCTTGGGAGAATCAGGGAAGGACTCCTGGAAGGAGTGGCACTTAAGCTGAATCTTGAGGGAAGAGAAACAGTCTGAGAGCTAGAGTCTAGTAATAAGAGATAAGATGTCAAGGTCAGTCAGTCAGTCAATAAACACTTTTCTGTGTGCCAGTAACTGTGCTAAGTGCTGATTATACAAACAAAGGCGAAAGATGGTCCCTACCCTTGAGGAGTTCACAAATAATGGGAGAGACAATATGTAAACAATTTTATAGGATAAATACACACACACACACTCATGCACACAGATTATCAATTACTATCTATCTATGAGGGAAGATACTTGGGGATAAGAGTTATATGTGAGCTACAGTTCAGGTAATAAGTTATAGTCTAATTTGAGTAGAAAGAAGAGTGCATATAGGGGAGTAATGTGAGTTAAGAAATGAAAAGTAAGTGGTGGAAAGCCTTTAATGACAGACTGAAACATTTGTATTTAATCTTAGAAACAAAAAGGACACCCTGAAGGATTTTGGTCAGGGAGTAATATGCTCAAATCTTTGCCCGTAAGATTATTTTGACATCCTTGTGGAGGATAAATGAGAGAGAGGAGAGCCTGAAAGCAGGGAGATCAATAATTATCAAACTTAACATACATAGTCCAAGTGCAAAGTGATTAAAACATCCATACTCTCTGACCAAGAGATTCCACTGCCAGGCATATGTCCCAAAGTGTCCATTGGCAAAAAGACATTGTATACACCAAACTATTTTGGCATTGCTTTTTGTGTTAGCAAAGAATTGGAAACAAAGCCAATATTCATTGATTGGGGAATGTCTAAACAAATTGCAGTCCATGACTGTAATGGAATATTATTGTGGTTTAAAAATAATAAGCATGATAAATATAGAGGGGCATGGAAAGACTTACATAAAAGCAAGTAAGCAAGAGCAGAAAAACAATATATATGATGATTACAACAATGCAATTGGTTAAAACTACTATAAAACAATTAATTGAATATTGCCAAATTATAAAGGATAAGCAGAGCCCCAAAGAAGAGATATAGAATGACCCTTTTTCCCTGCTTCTTGGATAGTCCACAGCTGTGAAACATTGCATGAATTCCAGTTTTTAAAAAGTGTGTTGATTGGTTTTACTAAATGCTTTTCTCATTATTTTGTTTTCTTTTAAAAAATTCTTTTTAAAAGGTTGGCAGGGTGAAGGAAAGGAAATGGGGAAATCTTGTTTTGTAAAAAAGAAAAGATATCAATAAAATCTTTTTAAATAGAAGTGTTACTGAAAAATCTTCCGAATATTGTGATTTCCCAAAGAGTAATAATTCCTGCATCAAAGCCTAAAAAATAAATAGTTCTGCTAAGAGGAATAAGAACCTATTCTAGTGTGGTGGCTATGTTAGTAAAGCCAATGGAAGAAAAATGTGGGATATTTTGAAGATGGAATCAGTGACTTGCTGACGGGTTATAGAGAAGGGATTTAGAGAAGAATGGAGAACTAAAAATGACTGACATTGTAAGCCTGAATGAATGGAAGTGTGGTGGTGTCTTTGAGAGAAATGGATATTTGAAGAAGTGTTGTTTTAGGTGGTGAAGAAAATGAGTTCAGTTTTGAACACGTTGAGTTGAAGGAGTTCACAGGGAATTCAGATGGAAGCATAGGGAATGTAGTTGGCAGTGCAGGTCCAATTAGAGCTCAGGAAAATGATTGGGCTTGGATTTATAGATGTGGAAGTTCTGTATGTGTAATCTGCATTGAACCCATGGAAATAAATGAAATTAACAAGAGAAGGAATGGAAGGGAAAGAAAGGGAAGGAAAGGGCACTAAGAACAGAAGTATGGGGGGTATACATCTATATAGGTATTGGGAGATGGACAATGAATCAGTAAAGGAGACTGAGAATGAGTGATCAGAAAGGTAATAGAAGAACCAAAAGAGAGCAGGATCACAAGTCAAGGGAGGAGAAACTATAAAGGAGGAAAGGATGCTTGACAACATCAAAAACTGCAGGAAGATCAATTAGGATAAGGCTTGGGAAAAGACTTTTCAAATTTTATTTGTTGGTGGATAGATTATTGGTAATCACTAAGAAAGTAGTCTTAGTAGAATGATGGGACTGAAAATTACTTGTTGAGAAGAAAGTGAGTGGCAGGGAAGTCAAGGCAGCAGATAGAAATTATTCTTTCTAGGAGTTTCCAGAAAAAGGGAGTAAAAATGTAAGATGATATCTTGAGGGATTCACAGGGTCAAGTGAAGTGGTTTTTTATTATTATTAAGGAATGGGATGAGGTACTTAGTCATCTTTATCGGGAATAGGGCAGGAACTAGCATTTAAGGAGGAGATTAAAGAGATGTATTTTTGTCAAGTCAGTCAATAAGCAGGTGTGTGTGTGTTTTGTGTGAGACAGAGACAGACAGAGACAGAGAGAGAAAGAGAAAGGGAGTGTGTGTGTGTGTGTGTGTGTGTGTGTGAGAGAGAGAGAGAGAGAGAGAGAGAGAGAGAGAGAGAGAGAGAGGCAGAGATAGAAACAGAGAGACAGAGAGAAAGAGAGAAGAGGGAGTGTTTGTGTGTGTGTGTGAGAGAGAGACAGAGACAGAGACAGAGAGACAGAGACAGAGACAAAGACAGAGACAGATACAGAGTGAGACATACACAGAGAGAGACAGACAGAGAGAGAGAGAGAGAGAGAGAGAGAGAGAGAGAGAGAGAGAGAGAATGCCAAACTATGCCTGAAGGATATAAGAGTGGATGAGATTAGAGATCACAAGAAGAGATATCTGAAGCTGAGACAAAATGTGAGAGGAGATGTGAATATCTAGAAGAGTTGGAGATATAGAATAGAAGAGATGGAGTAGAGGAGAGAAAGCCTAAATTAATCTCAGTAATGTAGAAGGTGAAGTCATCTGTTGAGAGAGAAGGCATTGAGGGCTCAAGGAGAGAAAACATGGCTGGAATGCAACTCTTGGGATCATGATAGAAAATCAATGAGGTAGCAGCAGTGAATCAGTTGAGATTAGATAACAACAATTGTAGTGGACAGTTTAGTATGATTGATTACATGGCTTCCCCCAGCAAAGGTCTAGTGGCTTGTTAGTAGGTTTAGAGAAGGAAGTTGATCACATTTCCCTAGAGACAAAGATTCATAAGGCATTAAGGACAAAGTCAGCAAGGAACTCAAAATGAATGGGCATTGTATAGTTAAATTAGCTAATTACAGTGTCACAACGATGAAGGTAGGGAAATAAGGCTAGCCAGAAAAGGGTGGGTGTCCTGGGAAAATCAGGAAGGGCGTGGATTGGCAGTCCTAGTGGTGAGACATAGGTGTAGACAGAATAAGGCAAAGGGAGAAATAGATAGAAAGAGTATATTTAAAGAGGGGAATTTCAGAACATGAAGGAGAATCCATTTTGATTGATAATAAGGTTTACGTTGTGGTCATTCTAAACATGATTGAGAAGGAAAAGAAATGAGCACCAGGGTCTTCAGAAATGAATGAATTGGGAGAGTTAGATTTTAGGAAGAATTCATGAAACTACTGAAGCTCTTCATTGCAAAAACAGGAATTGGAGCAGAGAGGATGACTTTGAGCTGGGGACTGAATTCCTTTAGAAAATGAATGAGAATGATCTTAGGGCTATCATATGATAGCAACATGAAGTAAATAGACTAAGTGAACCTCGATAGAAGATATGTGGCTGAATGGTGATGCCAGAGGGAACTGGCAATGAGGATCTAAGAGTGTTCTCCCTCTTCTACCTGGTCCAATGTATGAGTGCTAGAGGGTGCAGGTAAAGTGACCACCATTGGAGAAAGTGGCCAAGGATGAAATGCCTTTTCATAGAAAGCCATGAGCTCAAGAAGGAGGAAGGAGTATTTGAAGATGGGAACTAAGATGAAGAGAAATTTGTTAAGGATAGGGAGGTAGGTCCAGTAGATACAGAGGAACATTAAGACAGGGGATGATACGGTGTGGAGGAGCTAGACAGGATAAATGGGTAGCATAGTGTAGTAGGGGAAATGGATTTTGTGTTGTAGATTTTGTGTTGTATGATTCTGAATCACAAGAATAGGGAGCATGGGCATTTTCTGGGTAAAGGACAGAGAATGTTCCAGTTACTTTGGATACTAAGTTGATCAGATTAGAGAACAGAAGGATCAATGGTAATGGTGGTTGAGAAGATTGTATGGAGGAAAAGGTTGCTTAAAATGTTTAGGGCAGATACTTCACTCTTTTTTCTTTCTCTGTTACACCTAGAAAGGTATAGGAAATAGAAGGGTCAATGGGAAATCTTGGAACAATGTCACTCCATCACACTCCTAGTAAGAGACCAGGACATCATTGTCAATAGTGGTGCCCTGCCCTTCTTTTCAACAGTAGTGGCATACCCCCCCATAATGGTGGCCATCACATGGTAACAGAGGGTAAATTTTATCCCATTTTCACAAATTGTAGTCAGGAGGGTCTGTGGGAGAGATCCAATCCAAATTCATAAGATGAGCTAAGGCTGGGTCCTTTACCAGGTCAGATGATGATGGGAGACAGTATTCCACTCTCTTCCCAGATGATAGGCTTGTGGTGTAATGAAAAAGAACCCCACATGTGGAATCAGATGACCTAAGTTCAAACGAATAAATGAAATAAATGCAAAACATTTATTAGGCTTGCTATGTGCCATGTACCTTGCTAAGCACTGCAGATCCAAACAGAAGAAGTGAGGCAATCTCTACTCTTGAAGAGCTAATATTCTAAAAGTGAAGGACAGCCAATACATATAAGAAAATTCAACTGCAGGGTCAATGGAAAGACTTTGAAGCCCTGAGGGTATGATGGTGAGGCATATAACTAGATCTCCCAAATACTTCAAATCCCAGGTATTCTATTTACTTTCTGCATTAATGTGACTTTATCTCTCTGTAACTTATTTCTCCTTCTGTAAAATGAGAGGGTTAGACTTGAGGGGTCTCTAAGATCTCTTTTCACTCTATAGTATGTTCCTTAGAGTCATCTGTAATTCTTCTTTTCTCTTCAATGGAAGAATCCAGGCAGTTTTCAAGTCTCATACTTTCTATTTTCATATAGACATAACTCTGTCATCTGGTCCCACCACTCCACTCTAACTTTGCATCCTTGAGGTCTAGATCAGTTCCTTGCACTTAGTAGGTGCTTGATAAATGTTTGTTGAATTGAATTGGTGGTACAGAAATGAAGATATGAAACAATGAAAAAGAAAAAATCATCAGGCAATTTGGAAAAAGTTTGAACTAATTAATTTTAAAGAATCTTAAGAAATAGGGAAGAGGAGAAAGTACAATTCTATAGTGTGCAATTATTCAAACTACGTAAGCCTAGATAAAACCAAACTCAATTTTAAATGCATAATGCAAAAAAAGCATTCTTACTTCACAGAACTGGATATGGTGACTGATTTATGCCTGCTTACTCCTGAAAGCGATTGGTAATAAAGCCCTATTTCTTTAAAATATACTGTAATACATAAATTTGATTAATTCAAATGAGACTATATGTGCTTAGTTTTACTTTACTTTATCCTTTCTACTCCTACTCAGTACTAGATTACCTTCCTCTGTAGTTTTAGCATCTGAAAAACTTAATTCATAAATTCTTTCTTACCTTGGGATTTTTATAGGCAAAGAAATTTGGTAGGAACTTGCTGAACAAAAGCAAAACAAAGTTAAAATAAACAACAAAAACCCCACTGGTAACAACCTCATACTCTTAAAAAAAAAAGAAGCTGTATCTTTTCTAAAGGTATTAACATGGAAGAAAACAAGAACACTAAAATATTTTCCATACAAGTCTCATTTGGTTGGGCCATTGAAATTTAAGACCAATGGTATTTATCATGTTTATAGCTCTTCTTGAATAAAGTAATAGATTTGAAACTTCTTGCAATATAAAGATCAATGCAAATGTAAAGTGTTGTAACTTTGGTTGTTGTTGTTTTGATCAGGAATCCCTATTTTAAATTCATTTATCTTCAGGCTATGACATTTAATACCAGAAGTAATCACTCTTTCCTGAACAAGCTTAGCACACTATACTTCTCTTTTTTGTAATTTTACTTTAACACTCTGTGTTATGGTTATTAATGCACATTTTATTTTCCCTGTGAGACACAAAATTTCATAAGGGCAAGATTGTTGTTTTCTTCATTGTTGTATTCTCAGCCAACCAATTAACAAGTAGTTATTAAGCACTGGGTGGCTGTGAATATGCCAGCATGGTTCTGAATTGCACAATATAACAGGCTCTCTTCATGGAAGACAGGACCAAAACATGTATTCAAACACCAGAAAGCCAAATCCATCATAGCAACAAAGAAATCTACACACACACATAAACAATGCAGGGGGCACCACCATCCCCAAGCCTTCCCTCTGTTAGGGCCCTCCCACAAATTAACACCCACAAGCAAAATCACTCCCTCTCTCACTCCCACTTGTTCTTCTGCCTGCTCTCTCCTTTCCAGCTCAGACTGCTCTGACCAACTTCCTCTCAGCTCTGCTCCACCCTTCCTGCTCCACCCCTTCTTACTCCACTAGTTCAGCAAGCTCCTCCCACCACAGGCTTCATGTGACTCAAACTCATGTGACTAAGGGTTCCATGTGACTTAAGCAGGTCACATGGGCCTATTAACAGATGGGAAAGATCTTCTCATTATATTAACACTACATTCAACATATTAACAACACATGGGGATACAAAGGCAAAAGTAAATCAGTCCCTGTCCTTAAGAAACTCAGTGCAAATCTATCATAGTGGCTGATTTTGAAGGCAAAAATTGAAATACTTGTTGAATGAATGAATGAATGATTGAAGAATGAATGTGTCCTATATACTCTAGGATTATAAAAAGAAATAAGAAGCACAACTTTTGTCCTTGACATACTTATAATGTATTTGTGGAAGACAAAATAAAACCATGCTGTTTCTGCATGTGTAAAATGGTAGTTATCTCACCTGTTTTGCTTATTTTATAGGATTATAGTGAGGAAAATGAAATATAAATCTTAAAATACTATGCAAAGATGGATTGTTATTATTATTATGATCAGCACTATTTTATTACACAGCAGGAATGGGGAAATACCAGTATTCTTCTGGTGGTTCTGCTATAAATAATAGAGCACCATAATCTCTGATATATCCAAAGGCCAGATAATCCATTGGAGGTGAGTCTGTTGCATGTTAGTAGGATATAGCATATTGCCAAAAATGAATCTGCATGCAGGAATTGGCATAAAGGATATTATCCAGGAGGAATAACTCTGTATGAAAAGGAGAGTCTGATCTTATAGTGAGAGTGATATATGACATATAGAGAGGGTCCAAGTGCTATATAGGCAAGACTTAAATTCGTTGACTTGTCAGGAGGCATAGGTCACTAAGGACTCTTGAAGTTGTGTTTCTTTCCCACTTGGGAAGACAAGTAGCTAAGAGAAGATCAGGACTGGAGTGCTGAGCTTTTTTGGTTGCTGAGAGAGTTTTAAGTCTCTCTCTAGAGAGGGAGGAGCTGCCCCAGGACCAGGACAGAGATTATAATATCAGTAGTTCCTCTCCTTAAAATCAGATGAAAGCTAAAGGGGTAAGTGCAAAGGTAGAAGATTGTTTTGCTTTTCTCTGCCCCACACCCCACTCACTTAGGTGGCTAGAGCACTGAAGGAGGAGGAGTGGGAAACAGAAAGCCTGAGGGTCCTAACCTGCCTTTCTCTTATTATCCCCATCTTACTTCAAATGGTGCAACTGGGATCCATTTCTAAATGTGCTGTTTTATTCTATTAAAGACTGCATCAAACTGATGTGTTCTTATTTCTGATAAATAACTATGACTGACTCTCTTTTGAATTTCCTTGTGGCCCTTTATTTAGACATTGGGCTGAGGGACACCCTGGAGAGACATACAGGAAGGAGTGACATTTCTTTGAACAAGGCTATGATTCCAAGTCCCAAGCCATTGTTAAAGAGTATTTGCTTTCCATTTGGAGCATAATCATGGACCATTCATATGTTTGCTAACAAAACTTTCAAAGGCAGAAATTACCACAGCTCTTAAATCTGCCTCCTCAGATCATGAGTCAAATGTTTCAACCTGTAGGGTAATCACATAGCACTGTTAAAAGACCTAGAGGAAGCTTGCCAGGTGAACTGCCTGTGGAGGATTTATGGGATGACATGAACAGGAGTTTGTATGGGATTGCAAGTCATGGATGGGTGGCAACCTGTACCACTGGAGAGAGTGCCCACATTGATGAGAGTGCACATCTACCAAAATACCAAATCTGCTTAAGTATTATGAACAAGACACAAGGAAATAATCCATGCCTACTCACTAAGTAGCATGATGTGGTAGAAAGAGCACTGAGGGGGAAATCAAGAGACTTGAATTTTAATCCTAGCTCTTCCATTAACTTGCTTCTTGACTCTTATCGTATGTAAAATGAGGAAGTTGATTATGTATTGATTGACTTCAAGAGGCACTGAATTCTGGTTTACCATCTTTAATAAGGATAACATAATAAATTCTTTTTAAAAAAAGACAATTTTGAACTAAAGTCTTTTTCTTCATCTTTGGTCTTGAGACTGGTGTTTTTGCATGAAGCTTCGATTTCATTAGGAAATGACTGAAATTAGCTATTCAAATTATTTCCTTAAAAAGAGACCAAATATAAACATTCTTCTAAGATGTGATCAATTAAAAAGAGCTTATAGGAAACTGCAGTTGAGAGATGCACAGAAGGTCACTGCAATATTTACCTTGTGGATGGGCTTAGGTGGATGGTGGAACATAATTATGTTGTTTTACAAAATAGGTCATTTTAACAGCTTTTATTAAGAAGGTCTCTATTATTAGCAAGTATGACTTAGGTATATCCAGGCACTACGATTTTGTTTTTAAAGCACATGCTTCGATGGATAGATTGTTTCTACACCCATCCATTCTTCTGAGATGTGGATGAGTAGTGTTTCATTCCCCTAAATGTAACAGATGTTTTAAACCACTGGTTAGAGAATATTACAAACTGCCTCAACCAACCGTAAATCATGTCAATGTGGAAAATAGCATGCTGTTGGGAGGATTTATGGACCCAACAGAAAATAATTAATAGAACAACTGATACAAAGGGAAGAATGCACTGATTATAGTCAGGAGTCGATGATTGATAGTAGAACAAACTTGTCATGAAGACTTTATGCTTAGACTCCCCAAAGACCATCTGGAAGGTCTTTTCTGGATTTTACCTACACATTTTCCATTTAATAACAGATTTAGACATCTCTTAATCAATCTCATCTGTCAAATGAGGCTGGAGACAGACCACTAAACTGGAAATCCTCAAGGACAGTCAGGCTTTAGCAATTGACTAAAGGCTTAATTCACTCACAGAAAGAGGTTATGGAATTTGATGTGCATCTGTCCTAATGTCCTTTTTCTCCACATACATAGGTTAGAGTGGATAGAAACAGTAGCCACATTAATCCCCATGCCCTCACCACCTTCTAGTGCCCTTCATCTTTAATAACTATAATTAACTACCTTTTACAATTAGTCTGCACGCATTATCTCTCTTTCTCTATCTCTCTCTTCTGCATATTGTCCCCTCCAACAGAATGTAAGCTCCTTGAGGATAAATATTGCTAATTTATTTATTTATTTTGGAAGGACTATCTTTGTGTCTGAGGCAGCACCTACCACAGTGCCTGGCACATGACTATTGCTTAGTAAATATTTTTGATTGATATTAAATATTATAAATGTAAGTGATGACTCACTCCAATACTGTGATTTAATCAATACTGCTTTCATAGAAGTTTTCATAGGTGCTTTTTAGGGGTTTCTGTGGCTGAACAAATTCATTGCCTGGTATGTGAACTTCTGGTCACCAACCTCATTGAATGTAACCACAGGTGACATATTTGGTCTTTTGATCTGCTCTTGGAGCCTTTTCACACAAGCCAAAGCATGCATTCTACTGGCAAAGTCTTGTAAAATGCAGGGTCATCGCCAGGGATATGCTAGACCCAGCTTGAATCAGCTTACCAGCTGATTGTTAAATTTTCAGTGTGGAATTTGCAGCTTGGAATTGGGCAAATGTTACAAATCAGAGCTTGATTTATTATTTTGTTTATTGTCTATACTTAAGAAAGTGATGGAGAAAATGTTCACGATGCAACTGAAAAGTGTGTCATGCATACAGTTTTAGAGGAAAGTCTGTTGTTAAACATTTACCATATATATGTAAATATACATTTATATTTACTTATTTTTGCTAGCATTTGTGTGTAGTGTATGCAGGAATAACTTCAAAAGTGATGCTGCTGGAAAGATTGTTGCTGATTACTAGTTTTTTTTTTCCTTCCATTCCAGGCACAAAGAATAATAAGCAGAAACATAGAGGTGATAAGCTACATTGTGTTTTAGGGGAGCAAAGAGTATTCCAGTTTGAATGAAGCATAGAATGTAGGAAAAGGGTAATATGAACTGAGGCTTGGTAGATTGTATGGTGCCAGATTTTGTGTGTGTGTGTGTGTGTGTGTGTGTGTGTGTGTGTGTGTGTGTGTGATTTGTATATTAGGCAAAGGGGTTTGAAATTTTCTCAGTAGACAGTAGGAAGCCACTGGAGGTTTTTGGGATGAGAACAGAGAAATGAATAAAGAAAATATTTCTGGCAATGATATGAAGGGTGTATTGAGTGGTTAATATAAAAATAGGAGGGCTTATGAAAAGCCTTTTGCAAAAGTCAAGGTGAAAAATAATAAAATTCCATACTTGATTGATGATGACAAGATGAGAGAGAATGGAATAGGCTTACAGAAATTTAGAGATGTTGTGGAGGTGGAATTAACAAACTTTTAGTAACTGAGTGGATATTAGCAATCAGGGAATAGGATGAACCAATGATTATAAGTTTGCAGATACAGAAAAATAGGTAAATGGTGCTACAGGCAAAAGTTGCAAAGTTAGATGAGTCTGCACATTTAGAGAGAAAGAAAATAAATTCCACTTTTGATATGTTGAGTTTGAGATGGCAAGGAGGTGTGGATGTCTTGATAGTAGCTGGAAATATTAGTGTATAACTAAGGTGAGAGGTCAGAGATAGAGGTGTCAATTTGGGAATCATCTTCATAGAAGTGAGTGGGTAAATCCAGGAAATTAAATGAGATAGCAAAGCCAAAAATTGTAGAGAGAAAAGAAAAGAGGGATAAAAGCAACTGTTTGGAGAACAGAATCATCTGTCTTCTAGAACTGTGATTGGTCATTGTGTTGATCAGAATTCTCAAGTCTAAAAGACTAGAAGTCCCTCCCAAATTCCTCTATAACGTCCCAGAAATTTCACCCAATCCCTTGACTTCACTCACACATTAGAAGCACCCTCCACCCCTCTGACTGTTTTCCTACCAGAATTTCCATTTTAAAGAGGAAGTTCAGGCCAGCCATATCACCGTTCCTCTCCAGGCTGTTCACCTGATTTCCTACAATGCTCCTGAACCCTAGGTCCATTTTTCTCTCTCTCCTCACTTCCCTTGTTTTTCCAACTCGTTTTTATACTTTGTCTTTCCCCATTAGAATGGAAGACTCTTGAGGGCAAGGACAGTCTTTGTATTTGTATCCTCAGCCCTTAGCACAGTATGGGTACATAGTTTAAAAAATGTTGGTTAACTTACAGACTTGACATTCGTGGAGGGGTGGCAAGTATTTTTTAATAGGCTCTCCCTACCTCACCCAGATTGGAATTGCAGGCCTACTCATGCACCATATCTCTTATTCAATTCTCATCTCTGCACTCCCCCAAACCCCATATTTATGTTGAATATAGTATAGACACCCAATCTTTAGAGGCCATTGTAGCTTAGAACTCTGAAGCCCCAGCAGATGTAGCCTCTAGTCTGGATTATGGACATGTTCTACCACACCTAGCCAGGGAATGTCATTTTGCTTTAGAAAGTTACAGGTGTTCTGAGGGAAAAACATTAAAAGAGCATATCAAATAGTCAAGACTGGTTATTGAAGTGAATTAAACTTGAGTTAAGGAGAGAGTGGAAGAACAGAAATAGATCAAAGGACTGCAGTTTATGGAGATCAAAAATCAGGTTTAACACCAATCAAAGAGTGAGAGAGATTGGAAACTATGGGGTTGTATGGTACAAAGTTTTGGAAATGGTGCAATTGCCAGATGGATAGTAAGGGCTAACATGTATAACTTTGAGGTAGGGAAGAGAATGACGGAGCTGAGGAATTGTACGGCTATGTTATTAATGGGGTCACCAACCTGAATATGCTTTGAAGGGGAGTCAGGCAACTGTATTGTGTAGACAAGGACATAGTTTTGGGCAAACAGATTCTTCTATTTAGTCTAGTCTATTTCTTCTTGAGACTACCCTACAGGCTCATGTTCTTTTCCACATATTTGCTCAGAGAACCACCCTATTTCTGGATATCATACACCTCATTTAAAGATCCATATGGCAGAAACTTATCAGAGGCAAACATTTCTGAGGAGAAGCAGCATTTCAAAGTATTCTTAGTGCTCCATTTTCCTCCCAAAATCACCTGTTTTTCTCACTGCCATGAACAAATTGGTGATAAGCCTTGTTTCATTAACAAATATTTTTTGGGAGCAAAATCGATTCTGATACAGCTACATGAAAAATTGCTTGAAAGGGCAAATTTTTCTTTTGTTGCTTGAATGATTTGCTCTTATGAGGCTCTATCTACTGGTAACTTCATACTTGTAGATGATTTCAAACTTTGGTGAAGATTTACTTTTTAAGTAAACATTCTTTCCTTTTTCTTATGTTGCTGGAGATCTTGGCACTAGGCTTTATTAACCAATGATCCTTTTCTGAATTGGATGTTTGGGATTAACAAATTTGTGGGAAAATTTTTTGTACCATGGTGTCTTTCTATTTGGAGACATTTTGCCTGAAAATAAAAGCTGTTTAGAGTTCATATGATGTAAAGCCCAGCTCTTGTTGAAAACTATGATGCTAAAGATAGATAATAGATGATAGTTCCTACAACCTGAGTCCTTGCCATAATTCTCAGTTATGGGATTGACAATTTAGAGTACAGTAAACAGTGAGAAGAGGGATTTCCTTATGGCCTACCAGATGCATGCCTGTTTAAGCACCCTTGGAAGAAAATATGAACTTTCTGAGGGTAGGCTTTTTTTTCTGGGGGGGGGGGAGTTGTTTTGATCTTTCATCTCTAGCAGAAAGTCTTGCACATAATAAGTGCTTTGTAAATTCCTGTTAGATTTGGTTGTGTTGAATGATGAGTGAAAACTGGGAAGAAGTCAAAAACAATGCAGGAAAATTCTTGAGGGATGGTGGGGAGTGAAATTCTACTGTGCATCTTGTATCCTCTGTGATCCAGTCTCAAAACATTCGTGCTTAGCACAGAGAGACAATTAAAACCAGGCAGCATCCAGAACACATAAACTTCAAAAATAGAGAGTAACAACATCAATCTTGTTTTACTTAAGTAAGGAGGAAACAAGATCTAAATTAATCCAAATAAGTGTCAGAGATGTCTAACAGCATTTACATTGTGGAAAACTTCAAGGCTGCTTATCCAAAATGAATTATCTGTTCCTAACTCCCCAGTGGTTTCAAAGAAAATCCTGGGGAAAAACACAATCTTTTGCTGACCTGTTGTTGTTGGATTGTTTCAGTTGTATCTGCCTCTTTGTGACCCCACTTTTTTGCCATTTCCTTCTCCAGTTTATTTTACAGATGAAGAAACTGAGACCAACAGGGTTAAGTGACTTGCCCAGATTCACACAGATAGTGTTTGAGGTTAGATTTGAATTTATAAAAACATGAGTTTTCCTGACTCTAGGCCCAGATTTCTATCCACTACATCACTTGCAAAATGAATATAAGTATAGAACACAATCAAATGACAAGATGTTTGTCAGATAATTTAGATTCAGTAGGAGTAGACAATCTATTTGTAGCAAAAAAAAGATATTATCTGTAGAGGGAAGCCTTTAGTGGTTCTGACCTATAGTAGATCATAATTCTGTTTTATTTATCCAAATACACAGCTATGCTTTCTTATGACAATTGAAGAAAATAATTTGAGAAAACAAGTTCAAATGAATTTCTGCTTAGTGTATTTTTGTAAGTTTTGTTCTCATTTGAAATCATTGTTGTGGGTTCTTAGAGGCAAACCATTTGTCATAAACCTGAATTGATGTTTGAGGTAACTTGAAGAATAGGAAAAAATGCTAAAAGGCCTGTTTAATGGTATGGAAGTTTGAATATAGAGACATTTGCTTCCCTAAGAAGTATTTTAGATAGGATACATGATCCTTTTTTGAGAATACTTTTTTCTTCTTATAACATAGATAAATACTCTGTGGAGTGAAATTCTTTTTGATTTTAGTGTTGGGGGACAGAACTGAGACCCATGACTTATCAGGGCATCTAATTTGGGCTTTTATTGTCTAAAGTATCCATGAGATAGGTAAACTGTTATTGACCCAGCCCAGTGCTGTCCCTAGCAAGGGATCATTTGAGTGACTTGTGAACCATACCTGCAAGAAAGGAAGAAAGAGGTGGTATTTAGCTGAGTTAACAATTTAAACTTTAAGAAACATTAAATGTCTCCTTTGTTCAGAGAATTATGCTGCAGCATGAGGGAAGATACCAAAATTAAATTTAACAGGTTTTTCAGAGGTTGATGAATCCTGTCTTCTTACTCTTGAATCTACTTAGGACTTTGATTCAAGATGCTCCACATTGACTAAGCTCCCATCCCATAGGAAACTCCTTTCACTTAGATCTGGTTAATTTTAATAAATCATCTTAATCATAATAATCCAAAGCAGTAAATTAAATTAAGAAAAGCTTGTTAACACTGTACCAAACAACAGATAGTATTACTTTCATTCTGAACCTCAAACCATCTTATCTTCACCTCTCTCGTAGTTGGAGTCTTTCTCCCCATTCTTCATTCCTCCTTCCCCAGACTCAAATCTAGGAACTCCTACAGGCTCTGTGCTGCTTCTATGCCTATGGGATAGGAAGGCAGGTGGTCTCCTTTGAATTAGTTGAGAAAAAGAACTTCTCAATCATTCTTGGAAGTAATATGGGTATTTGGAGGCCTGCTTTGGGGTGTGTTAATCAAACTGTAAACCTTTGATGGTCTCAGGACCTTTGGTTGCATTGCTTATTTGATTCCTTGTACTACATGCAGCTACATGTAGCTGCTTTAACTCTTTTGGCATAGATAGGGCATGACATTCTAGACACAGGGAGCACCATTAGCTAAAGCAATGAGACAGAGAATAGCAGGTATAGGGGATAACAAGTAGTCTAGGTTAGCCAGAAATAGCATAAGGAACAATGTTAGATAAAACTAGAAATAAAAGGCTGGGCTAGATTGTGGATGTTTTTAAATGCCAGACCTTAGTCTACCGTGAGCTTCATACACATACCATTTCTTTTAAAAAATTTTATTTTCAATTCACAGAACAAAACAAGCATTTCCATAATGCGGTACAATAATAAAGATGATTGCACATAAAACTGCAAATCTACCGTGTATAACTTGCAATTCTCCCCAAACATATGACAAAGTGTAAATTTCTTTTTTTCTTCTCTTCCCACCCCCCTCTAGAGATAGCCACCACTACACACACACACACACACACACACACACACACACACACACATACACACACATACACACACATTATTCTACACATACTCCTATTTATCAGTTTGTTCTCTGGATGCAGATAGCATTTTCATATACCCTTTATTTTTAATTTGTGTATTTATAATAGTCAAAATGGCTTATTTGCTCAAAATCATTCCTAAAAAATGTTGCTGTGACTGTATACAATGTACTCTTGCTTCTGCTCACTCTTTATCATTTCATGCAAGTCTTTCCATGCCTTTCTAAGATAATTGAACTCATCATTTCTTATAGCAGAATAGAATTCCATCACAACTATATACCACAACTTGTACAGCCGTTTCCCAGTTGATGAGGCTCCTTGCAATTTCCACTTCTTTGCCACCACAAAGAATGCTGCTTATAAACATCCCATTCACATCCAAAGTTATAATTATTATTTGTAAATTTCTTTCCATCTTATTTTTACTCATTATTTTCTTTCTCTGTCTCTCTTTTTACACTATCCCTATTACCTTATCTTCTCTCTCCACCTTCTACCCCCACTTCACCCACCCCTTCAACAGTCCTCTCATCCCCTCCCCCACCACCTAATCTAAAAGTCCCTCCCCAACCATGTCCCTCTCTACATGTTCACAAAGCTACTATATCCTTCTAGATGTATAAATTATTTCCTATTCAACCCAGATGAGAGTAAGGTGGCAACATTACCTGCACTCCACCCCCACCTGCTTCCTCTATATTAATTCTTCCTTTCAAACCCAATTTTTTCATAATATTGCTCCCTTTTACCTTTTCCCACTCAATTTTATTTTTTTTAGATTCATCATATACACAACTCAGTCCCAAGAATACTGCAAACATTTTATATACACATGCCCACATACTCATATATGTATATATATAAATAAGTAAACAGTTTGACTTTAATGAGTGCCATATAATTAGTCCTTAATGTTTTCCTTATATTTCTTCTAAATCTTTTAAATTGAATTTTCAATTGAGTCATGGTCTTTTTGTTACAAATACCTGAAAGTTTTAGTTTGTCAAATATCCATTTTTATTTTTATTTTGTTAATCTATTTATTTTCAGTTTTCAACATTCACTTCCATAAGTTTTAAATTTTCTCCCACTTTCTTCCCCCATAGCTGCAGGCTGGATGGAAAGTCTTAGAAGTCCTAAGGGTACAATAGGGGATAAGAGGACTGTTGAAGGGGTGGGTGAAGTGGGGGTAGAAGGTGGAGAGAGAAGATAAGGTAATAGGGATAGGGTAAAAAGAGAGACAGAGAAAGAAAATAATGAGTAAAAATAAGATGGAAAGAAATTTAAAAATAATAATTATAACATTGAATGTGAATGGGATGTTTATAAGCAGCATTCTTTGTGGTGGCAAAGAAGTGGAAATTGCAAGGACAGATTGCAAGACAGCATGCAATCTGATATGGACTCTACACATACATTCCTATTAAACAGCAAATGTCCATTTTTTTAAAATTCAGGATTATACTCAACTTTTCTGGGTAAGTTATTCTTGGACAGAGCCCCAGCTCTTTTGCTCTTTGAAATATAATGTTCCAAGATGTATATAGTCTTTTAGAGTAGAAGCTTCTAAGTCCTGTGAAATCCTGACTGTATTTCTGCAGTATTCATTTTTTTTCTTGTCACTTAGAATATTTTCTCCTTAACCTGGGAGTTTTGAAACTTGGCTATGACATTCCTATATATTTTGCTCCTGGGATCTCTTTCAGGTGGTGAATTACATAGTTTTATTTTCTATTTCTACTTTTCCCTCTTTTTTATAACTTCAAAGCAATTTTCCTTAATAATTCCTTATGATACCAAGATGGCGGCTGGTAAGCAGGGACTAGAGTGAGCTCTGTTACCCAGTCCCTCCAAAAACCTATAAAAAAGGGCTCTGAACCAATTCTAGAATGGCAGAACCCACAGAACAGCAGAGGGAAGCAGGGCTCCAGCCCAGGACAGCCTGGATGGTCTCTGGGTGAGGTCTATTCCACACGGAGCTGGGAGCTGGGAGCTGGGAGCTGGGAACGGAGTGGAGCAGAGCCCAGCCTGAGCAGCGTGGACCATCCAGACCAGAAGCTGGGCGGAGGGGGCCCTAGCGCCCTGAATATGTGAGCTGCGGCAGTTACCAGAACCCTCGACCCACAAACACCAAAGACTGCAGAGAAGGTTAGTGGGAAAAGCTGTGGAAGTGGAAGGAGTTCGTGGTTCGGCTTCCAGCTCCAGGGGCAGTGGAGGTGGGGCAGCTACAGCTGTTGTTACTTCCGGCTCCAGGCCCACCTGGTGGGAGGAATTAAGTGGCGGATCAGAGCAGAGGTGCACAGCCTGCTGAAGATCTAAGCCCAGTTTGGGTTGGGGGTTCTTGGGGAAGGAGCAGTGCGGGTCTGACAGAGCTGGCACCTCCCCCCCAAACGTGGAACATAGAACTCGTTAGTCTACAAGCAGTCATACCTCACTGAAAAACTCAAGGGTCAAGTTAGTTGGTTGGGAATATGGCAAGGCAGCAAAAATGTGCCCAGATTCAGTCTCAGACTTTGGATTCTTTCTTTGGTGACAAAGAAGACCAAAACATACAGCCTAAAGAAGACAACAAAGTCATAGAGCCTACAACAAAAGCCTCCAAGAAAAACATGAACTGGTCCCAGGCCATAGAAGAACTCAAAAAGGATTTGGAAAAGCAAGTTAGAGAAGTAGAGGAAAAATTGGGAAGAGAAATGAGAAGGATACAAGAAAACCATGAAAAACAAGTCAATGACTTGCTAAAGGAGACCCAAAAAAATACTGAAAAATACACTGAAGAAAACAACACCTTAAAAAACAGACTAACTCAAATGGCAAAAGAGCTCCAAAAAGCCAATGAGGAGAAGAATGCCTTGAAAGGCAGAATTAGGTAAATGGAAAAGGAGGTCCAAAAGACCACTGAAGAAAATACTACTTTAAAAATTAGATTAGAGCAAGTGGAAGCTACTGACTTTATGAGAAATCAGGATATTGTAAAACAGAACCAAAGGAATGAAAAAATGGAAGACAATGTGAAATATCTCCTTGGAAAAACCACTGACCTTGAAAATAGATCCAGGAGAGAGAATTTAAAAATTATTGGACTACCTGAAAGCCATGATCAAAAAAAGAGCCTAGATACCATCTTTCAAGAAATTATCAAGGAGAACTGCCCTGATATTCTAGAGCCACAGGGCAAAATAGAAATTGAAAGAATCCATCGATCGCCTCCTCAAATAGATCCCAAAAAGAAATTGAACTTTTATGTTTACATTCCTACATGCAAAGATGATGTGTATGATTCATGAGACCTTAGTATTAGGGTACTTGAAGGGAATATGCATATATATGTATGTATATGTTTATGTATATATACAAGTGAATGTGTATGTATGTATATATCTATGTGTATATGTATGTATGTGTGTGCATGTGTATATATATATGTGTGTGTGTTTATATATATATATATATATATATATATACATATATATATGTAAAAGAGAGAGAGCAGACACAGGGTGAGTTGAAGATGAAGGGAAGATATCTAAAAGAAATAAAATGAAATTGAGGGATGAGAGAGCATCATATTGAGAGAGGGAGATAGGAAGAGATAGAATGGGGTGGATTATCTTGCATAAAGGTGGCAAGAGGAAGCAGTTTTGTGGGAGGAGGGGAGAGGGCAGGTGAGGGGGGAATGAGTGAACCTTGCTCTCATCAGATTTGGCCTGAGGGGGAATACCATACGTACTCAGTTGGGTATCTTACCCAACAGGAAAGAAGAGGGAGGAAGATGAAAAAAAAGAAAGGGGGGGGATGATGGAGGGGAGGGCAGATGGGGGTGGAGGTAATCAAAACAAACACTTTGGAAAGGGGACAGGGTCAAGGGAGAAAATTCAATAAAGTGGGATGGGTTGGGAAGGAGCAAAATGTAGTTAGCCTTTCATAACATGAGTATTATTGAAGGGTTATACATAATGATACATGTGTGGCCCAGGTTGAATTGCTCGACTTCTTAGGGAGGGTGGGTGGGAAGGGAAGAGGGAAGAGAATTTGGAACTCAAAATTTTAAAATCAGATGTTCAAAAACAAAAAAAAAATTTTGCATGCAACTGAAAAATAAGATACACAGGCAATGGGGCGTAGAAATTTATCTTGCCCTACAAGAAAGGAAGGGAAAAGGGGATGAGAGGGGAGGGGGATGATAGAGGGGAGGGCTGACTGGGGAACAGGACAACCAGAATATAAGCCATCTTGGAGTGGGGGGGAGGGTAGAAATGGGGAGAAAATTTGTAATTCAAACTATTGTGAAAATCAATGCTGAAAACCAAATATGTTAAATAAATAAATTTAAATTAAATTAAATTAAAAAAAATAGATCCCAAAAAGAAATCTCCTAGGAATATTGCTGCCAAATTCCAGAGTTCCCAGATCAAGGAGAAAATACTTCAAGCAGCCAGAAAGAAACAATTTGAGTATTGTGGAAACCCAATCAGAATAACCCAAGATCTGGCAGCTTCTACATTAAGAGATCGAAGGGCTTGGAATGCGATATTCCGAAGGTCAATGGAGCTAGGATTAAAACCTAGAATCACCTACCCAGCAAAACTGAGTATCATGCTCCAAGGCAAAATATGGATTTTCAATAAAATAGAGGACTTTCAAGCTTTCTCAGTGAAAAGACCACAACTGAATAGAAAATTTGACTTTCAAACACAAGAATCAAGAGAAGCATGAAAAGGTAATCAAGAAACGGAAATTGCAAGGCACTTACTAAAGTTGAACTGTTTTGTTTACATTCCTACATGGATAGATGATGTGTATGATTCATAAGACCTCAGTATTAGGGTAGTTGAAGGGAATATGCATATATATATAGATATGTTTATGTATATATATATAAGTGAATGTGTATGTATGTATATATCTATGTGTATATGTATGTGTATGTATGTGTATATATATATATGTGTGTTTATATATATATGTAAAAGAGAGAGTGCAGACACAGTGTGAGTTGAAGATGAAGGGAAGATATCTAAAAGAAATAAAATGAAATTAAGGGATGAGAGAGCAACATACTGAGAGAGGGTGATAGGGAGAGATAGAATGGGGTGGATTCTCTTGCATAAAGGTGGCAAGAGAAAGCAGTTCTGTGGGAGGAGGGGAGAGGGCAGGTGAGGGGGGAATGAGTGAACCTTGCTCTCATCAGATTTGGCCTGAGGGGGAATACCATACCTACTCAGTTGGGAATCTTACCCCACAGGAAAAAAGAGGGAGGAAGATTAAAAAAAATAAAAGGGGGGGGATGATGGAGGGGAGGGCAGATGGGGGTGGAGGTAATCAAAACAAATACTTTGGAAAGGGGACAGCGTCAAGGGAGAAAATTCAATAAAGTGGGATGGGTTGGGAAGGAGCAAAATGTAGTTAGCCTTTCACAACATGAGTATTGTGGAAGGGTTATACATAATGATACACGTGTGGCCTAGGTTGAATTGTTCGGCTTCTTAGGGAGGGTGGGTGGGAAGGGAAGAGGGGAGAGAATTTGGAACTCAAAGTTTTAAAATCAGATGTTCAAAAAAAAGTTATTGCATGCAACTAAAAAATAAGAGGGGAGGGCTGACTGGGGAACAGGGCAACCAGAATATAAGCCATCTTGGAGTGGGGGGGAGGTAGAAATGGGGAGAAAATTTGTAATTCAAACTGTTGTGAAAATCAATGCTGAAAACCAAATATGTTAAATAAATAAATTTAAATTAAAAAAAATAATTCCTTATGATGTTGTATCTAGATTTTTTTTTATCACAACTTTTAGGTAGTCTGATAAATCTTATATTTTTTCTCCTTGATCTGTTCTTACATCAGTTGTTTTCTGATGAGATATTACAGATTCTTTTGTATTTTTTCTAGTTCTATTATTTTTTTTCAGTGTCTTATAATGTTAGTCAAGTCCTCTTGCTCAATTCTAGTTTTCAAGGAGTTATTTTCTTCCTTAAGATTTTGGAACTCTTTTATAATTGATTGATTTTAATTTCTTTTCCTAATTTTCTTGGATTGCTTACCCCTCCCCAACTTTTTTTTCCTCTAGCTCTCTTATTTGATTTTTGAATTCATTTTAATATTCTTCCAATAACTCTTTTTGGGCTTGTGACCATTTTATGTTACTTTTTGGGGTAATGGTGGCTTTTTTTAACCTCACTATCTTCCTCTGAAGATAAACCCTGATCTGGTTATATGTTGCGAGCTATTCATACTCACCACATGTCTTTCTATCCTCCTCTGTATGGTGGTGTTCTTTCAAAGCAATAGTATTCTAGGACTTGCTGTCATGCAACACTCATAAAATTTTGTATTGAAAAGAAATACTTTTACTATAATGTGAAACTTGAGAACAGTAGAAGCACTTTGCATTTCCTCAAACAAAACCGGCCTTCTCTACTCCTTTTCCACTCTGAATTAAGCACATTGTCCATTTGTAATTATCTTTGGTTGAATTCTTTTTCCTTCGTTAGTCATTTTTATTTTTATTTTGTTTTGTTTTATTTTAGTAGCTTATTATTATAACCAAGTTTTAATCCATAGAATTTCAATGCTGGAACAGACTTCCTATTATTCGACTTCACAATCCATATGTCCTCAGAATATAAACTGATCTTTTGGTGTTATATGTTTTTTTTAAGGTTTGTCTGGATATTACTTTTAACCAGATTTGTTTATGAAGATGGTAGGATTTGAACCTAGTCCTACCTGATGTCCAGGCCAGCTTATTACCCATTGTAATTTGCTTTGGGAGCTCACTCATTGGAAAAGTGTTCATGTGATTTGACCAGATGAGAATCTGGATAGCCATTGAGGAGACCCCTGACTTTGAAAAGCCAGATATTGGTGCTTCTCTCTCTGGTAACTATGTATGTATTGCTATGGACAGACAGTTATAAGCCCAGTGTGCTGATTTGTGTTATTTGCTCCGTTTACATAATTTCTGCTTGTAACTTCTGTTTGTGTTTCCTCTGAAGTTCAGGGGGCTGACTTTTCAGCCTGAACTAAGTGAATGATACATGTATATTTCCTTAGAAAAGCAGATCAAAGAACCTGTGCTAGTAGCCCTCTTGTGTGCTGGCGTTATTAGCCTTCCACGTCCACAGCAGCTGCTAGCAGCATTGTTGTTACAGACATTGAGAGGTTAAGCGACTTACCCAGGATGACACAGACCCACCTTGAATATAACTGGAACTTTGTCACATCTATATCTTAGAAACAACACCAGTCCCCCTTCTTTTTTTTAATTTAATTTAAATTTATTTATTTAACATATTTGGTTTTCAGCATTGATTTTCACAACAGTTTGAATTACAAATTTTCTCCCCATTTCTACCCTCCCCCCCACTCTAAGATGGCTTATATTCTGGTTGCCCTGTTCCCCAGTCAGCCCTCCCCTCTATCACCCCCCTCCCCTCTCATCCCCTTTTCCCTTCCTTTCTTGTAGGGCAAGATAAATTTCTATGCCCCATTGCCCGTGTATCTTATTTTTTAGTTGCATACAAAAATTTTTTTGTTTTTGAACATCTGATTTTAAAACTTTGAGTTCCAAATTCTCTCCCCTCTTCCCTTCCCACCCACCCTCCCTAAGAAGCCGAGCAATTCAACCTAGGCCACACATGTATCATTATGTATAACCCTTCCACAACACTCATGTTGTGAAAGGCTAACTACATTTTGCTCCTTCCCAACCCATCCCACTTTATTGAATTTTCTTCCTTGATGCTGTCCCCTTTCCAAAGTGTTTGTTTTGATTACCTCCACCCCCATCTGCCCTCCCCTCCATCATCCCCCCCCTTTTATTTTTTTTAATCTTCCTCCCTCTTCTTTCCTGTGGGGTAAGATTCCCAACTGAGTACGTATGGTATTCCCCCTCAGGCCAAATCTGATGAGAGCAAGGTTCACTCATTCCCTCCTCACCTGCCCTCTCCCCTCCTCCCATAGAACTGCTTCTCTTGCCACCTTTATGCTAGATAATCCACCCCATTCTATCTCACCCTACCTCCCGCTCTCAGTATGTTGCTCTCTCATCCCTTAATTTCATTTTGTTTCTTTTAGATATCTTCCCTTCATCTTCAACTCATCCTGTGTCTGCACTCTCTCTTTTACATGTATATATATATATATATATGTATATATATATATATATAAAACACACACACACATATATATATACACATACACATACATACATATACACATAGATATATACATACATACACATTCACTTATATATACGTAAACATATATATATATATATATATATATATATATATATATATATGCATATTCCCTTCAACTACCCTAATACTGAGGTCTTATGAATCATACACATCATCTTTCCATGTAGGAATGTAAACAAAACAGTTCAACTTTAGTAAGTCCCTTGCAATTTCCGTTTCTTGATTACCTTTTCATGCTTCTCTTGATTCTTGTGTTTGAAAGTCAAATTTTCTATTCAGTTTTGGTCTTTTCACTGAGAAAGCTTGAAAGTCCTCTATTTTATTGAAAATCCATATTTTGCCTTGGAGCATGATACTCAGTTTTGCTGGGTAGGTGATTCTAGGTTTTAATCCTAGCTCCATTGACCTCCAGAATATCGCATTCCAAGCCCTTCAATCTCTTAATGTAGAAGCTGCCAAATCTTGGGTTATTCTGATTGGGTTTCCACAATACTCAAATTGTTTCTTTCTGGCTGCTTGAAGTATTTTCTCCTTGATCTGGGAGCTCTGGAATTTGGCAACAATATTCCTAGGAGATTTCTTCTGGGATGTATTTGAGGAGGCGATCGATGGATTCTTTCAATTTCTATTTTGCCCTGTGGCTCTAGAATATCAGGGCAGTTCTCCTTGATAATTTCTTGAAAGATGGTATCTAGGCTCTTTTTTTGATCATGGCTTTCAGGTAGTCCAATAATTTTTAAATTCTCTCTCCTGGATCTATTTTCCAGGTCAGTGGTTTTCCAAGGAGATATTTCACATTGTCTTCCATTTTTTCATTCTTTTGGTTCTGTTTTATAATATCCTGATTTCTCATAAAGTCACTAGCTTCCACTTGCTCCAATCTAATTTTTAAAGTAGTATTTTCTTCTGTGGTCTTTTGGACCTCCTTTTCCATTTGGCTAATTCTGGCTTTCAAGGCATTCTTCTCCTCATTGGCTTTTTGGAGCTCTTTTGCCATTTGAGTTAGTCTGTTTTTTAAGGTGTTGTTTTCTTCAGTGTATTTTTCAGTATTTTTTTGGTTCTCCTTTAGCAAGTCATTGACTTGTTTTTCATGGTTTTCTTGTATCCTTCTCATTTCTCTTCCCAATTTTTCCTCTACTTCTCTAACTTGCTTTTCCAAATCCTTTTTGAGTTCTTCTATGGCCTGGGACCAGTTCATGTTTTTCTTGGAGGCTTTTGTTGTAGGCTCTATGACTTTGTTGTCTTCTTTAGGCTGTATGTTTTGGTCTTCTCTGTCACCAAAGAAAGAATTCAAAGTCTGAGACTGAATCTGGGTCTGTTTTCGCTGCCTGGCCTTATTCCCAACTAACTAACTTGACCCTTGAGTTTTTCAGTGAGGTATGACTGCTTGTAGACTAAAAAGTTCTGTGTTCCACATTTGGGGGCGAGGTGCCAGCTCTGTCACACCAGCACTACTCCTTCCCCAAGAACCCCCAGTCCAGACTGGGCTTAGATCTTCAGCAGGCTGTTGCACTCCTGCTCTGATTTGCCACTTAATTCCTCCCACCAGGTGGGCCTGGAGCCGGAAGTAACAACAGCTGTAGCTGCCCCACCTCCACTGCCCCTGGGGCTGGAAGCTGAACCATGAACTCCTTCCACTCCCACAGCTTTTCCCACTAACCTTCTCTGCAGTCTTTGGTGTTTGTGGGTCGAGGGTTCTGGTAACTGCCGCAGCTCACATATTCAGGGCATTAGGGCCCCCTCTGCCCAGCTTCTGGTCTGGATGGTCCACGCTGCTCAGGCTGGGCTCTGCTCCACTCCGTTCCCAGCTCCCAGCTCCCAGCTCCCAGCTCCGTGTGGAATAGACCTCACCCAGAGACCATCCAGGCTGTCCTGGGCTGGAGCCCTGCTTCCCTCTGCTGTTCTGTGGGTTCTGCCATTCTAGAATTGGTTCAGAGCCATTTTTTATAGGTTTTTGGAGGGACTTGGGTACGGAGCGAACTCTAGTCCCTGCTTACCAGCCGCCAACTTGGCTCCGCTCCCCACCAGTCCCCCTTCTCACTAAAAGAGTTTCTGACACAACGACCCATGACACTTTAGAGAGAATGAGGGAATTTAAAGTATTGTGCTGTAAGCAGCTTTACAGAGCTTTCCTTCTAGAAAAAAGACTGGTTAATTTTCTTTCATAATAAGTAATGTAATCTCTCCTTCCTGGTTTTGTAATAAATCTGACAGTTTAATATTATAGAAGATTGAAACCATTAACAGTCTTTAAAAAGTTCTCTTGGGATATTTTAAAGGTATTTTTCAATTCTCAATCAGGATTTGTTTCTGTTTGAATTGAATGCTATTAGTGTGTTGAAAATAAAGCCAGAGAATGTAAGAACCTTTTTTCATCTTTGAAAAAAAATATTTTGTGAATATGAATGACTAATAATAATGAAACCTTCAAGATAATTGCAATTAAATTTTAATGACAGTGGACTGAATTTATTCACATTCCAAATACCCTCTCTACTTGTAATGTTTTCTCCTTAGGGTGTAGTATTTATATTAAATTTCTTTCAGGATAAATAAATCCTGTAATTAACTGTGCTTTATAATCAGTTCAGATTGAATATTGTAGAAAGTCACTGTCTTTTTTTTTCCATGTTTGGTAATCAAGATGAAAAATCTCTAAATTTTAGATTAGTGTCAATTGAGGACATGTAATTACATATTTTAAAACCAAAATCCCCCTTCACTGTTATCTATTCCATGATGTTTTGGAGGCCCAGCTTTCCTTACTTCTGATCCCCACATCTCCCCATGGACCTTCAACTGTCCAGTATACATTGTACTATGGCTCCTAGGTTTAAGCTCTAGGGCAGCAAAAGGATGAGGGCAAACAATATATTCAGCAGGTGATATTCATTTCTAGGAGTCCTTTTCCACTAAATAAAATGATGTGTTAATTAGAAGAGTCAGGAATATGACAGAAATTGAGTTGCAATACACTACAACGGAAAGAATTCTGCATTTACCCTGTTTTTCTGCTTATTACTTTTGGCCTTCCTGGGCCACAGTTGGCTCACCTATAAAGTAAGGGGATTCAATGTCAGGAGTGTGAATGTCTCTTCAAGATCTTAATTTAGGATCCTGTCATTTATATTAATTCCTAATTTATTGTATTTGCTTTATTATATATTCCTCTCTACAGACCTGTCAAACTGGCCTCTCTTCTGCTTCTCAAATAATGATACTTTATTTCCCAACTCCATTACTTTGCATTGGCTCTCCCCACATGCCTGGAATACACTCCCATTTCTACTTTGCCTTTGAGACAACTAGGTAGTAGAGTGGATGAAGTACTGGTTTGGGTCAGGAAGCCCTGGTTTGAATCTAGCTCAGATGCTTACTAGCTGTGTGAACTTGGGCAAGTCACTTAACCTGTTTGCCTTGGTTTCCTCATCTGTAAAATGGGGATAATAAAAGACCTACCTTCTGAGGTTGTTTTAAGGTGAAATGAGAAAATACTTGTAAAGTGATTAGCTATTATTATTATTATTTTAGAATCCTGTCTTTCCTTCAAAGCTTAGCTCATATTTTACCTCCTACACAAAGGCTTTGCTAATTCCTCTAGCTGTTAGTGACCCTTCCCTAACTGCCTTATATTTATTATGTGTACATATTTATATATGTACATAATATCTCCCTCCAAAGAATATAAATTTCTGTAGGGCAGGGGCTTTGTCAATCTGATTTTTGTTTCCTCAGTGTCTAGCAGAATGTCTGACACATGGAAAGTACTTAATAAATTCTTGTTGATTGATTGATTTAATGTCTTTTGTGTAATCCTGTGGGTGATTTTCAAGGCCTGTTTAAAAAAATACAGAGTTAACCTATATCAGATTACTTGCTGTCTTGGGGGGGGAGGGATGGGAGAGAAGGAGAAAGAAAAATTTGGAACCCAAAATCTTAAAAAAAAGAATGTTGAAAATTGTCTACATGTAATTGGAATAAAATAAAATGCACTTTTAAAAAAAAAATACAGACTTACGACTTGATCAACTAGATTTTCTGATTCTACTTTTTACTTGAAAACATTATATGTGTGCTTCAGAATTCAAACAGTAAATCAAAACTGATTTGTATTTATTTAGTTCACCTGGGGACAAATATTGATTCAGATTGTTCCATTTATATACTACAGCTTATTTATTTGCAATTACTCTAAGATAGCGCACCCCCATAAGAATGACATGGATGTTCATGCCATTGGCTTGTACAAAGAGTCAGAGGGATAGCATCCTGGAAGTGATATACCTAGCTGTCCCTAAACTTTTCAGATGTGGAACAGGGAGAAGCAAAAGATGGATGGATGAAGCTTATGAAACTGCTCACATTTCAGGGAAGTGCAATAACAGGGGAAGGTCTTGTGAAAATTCTGCCACCTGTTTGGCTTCCTTCCTTCTGCCACAGACATGAAGGTTAATAAAATTAAAATCAAGTATACTGACCTTTTAGGGTTGTTGTGTGGAAAGGTTTCTGTAAAATTTAAGGTACTACAGAAATGTATTATTATTGTTGTGCATTAGTATCATTTTCATTATTATTTTCTTGTCATTTTTTACATCCCTGCTTACTAGAGGGTCAGGACAGTGCAGTGAATAGAGAGCTGGCCTTGAAATCAAGAAGGCATGTGTGGGACAAGCAATGTGTATGGCACATACTGGCTATATTTGGCCTTGAGCAAGTCACTTGACCTCTCAATTCTCCTAGGTAGCGGTCACTATGAGTGCCAGATTGATTGCCAACATGCATATGTAAGAGGAAACTTACATACCTAAGATTCACCATATTGATGAATCCACAGGACTGGAACCTTCCTGGAAATGCCTACTATGTGTGGGTCATAGCTCTCAGTGTTGGGTATTCAAAGAGAAAAAAAAGTCACAACTCCTACCCTATTTTTTTTTTCAAAAAACATAATCCAAAACATTGCGTTGAATACAGAAGCATAGGGGTAAGTATAATTAAGGAAAAATCTAAGGCATGGGTACATATGTAAATTGGTAGATTGTGAGATGAATCTAGAGCTAAGTTAAAAAAAAAGTATTAAAAACCTCTCAGATCTTCCTTTTAAACTCTACATTTGGGTCTATTTTTCATTGTATCTTAAGGATTTTTACTATCATTAGCTTTACCTCAACTCTATCAAATTAGTTATCTGTTATTCAGATACTCAGATGGAGTATGTGTATGTTCTCTTGAGTGATGCCTACTACAATCTGTCTGTACCCTTCCACATCTTGTGTGATTCTTGTCCATGAAAAGCTACAAGAAGTCCATCTAATGTGTGTGTGGGAGGTGGGAGGGAGAGGGACTCCCTCAATTTCTCTTGACACCTTGACACCCTGAGGAAAACAGTGTAGCACACGGATGTCCATCTGCTATCCCTTGTTCTCTTCATATGACCAACCCATCTTTTCTGATCATAAGTTTCCTTTTGAGTTAACTGGGCAGAAAATGTGGAATTGTCCTTGAAGGCATTTATAATAGAGGTTGTGTGTTGCAAACTAATGTGCACAAAACAGGTTGTCTTTAACTGAGCTAATATGAGAATCCCAACATAATTTGATGTCACAGTTCAAACATGTCGACTTTGTTAACAAAATAGAAATAGCAATTAATCTTCAGGCTTCACCATATGGCAGAGATATTGATTTTCAACAAGCTAGCAGTCAAATTAGCATCAACCACAAGCCCTGCTCATCTGGATAACTGAGTCGATAATTAGATCTATTCCTTCTCTCTCAACTCTCTGGGTTTTACACCAAGGCTTATCATCTCTCCTAATTAAAAATACCCAGGCTCTTCCTGGCAAACTCATGTAGTGTGAGTAATTAGCAGTAATCTAATCATGTAATTCAGATAATTTTTTCCCTTGCCTTGGCTGTTTAATTTAACATTTGTTTTGAGCAAGAAAGCAAATGATAAAAGTTTCTTTGAAAAGTATAGAAAGGTTGATGTCTCTAGCTAATGGAAATGAATCAGTACCTAATTATATTACCTTAGCAGTCTGGAAATTCTCTGAATTTTTATAGGGGTTCTGAGCATTAAAGGACACATAAGAAAATTGATTTTAGGCTACTCTGAAAGGTTGAGTCAACATTGGTGAAGCATAGTTTTGTTAAATATAATTCAGTGCAAATGAGTAGCTTTGATGTCTGTTTTAATGCCAGTTTATAAAAGACATATTTGGCAAGAAAACTGAAAAATCTGATTTGGCACTTAGCTGTTAATGCAAACAGGATTGCAATTTAACATTTACCTAGCCTTTACTGTTTCAGACTTGTTGCTATTGAAATTCAGAATAATTAAGTATGTTTTTCTTTTTGAAGGAAGCTTGCCATTTACAAAAGAATTCACTATTTTACTCCAGTAAATTGACTGTTTATTCCTAAACTTGTCCATTGTTTCTCATATAGGACCAACTCCAGATTCTCTGGGATAGATCTTTAACCTGACATTTCAGTTCTTCCACAATCTCTTCCCCGACTGACCTTTTCAGCTTTATTTCACGTTGCTGTCCTGCAACATCCAAGCCAAATGTAATCTAGACATTTGCTCAAGTCATACCTTATACAACTGTCTTTTCACCCCTGTCCCTAATCCCTCATCATCCTTATCTTCTATCAAGTCTCCTTTCCAGGGCCATCTCTTCAGTGGAACTTCCCCTTCTTCCCTGAATTGACTCATTCATTCACTCTTACTAGATCATTTATTTATCACATACATGTTGTATCTTCCAGTAGAACAGAAACTCTGTGAGGGCAAGGGCCATTTCTGTTGTTTATATATCTCCCCAAGTGCAGTACTTTGCACATGGTATTCACTTAATAAGTATTTGTTGAATAGAATATATATGCTGGTCTAGTAGTTTAAGAACTAATATGACAGGGAGACAAGAGAGTGTGTGTATCCCAAATACCTAATGTATTGCACTGAGGTAAATTAACAATTAGTAATAATAAACCTTTGTGTAGCTCTTTAAAATTTGCATTACCTCATTTGATCCTTGCAGCAACACTGTGAGATAAATGTTTTCTACCCATATTATAGCTGGGGAAATTGAGACCAAGATAGGGTAAGTGACTGGCTCAGGGTCACAGAGCTAGTAAATACCTGAGGCATGATTTGAAGTCATGTCTTCCTGACTCCAAATTTAGCATTCTATCCATATGCCACTTAACCACTTACTCATAGAGCAGAATTGATTTTCCTTTATTTCTATTTCAAGTAAACTACATATTTGCAGTCTCAATTCTTTCCCCATTCCCAATCCTATCTTTGTTAATTCTTTTTGATTTTTCCATAAAAATATTATAAGTTAGGCATCATTTCCCTAACTTTTGAGGTTCATCTCTTCCTTTTCTTCCTTTGGCCTTTTCATTCCTTCCTTGATCATTCCCTTTAGTTTTTGAAGCTGACCGATCCCTGAACTCTGAGCAGGTATGGCTTGTGCAGCTAGTAAGTACTGAGTTCATGAATTAAAAGTACTGCAAAAATGACATTTATTTTCTCTAAACTCTGCTATTGATTGCACTGTAGCTTTTATCAAGAAATGTATTAGCCATCACATCACCAGGATTGATGGGCTGCAGTTGAAAGTTTTGAGGGCAGCCTGCCATTGACGGCTTATTTCTCCCTTAAGAGACAGCTTTACGGTTAAAGGGGAAGGAAAGCCCTGCTTCTAAATGCTTATTTTAAAGTAATCCTACAAACCAATTTCCAAATAATTCCGGAATCAAAATATCAATTATTGCCATAGAAAAACACGTTTTAGAGCATTCAGATGGTAGCTTTAACACAGTATTGAGTACTTCAGGTTTTATATAATTTAGGTTGGACTGGATCATTCTTTCCACATGCTTCCAGTAGACTTGAGGTAAGATGAACATACATGATATAACATAATGCAAACCAGCAAACATCTATTAAGCTTCTTTTATGTAGCAAGCTCTGATGTGGGCATTGAGGGTGCAAAGATAAAATAAGAAACAATCCCTTACCTCAAGAAGCATATTTTCCACTGATGGGAAAAAGAACTAAACCTGTCATTTCATTGCTATAAGGAACTCTCAGATGAAGAAACCCTACCAATGTAGGTCAGCACCTTCTCTAGAACTTCTAGATTCAGAATATTGTCTAAGTTATCTGCAATTGCTTACTTCAAGTGTTTTGCTAAAGGTAGTGCAATCAGTATGTGTTAGAAGTAAGATCCAAATCTCAGTCTTTCGGGCTATGTGCAGTACACCATGCTACGTCTTACTGGTGGGAGAAAACATGTTAAAAAGATGGAGAAGACTGTAGCTGCTCATTGAAAGGCAAGCACAGGGATTCCAGTGGATTGCCCCATCTAGTAGGGCTGCTAAACCTAGTGAAGAGCCCTGAGACAGAGGAACCTGTTTGGCCCAATCTGGCTGCAATAACCCAGCAACAAAGCAATCTGCCTAGCCAAGTTCAGTAACATCACCCAAACAGCTCTACACATGGGGCTTCACTACTATAAGTTTGCAACCACTCTTTCCCCCACAGATTTTGTCTATAGTTGTGGGAGAGTGTACACTCAGTTTTTTTTTTCGTGGAAAACTTTGTAACTACTGTTCTGCCGTGCTCTTTGAGTAAATGCCTTTGCTAGGAATTATCTCTTCTCTCTAAAAGGGAAGTATATTGGTGGAGGCTCATGCAGTACAGTGTTAAAAGAGGAGACATATCCAGGATTATTTGCAGAACCCTCAAAGTAGTAGTAGCCACCTTCTGATACCAGTAGGGAAATCAATTCAGATGGAATGCTATTTATTTAGAGATACTCTGTCCTTCCATTATTTCTTATTTGTCTACTTATAGATGTTTGCTCCAGCCAAAATGTAAACAGGAAATACGTTAGAAACATAAAGACTATTGTAAAAGGGGAAACAAATTGATATATTTGGTCATATTTATTAAAAAGGACAACAATATTCTGGAAATAGAACTTCCCAAGGTCTTGAGAAATGAATTTGATTTGATCCTGGTATGGTTAAGATATTTAGGAGGATTTTTATATTTTTTACACATCTAGAGCAGACTTTCTTGGTTAAAGAAAAACATACATGATCTGAGGTTACATTCACTTTCTGTTAAGTTGATTTCTCTGAATTCCTTTAATTCCCAACAAAAATCCCATCTTCTACAAGAGGTCTTTCTCAGCCCTTCTTAATTTTAGTGCCTTCCCCCTGGAAATTATTTCCTATTAATCATATCTCATAATCTCTAAAAATAACAAGTCACTTCAGTATCTTTGCCAAGAAAACTCCAAAATAGAGTCAAGGAGAGTGGGACACAACAGAAATGACTGAACAACCACAACATGTATTTGTTTGCTTGTTGTCTCTCCCATTAGATTTTTTACTCCTTGAGGACAGAGACTGTATTTTGTCTATTTTTTATCCCCATTATTTAGCACAGTACCTGGCACATAGTAGTCACTTTATAAGTGTTAATTGATTGATTGATTACAATGCTTTCTTCTATCTTAGGAATATTGTTCTAGGAAAAAGAGAATCTTCTACACCTCTTAATCTGTGTTTCATATTAAACTCCTTGTTTTCAGAATTTTGTAATCAATAGAGAACAGTTTGTATTTGCTTATTGTATTTTGTTGAAAATCACTCTTCACATCTTAATATTGGCTTTGGTTTGGCAGGAGGTGAGGAGATAGTGTTTTATTTCAAAGTGTTTGAATTTTGGGGGGCGGGGAAGTAATTAAGTAAAATATTAACTGAACAGTAAAACACTAATGACACTCAATGGTCTAAAAACTACCTAAATTAGAGGAGAACTCATAAACCAACCATGAAGGCATTCTGCTGCTATCAAAATATGCAGAGAAGAAAAAAATTAATTGGATACTATTACAGCTCTTTGAATTTTTTCACTTTGAAGAGTACACTTAATCCCTACATCTAGCAGGGAAAAACAAAACAACAACAAAAAAACAACCTGATGGTTTAGATAGAAAATTTATCTTATCAGGTAAAATATTTGGAATTTATGTGTTTAATATTTAACTGGTTATAAAATTTGGGGGTAGTAATTATCTAGGAGAGACATGTTGGCAGGAACAGTGCTCTTTACATAGTAATTGAAGGGTATTTCAGAATTACAGTTTCTGTATATCTTCTCTGGAAGACCTTCCACCACAAAATGTAAGGAGATGCAATCTCATCAATGGATGTAAACAAGATCCACAAAGTCACAGCTAGGAAATGTCAAGAATGTAAAAAATCTTGAGATAGACCACTATGAAATCTATCAATAGTTTGTCATTTAACATTTTTGGACTTCAATTTCCTCCTCTGTAAAATTAAGGGATTGGATTAGATAATCTCTAAGTCTCCCCCTCCCTTATACCTTCAGAAAGGATATGCAATAGTTATTTGAGCACCTAAGCAGTGGGGTAAGAATTTGAAAAAATATTAAAAATTAGAATCACAAGGAAAGAATACCTTATTCTGGTTTATTGTTGACCAATTCTATTCATTGTTGTTTCTTCCTGGAATTAATTTTTTAAAAGTCCTCTGTATTTGAAAGATCACAGATTCAAAGCTACAAAGGATATTAGAGGTTAACTAGTCCAAATCCTTTTTATACATGGGGAATTGAGAAGCAAAGAAATTTGGTTATTTTCCCAAAGCTATCCGGATGGTGGGTGGCAGAGTAAAGGCTCAAAACTAGGTCTGAGAGCTCTAAATCCATGTTCTTCCTGCTGTACCATGTTCCTATCTTTATAAGACTAGACTTGTAAAGAGTATTTAGGACACCACAAAAATATTCAATTTTTTTCAAAATGTAAAATCATATTAAGATTATAATATTAGAATTTTTAGTAATTTTTGTCCAGAGAAAAGTAAGTTAAGAAGAGATATAATTCCAGTGAACCCTGGAGAGTTTGTTGAATGTGCCATGAGAATCAGCAACTGGTGATTGTGTTGGCTTGAGAGATGTTTTGCTCCACACTTGTTTATCAGTTGTTTAAGCAAAGTATAATTAAGTGGATACCAGTTGCTCAAAAGTAACTTGAAACTCAGGACAATAACAATATACTTAAAATTCATTAAAATCTTAGGGAAAGCATAGAAAAAAAATTGCTGGGATTGTTGATGTCAGAATCTTATTTTTTTTTAAATTTTTGTAGTGTAAATGCTCTGCTCCTTCCAGTACCAGGTTGCTACATCTCCTCTAAGTGCTCTAGAATACCCTGTAGGCTTTTGGGGGGAATCTTCCTTCTATACCAGTATCAAGTTGAGCCCTCCATAAGCTCTTTTGCTTCCGCTGCTAGAGATTAGTAACTAGCTCCCTAATTCCATTTATTCATTTAATGTTGATTAGCTTTTTCAAAGGAATATTTTCTTCAAAGATATAGCAAGCACAGAAGTACATTTTCCAAACTTTGAGCAGAGGGAAGAGTGCTGTTGCCTATATCACCTTGGTTTCTCTGGAAGTAGGCTTAAAAGTGAGTGCAGTTCAAATCCTGCTCATATACTTACTAGCCAAGTGATCTGGGGCAAGTCACTTAACTTCAGTTTTCCTCCATTTTTCCCACTTTAATGGCACCTGTAAAAAAGCACTTACATCTAAGGGTTGTTTTATGAATCAAATGAGATGGTATTTGTAAAAACCTTTTGCAAACAGTAAAAGTAATATACAAATGCTAGCTATCGTTGTTGTTTGTTGCTTTGTTACTATCACACATCGTTATTCCTGCTAAGCTCATGTTCAGATGCAGCATGGGTGTTGGATGAGTCTTTCCATTGTACTGAGATCTTTAAAGTCTGGCTGTCAGTACTTTACTAGCTCTAGCACCCAGACTGTAGAATTCTGGGATCCTGATGATCTTTTAAACTCACTAGGTCTCAAGTATTCACTCCCTTCAAATACTGGAAAATTATAAACAAAAAAACCTAGGTAGGACTGAAACCCGTTTCTTGGGGCCACATGTCCTCAGAAAAAAGAAGGCCCTTGAGGCTTTTTTTACAACATGGTATCTCATTGGTCACATTGATTACTGTAAGTAAAGGTGTCATTCCAGTGAAGCAAGGAGAGGTAAGAAGGATTGGCAGGGAGACAACACATAGACAAGAGTTCAATTAAAAGTCAGATAGAAAGACCCAGTCATCCTTAGGGTATAGTAGCAAAGGAGATGATTCCTTTTCTTTTACGTTATTTTCGCTGTTCAATTCTTCAAGCAAACATTTAATTCTGAGGTAAATCTATTTCTGATGTAGTAGCAAGGACTTTGGTGGCAAGAACTTTGTTTTGAGGATCTTCAGTAACTATGGGTGCTAGGGACTGTTGTTATTGTTTGTCCTGACCATGACGTCAGGAAAATGATGCCATGACTTGCAAGTGAATTGGATTTAAATGAGGGAGTGCTGTGCAAGGTGACTAGCCTCACTTTCTCCTCCAGAGCCATCTGGGTCCAGTGGCAAAATACAGATCAGGACAACTGGAGATAGACCTGGGCTGGGGGTGGAGGATAGGGGTGGTAAAATAGCATCTATAAAAGTGTTTGCCAGGTCGCATCTCCAGGTGTTGATTTCCTGAATGATGACTGTAGTGGTTGTAATTTGTATACCTGGTATATTCTTGTAAGTCTGGCATTCCATAAGCATACCAGCTAACTGTATAGTGATATGCTAGGTACAACTGAAGAGAAAATATATGTTTAAACACATTCCTTTTCCCTTCTCTCTGAAAAAACTAATGCTTAGTTTGGAGGTAGCCATTTATGGGTAAAATGTTAGCAGAGTCTTTAAAAATAATAAAATTTCATTGGAAAGGTATACCAAAGTCATCTCAGTTTGCATTAAATTGGTTTCCATCTTGTTGACAAGAGTAGCATCAGAAACTGTCATTTTGTCTGTGTTAGAATCTAGATTTTGCTATCTACAGCATTCTTTTGATCTACCAGTTTAGAAACCCTGCCAGAAAAAAGGAATAAAGTTGATCTTATGTGACCTGTTCTTGTTGAAGCTATGCTGGCTCTGAGACTAGTCATCCCTTTTATAATACATTTTAGAATCCTGTCAGCAAGACTGAACTTGTTGGATTATAATTTGCAGGCTCCATTCTTTTCTTTTTCGGGGGAGGGAGGCAGAAATCAAGACAATATTTGTCCTTTTCCAGTCCTGTGGTGTCTCTCCTTTTCTTCCCAAATCTTCGAAAAGATAGGATAATTCCCCAAAAAACATACCCATAATCCTTTTACTCCCCAGCTTTTAGTTTACCTAGTCTGCTGACTTGAACTCATCATGGGTAGTTAAGTACTCCTTTGTTATCCCTTGTTTCAACTTCAACTATTTTAATTCTAGCATTTTCAGTCTAAAGAGTATTCTCCCTGGTATAGAAGACTGAAGCAAAACAAGTTTTGCTTTCAGTCTGTTTTACCTTTGTCACTGCCCTATTTACTTGTGAGAAGTTAGGTGGCACAGTGGATGGAGTGCTGGGCCTGGAGTCAGGAAGACTTCCTGAATTCAAATCTTGCCTTATATACTTACTGGCTGTATGGCCCTGGGCAAGTCATTTAACCCTGTTTGACCCAGTTTCCTCAGTTCACAGTTTCCTGTAATGTGACCTAAAAAATGAAATGACAAACCACTCCAGTATCTTTGCTGAGAAAACTCCAAATGGGGTCACGAAGAATGACCAAAAATGACTGAACACATACACATTTACTTCAAGTAGCAATATAATCCTTTATTTGACCTTCCAATTTTGTCCAGTGAAACTAACACACACACACACACACACACACACACATACACACACACACACACATCAAAGAAGAGCTAATTATAAAGAAGGGGCTTCATTACAATTTAATGGTATTTAATTTTCATTATTTTGCTGTTCATTCTACTTACATCATTGTTGACATCGTACGTATATTTCCTTGGTTCTACTTCACTTTGCATCAGTTTATTTGTCTTTCCATGCTTTTCTGTATTTTTCATCTTTATTATTTCTTACATTGTAGTAATATTCCATTGCATCATTGCACCCCACTTTTTAGACCTTTCCATAATCATTGAGTTTGTACCTTGTTGCTAGTAGTTTGCTACTATAAATGTGCTACTCTATGTATTTTTTGCATACGTGATCTTCATTTTTTATTATTCACCTCTTTAGATTATGTGCCTAGAAGTGTAGTATTGACTGGATCAAAAGGAATTATTCAATTAGCAATTTTCTTAGCATAATTCTAAACTCCTTTTCACAGTGCTTGGACCAACTAACCACTCCACCAACAGAGTATTAGTGTTCTTGTCTTTCTACAATCCTTCCAACACTGACTATTCCCATCTTTTGTTATATTTCCCAATTTACTTTGTGTTAGGTAAAACCTTTGAGTTCTGATTTGCATTTCTCTTATTATTGGTGATTTAGAACAGTCTCATGTAGTTATTCATAGTTTACAACTTGTCCTTGAGAAGTAGTCATGTTCTTATCTATTTGTTACTTCCTTATATGTTTTAGCTATCAGACTCTTATTGGAGATATATGATGTAAAGATTACTATTATTTGCTCTGAGTTATCTTTTAAAATGTTTTATTTTATTAAATATTTACCAATTACATATCAAAATTTTTATCACTTATTAAAACAATTTTTTGAGTTCTGAATTCTTTTTTTTTCCTTCTTGACCCTCCCCAGTCCTTGACAAGGCAAGCAATTTGCTATTGATTATACATGTGAAGTCATTAAAACAGATTCCTATATTAGCCATGTTGCAAAAGAAAATGCAGACAAAAAAACACCCTAAAAAAAATAAAGTAAAATGGTGGGAATGATTTTAGAGCTTCCAATACTGTTCTCCATTGAATGAGGGGAGTGAGGGAAAATATATCCAGGTTAGTCTGGATTCCCATGAGTTTCATGGAGTAGCTCAGCATCCCTCAGAAAACTATTCTTCTATTTAGGAGTCATTTTATATTAGAACCAACTAGTCAGTCAATAAACGTTTATTAAGTACACATTATATGTCAGGCATTGTATTAAGCACTGGAGGTACAAAGAAAGGTAAAATATAGTCCCTTCTCTCAATGAGCTCACAACTGACAGCTGTGTTCAAATGAGTTATATACATAATTGTTTTAAGAACACCTTTTAATGATTAAGTCATTTGACTATTATAACAAACCAAATCAGCTACAAAGGACATAAGAAAGGAGAAGCTATCTGCATCCAGAGAGAGAACTGATAAATAGGTGTATAGAATGGTTTACCACACACACACACATATTTGTGTATGTGTACACATACATCTGTATGTGTATATATACATATATGTATATGTTTATATGTATGTGTGTATATTGATAGTTTTATTTTTACTATATTTTATATATTATTTAATTTTATAATATATGTATTATATACATTTCATACATCATATATTTTATAGACACACACATACACATATTTGTATCTGATGGTAGCCATCTCTAGGGTAGGAGAGGAGGGAAAAAAGGAAAAAAAATACATAACTATTATATTTTTAAAAGAAATAGCAAGTTATATGTAATAGATTTGTAGTTTCATGTACAATCATCTTTTTTTCTGTTCTACTACATTATATAAATGATTATTTATTTAAGTTCAAAACAAATTAAATTAAATAAAAGTACACAATTAGAATTAATCAACAGAGAGAAGACACTAGAATTGAGGGGTCAGAAAAGGTTCCTGATCTGGCCCAGTCAGATAACTTCTTATAACTATTGTTCCTGGAGCATTTAATCTTTTCTCTATGAACCACACTGAGGCTGGTATACTTATCTGTTATATTTATTGTATTATAGAATAATAGAATTAGTATATAGATGAAACTGAGGCTTATGAGCATTAAGTGATGTGTCCAAGTTATGGAGGTAGAACTTGCAGAGACAGGAATTGAACCAAGGTTCTTAATTTCCAAAACCAGCACTTTTTTCACTGTACCATGCTACTTCAGATTAGAAATCTTAACTTGTTGAATTTTTGATTTGTCTGTGATAATAATAGGAAGTGCTATAGTGTACTAGAAAGAACGCTGAACTCAGAATCAGGAGGCCTGAGTTCTAATGAGCTCTATGAGTCTATGTGTTGTTATGCAAGACATTTAACTTTTCTGGCTCTCATTTTCATCATATGTGAAAATTAAGCAATGATCTCAAATGTCCCTTTAAGCTTTAAAATTATGTTATTCCAATGGACTCTGCCAACATGCCATAGCTATGAACATATATTTCATTTCTATTTCTTCCTGACTTTTTCTTTACCCTAATTACCACACTTGCCCAGGAAGACCAATGGCAATAGTGACCTCTACTATTACTGTGTTTTATTGAACTTCATTATTAGTGATCATATCATCGTTGTAATGGCCATTTGACAAGAGCATTCAGTAAAGTCAGATTTTTTCTCCCATTATGACCCAAAGGGAATGTACAGAAATAGCTCACCAACCATGCCATTGTGGCCTCCACAAAAGACCTCAGGGAGTAAAGATCACCACATAAAGAAAAAATACCAGCAGGAAGATAAATTCTTTCCCCCATTAATGATTAGACATCTACTCCCTGCTCCTGACAAGATAAAGCATAAGTGTTATAAACTTGATTCAATGAATCAAAAAAGTATTATGGTACTTGGCAATTGATATTTTGGTAGGCTAAAGTATAGAAAACTTTAATCAAATGTTCAAAATCAGAAATTAGTTGAGTTTATGTCAGAAAAGGTCATATTTATAGGAAAAGGAACCAAATTATATGCAGTCCTTATTTAAAGATGATATAATATCATACTATCATATAGGACATACATTCTGAATTTGTTTTTCTCTCTTGAATGGTGATGGATTTCCAATGAGTGTGCTTTATTGTCATCAGGAATCCTTTTTATGACCATGGAAGAGAAGTACATATGGATGGGTTAAGGTTCATCATGCTCTGCCCATTTGGCTTGAATGATCAGAACATAAACTAATAGATCATATCTCTAATTTGTTATTACAGTCAAAATGGCCATGGTAAATAATTGTGTGTGTAAATAATAACATCATGAAAGTGTAACTAGATGGTATGGCTATTTCCTAGTTAGAACTTTGAATGAAAAAAGAAAAAAAGGCAAGCACTGTACTTCTATTGCCTTTCCCAAACTTGCTTTTTAGAAAAAAAGCAACAACCCATTGAATATAATTCCATAGTTTTTTTTTCTTTTCTATAGAAGCACTTCCAGAAAAAAAAAGTTTATTTAGTAACAGTTGAAACACCAATATGACTAATAATATGTCATAATGACACTTGTGTAGCATTGCAAGATGTGCAAAGCTTTTTTTTTTCTTTTAATATACAGTCTCATATTGTATAAACAAGGTCGCACAGTTCTAATTCTTCTCATTTTACAGATGAAGAAAAGGAGATACAAGAAAGTGAAGAAGCCTGCCCAGGTCACACAGATAGAGTGAAGCAGGCATGAAAGTGCACCCCTCTTCACTCCAGATTTAACATTTTATCATGTGTTATTGCCCTTTTTCCTTCCCTCTTTCTCTCCCCTCCTTGTACTGCTTTCTCCACTCCCCACCCTCTCCCTTTCCCTTAGGTAGTAGGGAGGCAAAGGAGAAATGAGAGAATCCCAGTCTTTGAAGAATTTAATAGGAGGTGGTAATATACACAAATAACTATAAGTTAGAATTTGACAAATTCATGTTAGAGGTCAAACAGAATGATTGAGAGATTTAAGGAAGAAAAGCTGGGTATGGGGACCAGGAATGGCATCATTAAAGACATAACACCTAAACTTTTAATGGGGCTGTCAGTAGGCATATGTGGTACAGGGAGAGGAGGGTCTACTCCAGGAATTTGAGAGTCTGGAGGTAAGAGAAGATAAAAGAAAATTGGGGAATACTAAATGGTCTACAATGGTTGGAGCTAAGAGTAGAGTATTCAAAGGTGAATGTTATGAAATAAGACTGGAAAAATATTTGAGAGCCATATTGTGAGAAGCTTTGAATGACATGTAGTTTACATTTTATTTAATGTCTAATGGGGAGTAAGTGAAGACTTTTAGAACCTGGGGAGTGACACAGATGGGACTACACAAAAGAAGATTACTTTGACAATACTATGAAGAACAGATTTGAGAGGGAAGTGAATACAGGCAAGAAGACCAGCTAGGAGGCTATTATTGATTCTGAAGAAAGGCAATGGGGACTTAATACAGATTGCTAGTGTTGGAGTAGAAAGGAAATGTGTTTGATAACTATCATAGAGGCAGAATTGACAGGATTTGGCTAGTGATCTGATATAATGGGTTAGAAAGATGGAAGATAACTTCGAAGTTTTAGTCTCAGGGGACTGGGAGAGTGGTAGGGCAATCAAAAAAAGTGGGAGGATTAAAAGGAGGACAAATTTGGAAAGGAAGATGATGAACTCATTTAATGCTTCTGTGATTAAAAAAAATCTTTACACATTGAATACTTGGCTGTCAAAAAGTTCTGCACTTAGGTAATAAACTGAAAAAAAATCTTTTCTGAAGAAGCATAATGGGACACATTCTTCATTTAAAGTCTAGAATATTTCTTCAAGTGGTATTTTGGGTCTAGAAGTTCACTAGAGCATGATTCTGATTTGTTTTATCAGAAAATATGTTTGCCCTCAGTTCTCTGAAGCACAACTGAATTTTTCTTGGTGAACACCAGGATTTCTCTCAGTGTCGCAGATTGAAAACAGAAGATAGCGTGTAATTGGGCTTTGATGTCTTATTAAAAACATAATGAATGTGTGAATATTGTAGAGTATAGTAAAAGTATTTAAGGATAGTGACAAAATAGTGGTTCTTTTGAACTGATGCCTGATACCAACAGGTAGATAAAGTCCTAGCACAGATACATGATAAGAACATGCCATGTAATCTTTCTGATTGAATATATTCCCATGTTCAGTCACATGAAATCTGGGTCCTCATGCTGATGAGGAAAGAGAAGAGGAGAAGAGTGTGGAAAGAAAAGGAGAAGATAATACAGGAGGGGAAAAGATTATATTATCATACATCTAGAGCTGTAGGGGACCTCAAAGGTCATGTTCTCCAACCTTCTCATCTTTATAAGTGAGGAAACTAAGACCAAGAGAGGGTTAAATTATTTGCCTAATGCAAAATAGTTTGAAAGCATCAGATTAGGAGTTGAACCCAGTTCCTCACTCCAGAGCAAGTCCTCACTCTTTTCAATATACCATGAAGAGAAGAGAGAAGCTACCTTCACTTTTCCCTTTATCGCTTTGCTCACTTTCCCTCTCATCTAGCTACTCACCTTGAGTCTATGAGAAACTACCTTCTCAACCTAAATAAAATTTGAATCTGTTCTTCTGACTTTGGATAATAAGAAACATTTAAGCCAGGGACCAGTTGGAGTGACAGATAATTTCCTAAAAGACAGGGAGTTCACTACAAAGGAGGGTTCTATAAGCCAATTAGCAACATTCCAATAAAACTCCCATGACAGAGAGTCTAGAAAATTCCATTCAGATAATAAACAAGAAAAGCATAGATTAGTTAGATAGGGAAAGGAAGAGAGGGAAGGAAATTAGGCAGTCCCAGCTGGCCCACTTTCCCCAATGCAAATATAGAATAGAATAGATTCTCCTAATCTCCATCTTAGCTAGTGGCATTGCATTATATCTATGATAGGATAGCTCTTCTAGTAAAGGGATTGTTGTTGTTTCCCCTCCCCCTCACCTCCCCACCCCACACCACACCTGTTGTTGTGGTATGCCTCAGGATAACTTCCTTTTCCCACAAGACAGTATGGATATATGTATGTATATGCGCAGCTATCATGTTGACCATGGATCTTCTCTTATCCCAGCTATATATCCTCATTTGTTTCAACTATTTCTCATGTGAGTTGGTTTCCAGACACTTTCCATTCCAGTCACTCTTCTTTGGAGGCACTGAGCTGGTCTTAAAATATAATGCTTACCTGTGGACACAATATTCTGGATGTGATTTGACCAGCCAGAGTATGATGGGATTTTCTGATATTTCTTTATTTTTCTCTGTGAAGAGTTCTTAAAGTTTGTTTTGTTTAGCATAGTGCCTAGAAGCAGGCATTTAGTAAATGTTTTTTTTATTAATTGAAAGTATAATTTAGTGATATAAAAATGGCTACAGCTATTTGAATTTTGTTCTAGGAGTTCAATACAAAACTTGGCACTCAGGTGGTACAGTATAGGAAGTCTGGACCTGGAGTCAGGAAGAGCTGAGTTCAAATCCAGTATCAACCACTTACTACCAAGTTATCCTTGGCTAAGTCACTTAACTTCTATTTGCCTGTTTTCTCAAATGTAAAAGGAGGATAATAAAATAACACCTCCCCCTAAAGTTATTGCTAAGATAAAATGAGATATTTGTAAAGCACGTTGCAAGCCTGATAGTGCTATGTCAATACTAGTATTATTATTACTATTACTGGTTGGGAATGACTGTGAGTGGGAGTCACAAAAGAACTAAAATAGCTCTGAGATATCTCACAGAAGAACTATTAACAGTACATTGCACAGGAAAAAAAATACAACAAAGAAGCAGATAGCAGTGACAGAACAACAGAAAGAGGATGTCAGCAGATATCCTTCGTAGCTTTGCAGAGAAGCAATCAGTAGCTTTGGAGGCAGAGAAAGATGTCTTGGTTGGGATTTAACCAATAGATAATCTAGCTAATCTGTTTCCTCTGTCTTCTTCCGCTGTTGGTGTGGGAATTTGTGGGAGTGTATGCTCCTTTGTAGATAGAAAAATGTACCTTATCCTGCTATTCTTTCTCTTTTAATGCCCTTCTTTGGATTATTTTGTCTTCATCTTGGTCCAGTAAAAGGGAAACAACAGATGGGGGGCCTATTTGCTGTTGTTTTGAATAGGCATTGATTCAGAGAATGATTTTAATCTGAAAAGCTATGTTTAAAGGAAGTTCTAGGAATAGTAATAATATTGGTGGGATAGCACATATTAGAATAACATTATAACATGAAAAATTCATTACATTTTGTCCTGTACCAGGAATTATCCTCTTCAGGTTAAATTTGGTTGTTTTATGCATCCAAGATTAGAAAGTGTAACTGGACTGGGACAAATCCTTCTTATAATTATAATTTTAAAATTTAAGTAACTAAATATTTAGATTTTGGAGGAAAAAACTATCCTGTTACTGTATAGGGGCAAGATCAAGAAGTCACTCAGTAGTCTGTAGTAATTAATGCAGTGGGTATCTCAAACATCGTAGGACTCAACCATTGTGTAAATGTGTGGACTAGGAGGTAGATATCTATGACATTTGGTTTACTTGTCTGAGAATGTAGCATAAAATCATAAAGGCATAGCTAGAAAGTGAAAGGCAAAGAGTGAAGTGGGGTAAGCATACCAAACCTACAGTGATGTAATGATGGGTAGATTGCAAGTAGCTGGAATGCTATTTGCTGGAAATTTAGGATTAGCATTAGCAAAACATCATTTAACTTTATTTTTTTCATACCGAGGAGGAAAGGAAGGTAAAGTCATTGAGCTTGAGAGTTCACAGAGTATGACCCAAAACCCTTAAAACAGAATCTGGCTATCAGCATTTATGTTATCAAGAGCAAAACTCAAAGCAAATTTTTCTCAGGCATGTGTGTGTGTGTGTACACACACACACACACACACACACATACACACACACATATATGCATATATACACACAAATATATGTATATATACACACACATATAGATACACATGCATGTGTGTATATACATACATGCATACATACACATATACAAATACTATGTGTATATATATATGTGTGTGTGTATATGTAAGAGATGTTCTTGCTGAATAAAATGAAGAAAAATAATTTCTTCTTTTTCAGAATCTCTCTAGTGTCTATTTGCTGTTAACACACATTTAGCTGTTATCAAAACAGCTCTACATTGTTGTCTAATTTTTTACATGCAAGTCTTTTCTCTCCAAATAAACTGTAAACTCTGGAAAATTAGAACTAGAGCTTTTGCTTTTTTAACATCCCATAGCTTACTGATACATATGTACTAAATGCTCGAGAAAAATGTCTAAAACATGTAATGAACAAGTGGAGAATACCTCTTCTAGCCATCTATTCCTTCTTTCTTTCTTTTTATAATTAATTAATTTTTAGTTCTCAACATTCACTTTCATAAGATTTTGAGTTTTAAATTTTCTCCCCTCCCCCTCTCCCCTTCCCCAAGACAGCATGCAATCTCACATAGGCTCTACTTATACATTCATATTAAACATATTTTCCCATTAGACATGATGTAAAGAAGAATTAGAACTAATCAGAGGAACCACAAGAAAGCAGAAGCAAAACAAAACAACAAAAGGAAAAGAGAGCAAATAGTATGCTTCAATCTGCATTCATATTCCAAAGTTCTTTCTCTGGATGTGGACAGCATTTTCCATCATGAGTCTTTTGGAGTTGTCTTAGGTCCTTGCATTGCTGAGAAGAGCTAAGTCTATCAAAGTCAGTCATTGCACAATGAGCCATCTGTTCTTTCAACAAATTCTTTTCAGCACATACGATACACACAGCAGAAGGTCAACTGCTACAGTATATAAAGAATTTATATAGCAGATCACCTAAGATAGGTGATCACCACTACTAGCAAGGAAGAGACTCAGCATAGTATCTAAGTTAAAGAAAACCTCCCTAGAAATGATGAAAGTCTTCCAGATCATATTTTAGGTGATATTGTGATGGTTACATAAATTCCCCAGACATTGCAGTCACCTGGATGAAATCCATAACTAGAAAAACTAAGAGGATGAAAAATTCCTATTATACAAACTATAGACCTTTTCCTTTGGCTTAGTGTGTGTGTGTGTGTGTGTGTGTGTGTGTGTGTGTGTGTGTGTGTACAGCAAGTTAGCATATTGCGTCCAGAACTAAATAGGAGGAAAAGATTAGGTCCTACATTGAACAGTGTAAAATCTTCCAAGTTGCAGAAATGTTAGAGCTCTGGTGGTGTCTGGCTTTTGGTTATTGTTGGCTTAGGGAATATTACTTTCTGGATCAAATCAGAGAAAGAAAATTTCCAGGACCCTTGACAAAAGCTTTTCCTAATCAAACACATTGAAAATTACCTAAACAATGAGAAAATGGATTTCCATTTAGATTTTATTGGAATAATCTTGGCTAAAGAAATTAGAATACATTTAATGGAGCAGTGAAAGTTGACATTTATATAAATACTTAAAATAGCCAAATCCATAAAATATAGTAAGCTAGAATAGACAAATTTAATAAGGAATTTAAGAATTAAGACATTTATTCCTCTAATGATAGAATGGGTATGTGTTGAACTTCAAGGTAAGGTGTTTGAACAGGATTGAACCAGGGAACTTCCACTCAGCATGCCTCAGTTTTCATAAACCACAAAGAGGCCTAAAGGAAGTGGGGAACATTGTCTCCTGGAGAAGAAAACACTGTTCAAAGGATCAGATAATGCAGAGCTGGAATGGAAGTTGAGGGATCATTTAGTCTGACACCATCATTTCACAGATAAGGAAATTGTCTGTGAAGCCCAGAGAAGCTAAATAAAAGTGAGTTTTCCAAAGTCAAATAAATAATAAGCAGATGCAGATCTCAAATCCAGGAATCTTGACTCTGAATCCAGTGTTCTTTCTCTTACATTATCCAATGGTTTCAAGTTATCGTTGAAAGAGATTACTGTTGTGGAAACAATAATCTTAACAATAGCTTTAGGTAAAATTTGGCAATAGAAAGAGATCTTTCTTTTTATACACCAACTTAGTGTTTCAGGTATTCTTCAAATATTAAAAAAAAATTTACTAAAGTGTTTAGTTTTTATCCTTTAAAAATTTCACATGAACAAAATTTATTTTATATTTATTCCACAAAATACCCCTGGACATTTTTATGATGAGTAGAGATATGAATCAGGCTCAGGTTTACAGAGTTAAAGCCCAGTAAGCAATTCATGGTTATAAATATTTTTGTGCTTCTAGTTTGAGAATTAAAGAGTGATGATGATGATGATGATGATAATTATAAAAATTTACTTTACAGAATACTACATAGTCTAGAGGGAAGAGCATTGATTTTGGAGTCAGAGAACATGGGTTTCAATCCTGTCCTTCAACAACAACCCTACTGAGCCTCCATTTACTCATCTATTGTCTAAAGAAATTGTAATGACCTCTAAGATCTCCTAAGATTATAAATCTATGATAAAAAATTTTATGCCACACTTTGCTACCATAACTCTGTGAGGTACACATTGTCACATTGAAGGTCAGGTAGCTTAAGTGATTTGCTCATTATCTCCTTATTTTTTAAATTAATAAATCCATTAACAAGCCAACAAAGAAAATGTTGACCAAGTACATATGACATGTAGAGCACTGGGCTAGATAAAGTGGAATGTGCAAAAAAATGAGAGGACATGATTTCTGCCTTTGAGGAAGCATAATGTTTCATGAAATGTGAAATAATAATGAAGCATGTGATTAAATGTAAAATAAATGGTAAGGACAATATGTGCTACATTCACTTCTCTTTGGGAAAATCAAACATCAAGGACTTCCTTGTCTCCTTTGAACAGTTGGAAAAAAATTTCAACCTCTCAGTGTCGGGAGTGGTGAATGAATTTCTCAGCCTGCTGAGTACTGACCTTTCCATTACAAGGGAGAAGGAGGCAAGGGTCATGAGGAGGATAATGTCTTTTACTATGGTTACCACAGTAAAGTTAGAACTCCTTGGATCCTGCTGGGTGAAAACTGCTATGTTTCACAGAGGGAGAGAGCTAAGCAAGGGTAGCATATTACCCCTGGGCATCATATACACAGTATGACTATGACACAGAAGTCATGTCAGTATTTAGCAAGGAAACAAATGCCCTGAAAGTCCTGGTACACATGATAAGAAGTTCATTATTTGATCTCATTGATAGATGGAAGAAATACAAAGAATAAGGGAATGCACGCATTATATGACAGCCCATCTCTATATCTGAGGAGGAGGTAAATAAAATATAATTTGTTCTGTAGTGGTGATGCCACTGAAGATAAATTAACTCAAGAGTGAATGTATTCTAGACTTTGGTATGAACTTCAGAACTTTTGGACATTGTAAATCAAGAGTAGCAAAAGGAGATAAAGCAAGGCCAAGGAACAAGGCACTACTGTTTGTTATCAGGTGAATTTGGGGCCAGCGACAGGTGGGAGATCATGCTGGGTTGGGGTGATTCATTGGGGGAGTTGCATGAGCATATATGAATAAATAGTGGGGATATAGTTGAAACTTTGTTAATTATTGACACTAAGGATGATGCCATGATAGCAAATGGAGTAGTGGTCGGTTAAGGGTGTACAAAAGCTGCTCTTCACAGAAACAGCTACAACCTAACAGTTGTGAATCTGTTTGCTTGGTAGACCAAGCTCCATGCAGAAGTGACTTCTTCTGAAATACACATAAACTAAATGGTAATTATAACCACTTTTGGTAGAAAGAAATAGAGATACCACAAGCATAATAAACTCCCTGCTTTGTCTTTATGATGCCTTCTTCTAACAAACATGCCAACTAGACCTGCCTGTTACCATTGGTTTTTAGCCAGTGTTATTGAACTGGCATTGTTTTAAAAACTTATTTTAAGAGTAAAACATGGGGGGGAAGGGTGGAGCCAAGATGTCAGAGGACAGTAAGCACCAAGCTGAGCTTTCCCAATATTACTTGCTAAAAACTTTAAAATAACAACTCAAATAGAATTCTGGAGTAGCAGAGACAATAAAATATTGCAGTGAGATATTCTTCTAGACCAAGCTAACTTAGGAGGTTGGGAAAATAGATCTGTGACATGGTGACATGAGGCTAACCCACCTGGATGAAACAATATGATGGGACTAGATGGTAGCAACAGAAGCAGCAATAGCTTTAGGGGCTCTCAAGCCATAGATGCTAAGGGGACCTAGGGACTAGTCAGAAAGAGATTATAGGAGACTCCTGTGCTATCCTTGTATGCAGGGCCAGAGGCTGTTTGGTAACTCCAATGCCTATACCCACTTCTTGGTTGTAGTTCAAAAGCAGAGAGGAACACCTTCAGTCAAGAGGGAATGGAAGCCCTGAGGGGCTCTATCACTTTTGGCCATAACGGAGAAGGAACACTGAGGACTAGTATCATTTCTGGTCCCAAAGGAGCAAGAGTTCTGAGGAGCAGTAATAATCACAATCCCAAGGGATCAAGGTCCCTTCCTATGTAAGGACCAAAGTGCAGACCACTATGACCACACACCTCAGACCATACCACCTTGGAAGTACCAAACACTTCCAACCCCCAGAGCTCTCTCTGAAAACAACAGTGTGAAAAACCCTGAACCTTGAGAAAGTGCTTCTCACTCCCTCAGCACCCTATGCTGGAAACAGAGCCTAACATTAACATACAGATGAAAGTAAAGAACTATGCTGGAAAATGAGCAAACAACAACAACAAAAAAAACTGACCATAAAATGCTGTAATTATGACAAGTAAGATCAAGAGACAAATTCAGAAGAAGATAAGGAAATCAAAATAGATACAAAAAAGCCTCAAAGAAAAAAAATTGAATTGGATATAGGTCTAAAAAAAATTCTTAAAAGAGCTAAAATGGTTTTCAAAATCAAATAAGAGTGGTAGGAGGCAGAGGGCAAAATAAGCGTTGAAAGAATTCCCAAAATAAAAACCCCAAGGAACATTAGAGCCAAATTTCAGAACTTTTGGGTCAAGGAAAGCATACAAGTGGCCAGAAAGAAATAATTCAAATGTTAGGGATCACAATCAGGATTACACAGGACCTGTAACATTAAAGGATCATAGGTCATGGAACATGATATGCCAGAGGGCAAAGGAGCTAGGACTACAATTACTTAACCCTGCAAAATTAAGCATAATACATGAAGGGGAAAGTGGTAATTCAATGAAATAGATGGATTTCAAGCTTTTAGGAGAAGACCAGAACTAAACCAAAAATTTGACCTCCAATATCAAAACCTAAGAGAATCATAAATGGGTAAAAAGGGAAAAAGAAAATCAATAGAGCTAAACTGTTTGTATCCCTACACAGGAAGATGATACTTGTAACTTAAAAAATTTATCACTAATAATACAGATAAAGGGAATACACATGGACAGAGGATTCTGATATAAGGTGAATTTGAGGGAATGACATAAAAAAACTAAGGGTTAAGAAAGAGGAGTACAAATGGTGCAGAAGGAAGGGAGAAGCAGAGTGGGGGTAAATTATCTCACATGAAGAGGTGAGAAGGGCCTATTATAGTGGAGGGGAAGTTGGGATGGTGGGTAATGGGCATCACTTGAACCTTACTCTCATCATATTGGCTCAAAGAGAGAATAATATACACAATTAGTTGGATATAGAAATCTACCTTGCCTTACAGGGAAGGAGGAAGAGAGGAGATGAAATAAGGGAGGGGTACTGATATAAAAGAGGGAAGATCAGGGAAAATGGTAGACAGAAGCAAAACACTGTTGAGGTGGGAAAGGGTGAAAGGACAGAGAGGACAAACAAGAGGAGGAATAGGATGGATGGAAATACACAGATAGTAATCATAACTGTGAATTTGAATGGGATGAACTCTTCCATAAAATGGAAGCAGATAGCAGAGTAGATTAAAAAAAAAACAGAATCCTACATTATGTTTCTTATGAGAAACACACTTGAAGCAGAAAGACACACACGGTAAAGGTAAGGGGTTGGAGCAGAAACTATTATGCCTCAGTCGAAGTTAAAAAAAAAACGGGTAGAAATTCTGATTTCGGGAGGTGGAGCTAAGATGGCCTCATGAAGGCAGCGTCTTACCAGAGCTCTCTCACAAGGTCTGTCAGATTCCTATAAAAAAGTGAATTTGAGCAGATTTGAGAGAGCCAGAAATTGCAAGGAGTCCGTGTGGGGCAAATTTCCAAGCTGGGAGAGTCTGAAAGGCTGGAGGCACGAATTTGTAGGCTCAGAGAGGGCTCCGTGTGGAGCTGTTCCAGACCAAGGCGGAAGCAGCTGGCCGGGAAATCCACGTGGGAGACGGGCTGGGAGAAAGCTGGGCGCCCGAAACCGGCGGAGATCCCCAGGCCTCCCAACACAGGATGGCAGTCTGTGGAAGCCACGAGAGGCAGCGCAACGCCACTGGCCATGAAACCCCGACTCCTGAGGCTTGCAACCCAAACGTATGAAACGCGGCTTCTAGAACTTCTGGAAGGCATAATGGCCAGGTAAAGGGCTCTAATCCCTCCCCTCCCCACCCAGAGAATTCCTTGGGGAAAAAAAAAAGAATGCTAGAACTGAGCAGAAAGTAGTGGAGCTTCAGTGGTCAAATAGTAGAAGTTTATCAGTCCCAGAGGGACAGAGTCTGCAGGGGTCAATGCCAGGAGCCCAGACGTAACCTTACTCCCCCAGGGGAAGTGCCAGACATCAGCTCAAACAACAAACAGTTGAGACCATTGCTGAAAAGCAAGTGCTGGAGAGCGCCCATAGGGAGTGAGAAGTTAGGGAGCCAGACCCCTCCCCCACACCTCAGGAAACTGAAGGCTATAATTCCAGACTCACAACCCCCAGAATAAGAAAGCTGGGACAGAAAGCCCTGAGGCCCAAAGGTAGAAATTCGTTGTAAAGCCAGCAAAAGGCAAACCAACATGAAGAAGAACACAAAAAAACCGAGGACAATAGATTCTTTTTATGGAGACAGGCAGGATCAAAATACCAATATGGAAGGGGAAAGTAATGATACTGTAGATACGTCAGATACCTCAAAAGGTAATATGAACTGGTCTCCCACCCAAAAAGCACTGCTGGAAGAGCTAAAGGAGGATTTTAAAAACCAAATTAGGGAGCTAAAAGAAAATATGGAAAAAATGGAAAAAAAATCCACTGATGAAATCAAGTCCCTAAAGAATAAGATTGGCAAAATGGCTACGGAGATTCAGAATCTAGAGAGAGAAAATGACACCCTGAGAGGCAAAATCAACCAATTGGAAAAGGAGACTCAAAAGAAAAATGAAAACACTAACTCATTAAAAATTAGACTTGAGCAAGTGGAAGCTAATGAATCTATGAGGCACCAAGAAATAGTAAAACAAAACGTAAAGAATGAAAAAATAGAAAAAAATGTGAAATATCTGATTGGCAAAACAACTGACCTGGAAAATAGATCCAGAAGAGACAATTTAAGAGTTATTGGTCTACCAGAAATCCACGATGAAATAAAGAGCCTTGACAGTATCTTCGAAGAAATTATCAAAGACAAATGTCCAGAGGTCCTAGAATCAGAGGGCAAAATAGTCATTGAAAGAATTCACCGATCACCCCCTGAAAGAGATCCCAAACTGAAAACACCAAGAAATATTGTAGTCAAATTTCAGAGCTATAAACTGAAGGAGAAAATACTGCAAGCAGCCAAAAAGAAGCAATTCAAATATCGTGGAACTACAGTCAGGATCACGCAGGATCTCTCAGATTCCACATTAAAAGACAGGAGAAATTGGAATATGATATTCCAAAGGTCAAAGGAGCTGGGACTACAACCAAGGATCAACTACCCAGCAAAACTAAGCATGTTTTTCCAGGCAAGGCGATGGACATTCAATGAAATAAGGGAATTCCAGATCTTCCTGATGAAAAGGCCAGAACTCAAAGGAAAATTTGATCTCCAAATACAAAACTCAAGAGAGACATAAAAAGGTAACCAGGGGGGAAAACTCCACAAGCCTTATTAACCAATAAGTGCAGGTTGTATACATCTTTATGTGGGATTATATCATCTTATGTATATATATATATATATATATATATATATATATACACACACACACACACACACACACACACACACATATATACACATATATATATATATACATATATAAGTCAGTCTTGAGAATGGTACAGCTATTATGACAATTGAAAGAGATATACATAGGTTGTGAATGCCTGTATAAATTAACTGATGTAAAGATATAAAATATAAGTAAGAGATGTAAAGGGAGGGCTATTAGAGAAGTGGTAAGGAGGTAGTAGAAAAGGGTCAATTACACCAAATGAAGTGGCACAAAAAAATATTATAGTAGAGGGAAAGAAGGGAGGGAGAAGAGCAGTATTTGAGCTTTACTGTCATCTGATCTAGTTCAAGAAGGGAATAACAAACCCTGATAAGTTTAGAAATCTAACTTTTCCTACAGGAAGTAGAAGGGGAAGGGGGGAAAAAGGGAGGGGGGTGGTCAAAAGGGAGAGGAGAAGTAGCAAGTGGGAAACAGTATGATAAGGGAGGGGAATAAAGAGAGAGGTTAACTGAGGAAGGCGGCTGTCAAAAGCAAAACTTTGTTGAGGAGGAGAAGGGGAAAGGGAGAAATAAAAGCATAAACAGGGGGAATTAGGATGGAGAAGAAGACACAGATAGAAATCATAACCCTGAATGTGCAGGGGATGAACATTCTCACAAAACAGAAGCAGATAGCAGAATGGATTAAAAACCATAATCCTGCAATATGCTGTTTACAAGAAACGCATTTGAAACAGGGGGATACACATAGGGTTAAGGTAAAAGGCTGGAGTAAAATATATTGTGCCTCAGCTAAAGTAAAAAAAGCAGGTGTAGCAATCCTAATCTCAGACAAAGCAAAAGTAAAGATAGATTTAATTAAAAGAGATAAGGAAGGACACTACATCCTGCTAAAAGGCACCATAAACAATGAAGCAATATCCTTGCTTAACATATATGCACCAAGTGGTAAGGCATGCAAATTCTTAGAGGAGAGGTTAAGGGAGTTACAGGAAGAAATAGACAGCAAAACTATAATATTGGGAGACCACAACCTCCCCCTTTCTGAACTTGATAAATCTAACCTCAAAATAAATAAGAAAAAAGTTAAGGAGGTAAACAGAATTTTAGAAAAGGCACATATGATAGACCTCTGGAGAAAACTGAATGGGGATAAAAAGGAATATACTTTCTTCTCAAAAGTACATGGCACATACTCAAAAATTGACCATGTACTAGGGCATAAAAACCTCACAATCCAGTGCAGAAAAGCAGAAGTAGTCACAGCACATTTTTCAGATCATGGTGCAATAAGAATTATTTGTAATAAAGAACCATGGAAAAATAAGCTAAAAACTAATTGGAAACTAAATAATTTAATTCTAAAGAATGAGTGGGCCAAAGAACAAATCAGACAAACAATTAATAACTTCATTCAAGAGAATGACAATAATGAAACAACATACCAAAACTTATGGGATGCAGCAAAAGCAGTTCTTAGGGGATGTTTTATATCCCTAAATGCCTACCAGAATAAAATAGGGAAAAAGGAGATCAATGATCTGGGCATACAGCTGAAAAAGCTAGAAAAAGAGCAAATTGAAAACCCCCAATTAAATGCCAAATTACAAATAATGAAAATCAAAGGAGAGATTAGTAAAATTGAAACCAAGAAAACTATTGAATTAATAAATAAAACAAAGAGCTGGTTTTATGAAAAAAAACAATAAAATTGATAAACCTTTGGCCAAATTGATTTAAAAAAAGAAAGAAGAAAATCAAATTACCAGTATCAAAAATGAAAAGGGTGAGGTCACCTCTAATGAAGAGGAAATCAAAACAATAATTAGGAATTATTTTGCCCAACTGTATGCCCATAAATTTGACAACCTTAGAGATATGGATGAATATCTACAAACACATAAACTGCCCAGACTAACAGAAAAAGTAGTGAAATTTCTTAATAATCCCATATCAGAAAAAGAAATTGAGCATGCCATCAATGAACTCCCTAGGAAAAAATCTCCAGGGCCAGATGGTTTTACATGTGAATTCTATCAAACATTTAAAGAACAACTAATTCCAATACTTTGTAGACTATTTGGGAAAATAGGGGAAGAAGGAATCCTACCAAATTCTTTTTACGACACAAATATGGTACTAATACCCAAACCAGGTAGAGTCAAAACAGAGAAAAAAAATTATAGACCAATTTCTCTAATGAATATTGATGCAAAAATTTTAAATAAAATATTACCAAAAAGACTGCAGCAACTCATCATGAGAATAATACACTATGACCAGGTAGGATTTATTCCAGGAATGCAAGGCTGTTTCAATATTAGGAAAACTATTAGCATAATTGACCATATCAACAACAAAACTAGCAGAAACCATATGATCATCTCAATAGATGCAGAAAAAGCCTTTGACAAAGTACAACACCCATTCCTATTAAAAACACTAGAAAGCATAGGAATAAGTGGAACCTTCCTCAAAATTATAAACAGCATCTACATAAAACCATCAACAAGCATTATTTGTAATGGGGATAAACTAGATGCATTCCCAATAAGATCAGGGGTGAAACAAGGATGTCCATTATCACCCCTATTATTCAATTTGGTACTAGAAACATTAGCTGTAGTAATAAGAGAAGAAAAAGAAATTGAAGGAATTAGAATAGGAAAAGAAGAAACTAAATTATCACTTTGTACAGATGATATGATGATTTATCTAGAGAATCCTAGACAATCAAGTAAAAAACTACTTGAAATAATAAACAACTTTAACAAAGTTGCAGGATATAAAATAAACCCACATAAATCCTCAGCATTCCTATACATTACTGACAAAGCCCAACAGCAGGAGATAGAATGAGAAATTCCATTCAAAGTTACTGAAGGCACTATAAAATATCTGGGAGTCTATTTGCCAAGACAAACCCAGGGCCTATATGAACATAACTATGAAATACTTTGCACGCAAATAAAATCAGATCTAAATAAATGGAAAAATATCAGTTGCTCATGGTTAGGCTGAGCTAATATAATAAAAATGACAATTTTACCTAAATTAATCTATCTATTCAGTGTCATACCAAGTGAACTACCAAAAAATTATTTTACTGAGCTGGACAAAATAATAACAAAATTCATTTGGAAAAACAGGAGGTCTAGAATACCTAGGATATTAATGAAAAGACATGCTAGAGAAGGTGGCTTAGCCATACCAGATATTAAACCATACTACAGAGCAGCAGTCATCAAAACTGCCTGGTACTGTTTAAGAAACAGGGGTGTGGATCAGTGGAATAGGATAGGTACACAAGTAGGAGAAATCAACAAGTTTAGCAATCTACTCTTTGATAAACCCAAAGAGGCCAGCTTCTGGGCTAATAATTCACTATTTCACAAAAACTGTTGGGAAAATTGGAAAATGGTAGGGCAAAAACTGGGCATAGACCAATATCTTACACCATATACCAAAATAAAGTCAAAATGGGTTCATGATTTAGGAGTAAAAGCTGATACTATAAGTAATTTGGGAAAGCAAGGAATAGTTTACTTATCAGATTTATGGAAAAGTAAAGAAATCATGACCCAACAAGAGATAGAGAGCATTACAAAATGCAAAATGGATAATTTTGATTATGTCAAATTGAAATGTTTTTGTACAAATAAAGCCAATGCAACAAGAATTAGGAGGGAAGCAGAAAATTGGGAGAAAATCTTTGCAACTAGTATCTCTGATAAAGGCCTCATTTCTAAAATATACAGTGAACTGAGCCAAATATATAGGAATGCAAGCCATTCCCCAATTGAGAAATGGTCAAAGGATATGAACAGGCAGTTTTCAGAGGAAGAAATTAAAGCTATCTATAGGCATATGAATACATGTTCTGGATCACTACTGATTAGAGAAATGCAAATCAAAACAACTCTTAGATACCACATCTCTCCTGTCAGATTGGCTAAAATAACAAAACAACTTATCCTGAAAAACTGAGTATATTTCCTCAAGGGAAAATGGATATTTAATGAAATATAGAACTTTTAAACAGTTCTGGTGAAAAGACCAGAGTTGAATAGAAAATCTGACTTTCAAATATAAGACTCAAGGGAAGCAAAAAAAAAAGTAAATGTGAAAGAAAATGCATAAGCAAGGTAATAAAATTAAACAGTTTGCCTTCCTACATAGGAAGATGATCCATGTATCTTCATTTATCATTACTAAGAAGTTGTTTAGAAGTATTTTAAATAGAAAGAAGGCAGAAGAGTGAGTCAGTTATATCAGGATCATGTAAAAAAATGTATAGGTGAGAAAAAGGGATGCTCTGGGAGAAGGGAGAAGAGAGAGGAAGAATGGGGGAAATTATCTGACATAAAAGAGGTATACAAGGAAGAGCTTTTACAGTGGAGGGGGAAAAGGTAGGAGGGTGGACAGTTCTTGAACTTCATTCACATCTAAATTACTCTAAAAAAGGAAAATACACACACACCATCAATACTCAACATTTGCTCGTTTGACTTTTGCAACTTCAAGAATTTGTGAGATTTCATTGGTAACTTCATTTTCACTTTTGTGTTGGGAGCTGTGCCCATTTACAACTATGCACAGTAGAGAAAAAATGAGAGGTATGTTACATATGTTGCTGGAACAACAGAGCAGCTAACCTTTTATATCCGGCCCTCACAGAGCTCACCTTCTTGGGCTGGGAGTTCAAGCTTCGTGCAGCAGGAGTGGGGGGGGGGGGGTGGTGGTCGTAGCTAGGGACTCATTCCCAGGTATGTACTTTTCATCAGGGAACAGTTCAACTAAAATCAACAGTCCAAAGGGAGATTAGAGATGGAAGGTGTTGGCCCCTTTTTTTTCTTTTTCTTAGGGGTTCTTCAATGTCACTGCCCCTCCCCATCTAGTTTAGTATTGCTTCTCCCATCCCTTGCATTTTATGGGTTATTTCATGGTTGTTGTGTTAGTAAAAGTTCATGTTATCAGAAGGAATGTTTTGTTATAAAGAACTGTATGCAGAAAAGTGTATTTTCAGCAATCTCTAGCAAAAGATTACACTTTTTAGTTGCCATGGGAAACTAACCTCCTATTTCCCACATACTCAATGCAACAACATTCCCTTTTTTGACTTCAACGCAATTTTCTAGGAATGTTATCCTTGCCAAAGTTGAGAATCAACAGTATACAAACTCAATTGGATATAGAAATTTATCTTACCCAATAGGGCAGTGGGAAGGTAAAGGTATAAGGGAAGGACATGATAAAGGGAGAGCAGTAAAAGGAAGGCAGTGGTTGGAAGCAAAACAGTCTTTAGAAGAGAAACAAGATAAAAAAAGAGAGGACAAATAAAAGAAAAAAAGGAATGAGGGAAATGCATAGGTAGTCATCGTAACTATGGATGTGAATGGTATCAGCTCACCCATAAAATGGAAGTGAATAGCTGAATAGATTAGAAACCAGAATCCAACAATATGTTGTCTACAAGAAATAAACTGGAAACAGAGAGACATAATTAAAATAAAGAAATTGAGCAGAATCTATTATGCATCAGCTAAAGTAAAAAAAAAAAAAGCCAGGGGTAGCAGGTAAAGCAAAAGCAAAAACAGACCTAATTAAAAAGGACAAGTAGGGAAACTACATCTTGCCAAAAGGTACTACAACTATGAAGTAATAGCAGTACTAAAATATATATTCACCCATTGGCATAGCATTCAGCTTGTTAAAAGAAAAGTTAAATGAATTACAGGAGGATGTAGTAAATCTATGCTACTGGCGAGCCTCAACTCTCCCCTCTCAGAGCTAGATAAATCTAACAATAAAATAAATAAGAAGTGAAGGACATGAATAGAATCTTAGAAAATTTAGATATAGTATATTTCTGGAAAAGACTGAATGGGAATAAAAAAGGATTGTATATTTTTCTCAATTGTACATGTCATCTTCACAAAAATTGACTGTGTATTAGGGCATAAAAACCTCACAACCAAATGCAGATATATTAAACGGACCCTTTTCAGACAATAATGTGGTTTAATAAAAGGCCACTGAATCATGTATTAAAATTAATTGGAAACTAAATAATCCTAAAGAAGTAGAACAAAAAACAAATCATAGAAATAACCAATAATTTAATTAAAGAGAATGATGACACTGAGACAACATTCCAAAATTTGTGAGATGTGGCCAAAGCAGTACTTAGGTGATAATTTATATCTCTAAATGTATACTTTAATAAAAGAGAGAAAAAGCAGATCAATGAATTGGTTAAACAACTGAAAAAAACTAGATAAAAGAAGAAAGAAATCTTCAATTAAAAACCAGAATTTAGGGCTGACCCAACATGGCAGAGCGAGAGCAGGGACTTGCTTGCACTCTACCTAGGGCCCCTCCAAATACTCGTAAAATGACTCTAAACAAATTCTAGAGCTACAGAACCCATAAAATGACAGAGTGAAACAAATCTTTAGCCCAAGACAACCTGGAAGATCTACTGGAAGAGTCTATTACAATGTGCTGGGAAAAGAGCACAGTCTAGCATGGGCCATGCTGGCATGGACCAGGTGGAGAATGCCTCAGGGGATTGAATCACTGGTGGTTGTGGCAATTTCCAGACTTCTCAATCCACAAATGCTAAAGAAAAAGTAGAGGGTCAGTGGGGAAACTCTGTCAGACCTGGGTGAGAGAAGGATGCAATCTGGCCCCAGCCCTGGGGTGGCTGTGGCAGCAGTGACAGCAGCAGCAGCTGCTGCTTCCAGAGCTACAGACCCATAGATGGTGGGAGGGTGGGGGTGGGGAGGAGATCAAGCAGCTGATCAGAGTGGCATTAAAGGGATTTCTTTGATGGTGCTGAGGCAAGATTCTCTTGCTTTGTCCTGATTGGATCTGAATCACAGTCCTGGGTGGCAGTTCTTGGGTGAGGAGGAGTGCTAACATGGTAAAACTTGTGGCAGCTGTGGAGTGGGAATCCTCCTCATGGTTCCAAGGCAGAAAAGAGTTCTTGTAGTCACTCACAGATGAGAGCACAGACTAGGAGAGGAGTAAACACCTGTCCTTAGATCATACCATGTTAGAAGTACTGAAAACTTGCAGGTGCCTAGAATTGTCTCTGAAAACTGTTGTGCAAAACCCCTGAAACTTGGGACAGAGCACTCTTCATTTTGGAAGCAGAATCCTACCTTGACAAAGCTCAAAGATCAAGTAATTGGCTGGGAAAATGAACAAGCAGTGTAAAAAAATCAGACTATGGAATCTTACTTTGGTGACAAAGAAGATCAAAATGTACAACCAGAAGAAGACAATAAAGTCAAAGCTCCTACATCCAAAGCCTCCAAGAAAAATATGAATTGGTCACAGTGCATGGAAGTGCTCAAAAAGGAGTTTGAAAATCAAGTAAGAGAAGTTGAGGAAAAAGTGGGAAGAGAAATGAGAGTGATACAAGAACATCTTGACAAACAAGTCAACAGTTTACTAAAGGAGACCCCCCCAAAATACTGAAGAAAAAAACACTTTAAAAAATAGACAAAACCAAATGCCAAAATGGGTCCAAAAAGCCAACGAGAAGAAGAATGCCTTAAAAAGCAGAATTGTCCAAATGGGAAAGGAGATCCAAAAGCTCACTGAAGAAAATAATTCCTTAAAAATTAGAATGAAAAAGTGAAAGATAATGATTTTATGAGAAATCAAGAAATTATAAAATAGAACCAAAAGAATGAAAAAAATAGAAGACAATGTGAAATAACCCATTGAAAAAACCACTGACCTGGAAAATAGATCCAGGAAAGATAATTTAAAAATTGTTGGACCACTTGAAAGCCATAATTGACAAAAAGAGCCTAGATATCATCTTTCAAGAAATTATCAAGGAAAACTGCCCTGATATTCTAGAACCAGAGGGTAAAATATAAATTGAAAGAATCCACCAATCTCCTCTTGAAAAAGATGCCAAAGTTAAACTCCCATGAATATTATAGCTAAATTCAAGAGTTCCCAAGTCAAAAAGAAAATATTGCAAGCAGCCAGAAAGAAAGAATTTGAGCATTATGGAAACACATTCAGGATAACACAAGATCTAGCAGCTTCTACATTAAAGGGTCAAAAGGCTTGGAATATGATATTCTGGAGGTCAAAGGAGCTAGGATTAAAAGCAAGAGTCACCTCCTCAGCAAAACTGAGTATAATACTTCCAGGGAAAAAAAATATACATTCAGTGAAATAGAGGACTTTCAAGCATTCTTGATGAAAAAACCAGAAAATTTTACTTTGAAATACAAGAATCAAAAAGCATGAAAATGTAAATAAGAAAGAGAAATCATGAAGGACTTATTAAAGTTGAACTGTGTACGTTCCTACATGGAAAGATGATATTTGTAACTCATGAGACCTTTCTTAGTATTAGGGTAGTTGAAGGGAATACTTATGTGTGTGTGTGTGTGTGTGTGTGTGTGTGTGCGCGCGCGTGTATGTATGTATGTATGTATAGACAAAGGGTCTAGAATGAGTTGAATATGAAGGGATAATATCTAAAAAATATAAAATTAAGGGATGAGAGAGAAATTGGTAGAAGGAGAAAGGGAAAGATAGAATAGGGTAAATTGTCCCACATAAAAGAGGCAAGAAAAAGCTGTTACAATAGAGGGGAAGTGTGGGGAAGTGAAAGGGAATGAGTCAACCTCACTCTCATTGGATTTGGCTTAAGGAGGGAATAACATTCACACTCAATTTGGTACCTTACCCTACAGGAAATTAGGGGCGAAGGGAATAAGAAGGGGGCATTATAGTGAGCTCAGATTGGGGTGGGGGTAGTCAGAAGCAAACAGTTTTGACAAGGGACAGAGGCAAAGGAGAAAATAGAATAAATGGGGGGCAAGATATAACGGAGGGAAATATGGTTAGTCTTTCATAATATGACTGTTATGGAAATGTTTCGCATAACTACACATGTGTAACTTTTATCAAATTGCTTGCCTTCTCAATGAATGTGGGTGGGGAGGGTAGAAGGGAGAGAATTTGGAACTCAAAGTTTGAAAAACAAATGTTAAAAAACTTTTTTTACATGCAGCTGAGAAATAAGATATACAGGCAATGTGGTATAGAAATCTATCTTGCCCTACAAGGAAGTGAGGGGGAAGAGGATGGGGGTGCGGCATAATAGAAGGGAAGGCAGACTGGGAGAGGGTGTTATCAAAATGCATGCCATCTTGGGGTGGGGGGTAGGGGAGAGATGGGGAGAAAATTTGGAACTCAAAATCTTGTTGAAATGAATGTTGAAAACAAAAAATAAACAAATTAAAAAATTTTTAAAAATAAAAACCAAATTGAAATCTTGAAGATCAAAGGAGAGATTAATAAAATTGAAAGCGAAAAAGGCTCATTGAATTAATAAATAAGATTAGAAGCTAGTTTTATGGAAAAACTGATAAAATAGATAGGCCATTGTTTATTTTGATTTAAAAAAAGAAATTAAAATAACCAGTATCAAAAATGAAAAGGGTCGGTGCACTGCCAATGAAGATGAAATTAAAAGTTACCAAGAATTATTTTGCGCAATTATTTGGTAGTAAAACTTATAATCTAACTGAAATGGATAGATATTTACATAACTATAAACTGCCCAGATTAACAGAAGAGGAAATAGAATACTTAAATAATCTTTTCTTATCTTAGAAAATGTAATTGAACAAGTCATAAATGAACTCCCTAAGAAAAAATCCCCTGGACCAGATGGATTTATGAGTGAATTCTATGAAACATTTAAGGACCAATTAATCCAAATACTATATAAGCTATTTGGAAAAAAAAAGATAAAAAAAGGAGTTCTGCTATAAGAAAAGACAAGCAGGATGGTTTAAGGAAAACCTTGAAAGGTTTATATGAACTCATGTAAAGTGAAGTCAGCAGAACCAGGAGGATATTGTACACAGTAACAACAATGTTGTAAGGATTATCAATTGTAGAAGACTTAGCTAATCTGATCAAGACAAGGAACCAAGATAAATCCAATAGACTCAGGAGGAAAAATGCTATCCACCTCTGGACAAAGAGCTGATGAACTCTGAATGCAAATGGAAACAATACTTTTTTCAACTTTTCCTTTTTTTGCCTGTGTTTTGCAATGTGCTAATATGGAAATGTTTTTCATGACTTGTCATACATAATTGATGTCAAATTGCCTGCCTTCTCAAAAGTGGGGTAAGTGTGAGGGGGTGAGAATTTGGAGCTCAAAATTTTGAAAAAAAAATATTTATTTTTTACATATAATTGTGAAACATTTAATTAAATAACTAAATAATTGAAAAAAGAAATGTACTTTAAAAATATTTTTTGGTGATTAAAAAAAATCACTGCTTCCTGTCTCAGCACTAAATCCTTCCATGGTAGTAAATAAACAGCAGAAATCAACTCATTGGCTATATCTGAAGACGTGTAACTCATTCTGAACACACCTTTGGTCAACAACCTCTCTATAAAGGAAATGTTTTGTCTATGGTTTTTGACTGAATTGAACTTCAAAGACTTTCAGTGTTGTTTGGAAATGTAATTTAGTTGAAACTTTTTATGTATTTCTCAGTAAAATCTCCCTTTTATAGTTTATACAACAATGGTTTTGGTCCGATTGATGTCATTTATTTTCCCAACTTAATTTAATTTAATTTGTTTAACCAAGGTTCAATAAAAGTGATATTAAATATCAATAAAAAAGAAGTTGCATGTGAAATCATTGAATCATAGTAACGTTAGAAATTATGTATTGCAGGCCCTTTACTTAATAGATGAGGAAACTGAATTGTAAAAGGGGTGAAATTATGCCAAGGTCACACACATCAGTGAGTAGCAGAGCTGGTACTCAAAGCCATGTATCCTAACCCCAAGTCCAGTAGTCCTTCTACTGCATCATGGTTACAAAGGAAACCTTGATTTTTTTTCCAGGAGGTGGGGGTATACCTCTGGAGGGAGTGCAGATTTCAAAAAATACCTGCATGGGCAGAATCCCTGGATTCAGAGGGATTATAATTCTCTGAGTAATTACTGCTGGGCTTTAAAGGATGTCATTGGTGTTTAAGGACGTTTAATTTGCAAGAGGATTTTAGAAGTTGCCTCAATGGAGAAAATATTTTAAAGGAAGGAAGGTTGGGACCAAGTTGTTGGGGATCTTTCTTTAAATTTTCTTTAATGAGTAAGAAGTTTATTCTGTAGGCTCTGGATTGTCATTGGAATGGGATGGAGGAAAGTTATGTGTTGATAAAAGTTCATTTAAAAAAACCTGGTGATTTTAGTTATAAAGTATGAGCTGTCTGTATAAATTGAATGCTTTAAAATCCTTTAAATCTTAGGCTTTTTAATAGTTATAGGTTCTATATCAAGTGAGGTGACTGGTTTGATTTTGGCTCAAAGGACTTTCTCAATTTTTTGGCAGCATGGTATGGTGCAGAGGTATCGAATGCCCTCAAAACTCCTTAATGAGTCTGAACCAGATTAAAATGTAACTGGGAAATGTTTACCAAAATAAATACAAATGCAACACAGATAATATTAACTTGTGATTTTTTTAAGTTGGCATCAGGGATATCATATCAGGATGATATCAGTAGGGATTGTTTTTATTTGAGTTTTCCAACATTGGTGTAATGAATAGAATGATTGAGTTGCAGTTAAGAAAACCTGGATTCAAATCTTGTGTCAGACTAACCATCTAATGAAAGGCTAGTCAGGGAACCTCTACAATTTACAGTCTCCTCATGTATAAAATGAATGGGTTGGATTTGAGGACACTAAATTCTATGAGCTAAGAGTCCCATTGCTTAATAAACTGTCAGAGCATATGTGAAGGACTATATATTGTTTTATGTTTTGGATGACACACATTAGAAAGAACATAGCATGATGCCCGGTTCATTGTAAGAAAAAAAGACCTGGTCATTTTACTTGCCTGTAAACCAAGTAAGAATTGGCCACATGATTAGATTGCCAAAAAAATCAAAAACTTAGGCTTCATACTAGAATTAGAGAGTTTAGGTCAAGTGAGGTAATAGTACCATTGTTCTGAGAGCTGGTCAGAATACAACTGGAGCATTGTGTGTTGTGTCATATCAATGTTTGTGATTGAGCGATTGACAAAATTTGGGAGAATATAGAAAAGAGTAGGGAGGATGATGAGAGGTTTAGAGTGTCACATGAGGTACATTTGGGAGGTCTAGCTGTATTTAAGTAAGAGAAAGGAGGGCAAAAGGAAAGCTCCAACTGTTGCTTTATTTAAATATTTGAAAGACCATCATATGGAAGAGGGAGGAGACTTCTGTTTATTTTGAGATTAGGAATGTAGAACAAGCAAAGCAAGGCAACAAATCATTTATTGACCACTTACTATGTGCCAGATACTGTGCTAAGCATTGGGGGTACAAATAAAAAGCAAAAAGATAGTCCCTGCTTTCAAGGAGTTTACATTCTAATGGGGGAAGACAACAACACTAAAGAATTATAAAGGTGGAGTGGGGTGGGGGAAGTATTCTTGTAGAGGCATGGTGTCAAACCCTCAGAATGTCATAAGTCGAACCAGGAAAGACCTGAAGGTTGATCAGACTTGGTTGGCCCTTCCCCAAACTGTAGGTGATTGGGAGGAATTCACCAATGGGACAAGGGAACCAGCATGGCAGCAGGAGAAGCCTGATGCAATAGATGGATATTCCAGTGTGAGCTGGCAACTGAGCCATTGTGGTAAAGTCCAGAAAGTCAGAAGCAGGATCAGGACAACAATAATTTGAAATGACAGAAAAGCAGATTTCAGCGCAGAAGCTTCATAGTGACTGGAAGTGTCTACCAGTGAAACAGTTTGTCTCACAAAATACTAAATTCCTGATCATAGAAAATATTCAGGCAGATGATGGATAGCTATTTCTCAGGGATATGGGCATAAGAAATGTATCTCATACTTCTATAATGATGTTTGTACTCCTTTGGCTTTTAAAGTCCTTCACAACTTGACTCCAGCCCAACTCTCCAGCTGTATTATATATCACTCCCCTTTGCACATACCAAAGTCCAGCTAAACTGGCTTCCTTGCTGCTCCTCACACATGATTCTTATCTCTATACCTTTGCATTGGTTCTTATTTGTTCCTAGAATATACTTCTTCACTTCCACCTCCTAGCGTAAAGAGTTTGCTCAAACATCGCTTTCTGTATGAAGCCCTTCTTGACTGCTCTCCCTCTGCTTATGTAAAAAAAAATTGCCTTGTGAAATTATTTTCCATGTCTTGTGCATATACTTATATATGTCCACATTTTATCACTCAAAAAATGTAAGCTCCTTGGGGGCAGGAGCTGTTTCATTTTTGGTTTTCTGTTCACAGCACTTAGCCCACTGCCTAGCAACAGTGGATGCTTAATAAATACATGTAATTGATACTGTAGGAATGATTTCTGGATTTGGAAAGAGGTTAAACTAGCTGATCTCTAATGTTTCTCTCAGATCTTACATTCTGTTCATTCATATTTTCCTACAATTTTACCCCTAATTAATACTAAAAAACACAAATGATAGTTTCCATTTGGGTTAATATAAAGAAGGCTATCTCCTTTGGTGGATAAAGGTAAACAGAGGTTAAGTGATGTGCCCAGAGACACACTGAATCCATACTCATCTTCACTTATCCTGATCTCTATCTTGCCACCATCCCCAGATAACTCTGGAGGAGAGTGAAGTTGTTGACTTTGCACAGTCCCACCTCACTTAAATTCAATTCACTTGTAAGTCACGACATCACCTTCCTGATGTCATGCTCCTCTTCGAGAACAAAGAACAAACAATGAACAAATGATATGCAGAATGCTAGTCTCTGATGCTTGCTCAGTTCACTTATTGCTATATTTTAGAGAGTGGTTTAGTTGTTCTTTCAAGTAGTAGTCTTGACTTTCATTACATTTGGATGAGTTCTGTTGTGGAGAGGTTTCAAGGGCTGTTCTATCAGTTAAAAAAAATCATTTCAGTGGTGATTGGGAAGAGAGACTTCAGAGTGTTACTCAGGTCATTGCGCTCAGTATTCTTTGTGCTCTTGGGCTTAGATAAGCATTCAGTTGCTTGCAGAAGCGTTTCAAATGCCATAATCTTGGGTTTTTGATCTCTCCGTATAAACGAAGCTTTCTCCACATTAATATTTCTTGTCATTTCTCAGATAGGTTTCTCTCCTTTGTGGTATATGCTTATTATTTGAAAACGGTTTTTAGAAAAATGTTGTGTGACAATTATACTTGAGGGAAACAAGTTAACTTCTTTTCTTTGCTTATTGAGTAATCGCATATTTCCATTTTGTGTGCCACAGCTTCGGCTTCTGATCCTCCAGCCTGCCTTTTGGAGTCTATCAGTTAAGTATCATTTATTAAGTGACTACTATGTGCCAGACACAGAGAAAGTCAAGCCCTCCCCCACTTCCCCAGTCAAAACCCATTCCCTTCTTTCAAGATCATCATCTAATGGAGATCTTTGAGGAAGCAGCTTAGTGAAACTTACATAATTTGATTCAATTGTCTCAGAAGAAGTGTGAAGAAGGAAATGCTTGTGACTTAATAAATGACAGACTAGAAGAAAATCATGATGATCTGGACAGAAATAAAAACTTGTCTCAAAAAAAAATCCAAAACATAAAACCTTCAGAGTTTGTTAAATGGTCCAAGAAAACATCATCTCCAAAATTACTAAAAGAGATGACTTGTGTGGAGGGTGGGATTGTGGGACCAGAGTAAACAGGTATAGAAACTTGAGACATGAACATATCTGTAACACAGTGAGCCAAGGCTCCAATGTCATTGTTATATAAGCTCAAGATTTACTTGGGCTTGCCTCAGAAGGGAATTTCTGACACAAGAGTTGCATTGACTTTAAATACCATATTAAGCCTTTCAAATATTTTAGCCTGAAACTTACTCAATGATCCTATACAATCTACCATACTTGGGCAACAAAGTGTGAAATAGAGTTCCATTGATTGTGATAAATTTTTCTTAGATGAGAATATAACCTAATAGATTTTTCAAATACTATCATTGTTTTTCCAATGCATGTTGAGTATTGTCTATTTCATAGGTATCTTCCACTATGAAAATAGGTAAGCACCTCACAGGCTTCCAAATGAGAACATCATGAAAACTGCTTTCTTGTATCTGAAAAACTTAATTGCCAGAAAGTAATCTCTGTTTCTGAACAAAGTTTTGTAGATAATGAATACTAAAAATTCCTAGAAGTAAATAAGATATTTTAATGATTCCTCACTATGTGGCTCATATAGAATTTTTCATATATATGTTATATGACTATGTATATCATATCAATTTTATTCGAATATATATTGTTCTACTACAGTATATATTCCATAGTACTATTCTGCAATTTATATGCAATACTATATGCAGTTTCTTTTTTCTTCTCATTCACTGACATCATTTTGCAATTTTATTTTTCTCTCTATTTTTACAATCCAAAATATATTTGTTATAGAACTGCTTTTACCACAGTGTGGAATTCATTATGAGATTGGCCTATCTTAAACATTATCCAACGGTATTTAATTATAGCAATTCCACCCCTGCCCCCCCCCGTCATCATAAAGAATAAAGCAATTTTACCAGTAAGGCTATAGCACAATGTCCTAAGGCAATATTACAGTGAGAATCTGGTTTCTTTAACATTAGTAATGCTAGTAAAACATAGATTACTTTATCACTAGACCATTTTGTGTATTTTATTGATGAGCCAGTCTGTTGAGCTTGTACTAGTAACACCATCAGAAATTATTAAATCAATCTAAATTGCTGGAGGCTTTTAACAAATCTGTGGGACTTGTTAAAATATCACGCTAGTGATATTTCCTTAATTGAGTTTCATCTCAAAAGTCATTAAAAGAGCTTTTAAAAAACCCCACTTGAATCCAAAGTGATTTCTAGGGTTTTACCCAAGTCTTTTCACACTTACTAGAGAAATCCTTTGGATATGTATATATCAGGGTCTCAGGGTGAAGCTAGCTGAAGTTGTTTTATTTTTTGGGGGGGTGGATTTTTGTGTCATAAGATTGTTATAATCTGTAACTGCCTAAATAAGAGGAAACAGCCGTAATTTGACTTTCAATTATGTAAGAGTCTTTTTTTTATTGTTATCAGCATCTACCTAGGTCCTCTTATAAGGTCTTGTTTAGCAGTCACTTTTAGCACCTCACATAATTTTTTAAATTTTGCTCATCTATTGTAGTTTAGTCTAAAAAGTGAAGAGGTATGAATGCACAGGGGAGTGAGTTAGCAATGAGAGATGTATACAAATTGCATTTTCTTGATATTAATGGAAATTTTATGTACTCTAAGGAATTTCCTATAGAATCCTTAATATAAATGTCATTTCTAACAGACATCTATTATTTGATATTAAAAACTTAGAAAATTTCATTGGTTTTGTTCAGCTTCTGAGATTTCTTCCAACTCTAAGATTCTAAGAATCTTTTTATAAATTCACTCTATGTTTCCTTCACTTAATTCTTCAGAAAATATTTAAGTGCATCTAGTTAAAAATCTTTCTTCCTTATATAAGTCGATATAGTGCAGAGGTGTCACTTTGTCACAAATAGCCTGCAAAACTCTCTAGTGCTGCCTGAACCAGAAGTTTAATAAAATAAATAAAAGTACAATACAACAAAGGTAATGTTAATTTTTAATTTTCTAGATCAATATGCTGCCATGCAGACACATTTCTATTTGAGTTTTACACCACTGGTCTAATGAATGGAGACCCAGAAAATTGCACAACAACAACATCTATGGCTCTAAAAATGCTATTTAAATGATAAGCTCAACACACATAGCAAATAGGAAAGAAATCCACTTATTTAAGTTGATAAGATAAAAATCAGAGAACCTATACATATGAGAATATAATCTAAATAATACAGTTAGTAGAGTTCTCCCATTGGGAGTGAAGTAACTCAACTCAACCAAGAGAGAATTCCAGATCTTACCTAAAGGGGAAAATTCCCTGAAGTTTCTGTTGTAGTAAGCTAAAAAAGGGACATGACCTAAGTTCTAAATTTCAGATTCTTCCCAGAGTCTTTTCCATCCAGCAACCTGAAGGAAGGTTGGTACTGTCCATTTCTTTTTGAAACTAGAAGTCAGAAGGTGAACCCAAAGAAATAGAAAAGACTAAAGAGCCTAGATCTCTCTTTTCTCCTTCTCTTGCCAACTTTACTCTGCCCCTCATATAGGTGCAAGGAATTTAATCTTCAATGAGGAGAAAATTCCATACCAATGGACTTTGGGGCTCAAGTTATACTTCCATGTTATAATATGAAGAACATAAAAAGAGATAAGGCTTCTTTGTGTTATTCTGCAAGATTAGGTAATCAGTCCTAATTAAGAGTTATAGGCAATGACTAAAGGAGAGACATATAGTTATAGATTTATCTCATGTATATATGGAAGCAGGTGTCTACTAGCAGCACCTTTATAGCTACTTCAGACCTATGACAACAGCTTAATGGCAGTGTCTTCAAGCAATTAGTCATTCTTTCCATATTTCCTATCATTGGCATACAAACCAGGATCCCTTAGTCCAGTAAGAATGTACGATGGCAAAATGACTAACGTGGAAAAATTTTACATGATTACACATGTATAACCTCTATCAGATTGTTTACCACCTCAAGGAATGGGGTGGGGAGGGACAGGAGGATAGAATTTGGAATTCAAAATTTAACAGTTAGTTAAATTTTAAAAATTAAAAATTGTTTTACTTGTTGTAACAACAATGTTACTTGCAGCTACTGTGGAGGTGTAATGTCAAGAATGCCAGCACACAGGAGGGCTGCTAGCACAGGTTCTTTGTCTGCTTCTCTAAAGAAAGCAATGTTAAGGGGTTTATAATCTCACTTTAATTAAACAAAGATATACCATTCACTTAGTTCAGTGGGGAAAGCCAGCATTTTGAACTTCAGAGAAAACGCAAACAAGAATTACATAAACAGAGATGTAGCAACAATCCTGCTAGCAACTGTTGTGGGGTGTAAGACCCAACAAGATCAGCAACAAGAGCTTCAAGCACAGGTTCTTTTGATCTGCTTTACTAAGGAAAATAACTGTAAGGGGTTAACAATCTTACTTTAACCCAACATACAAATATAATTCACGTAGTTCAGGAGGAAGAGCAAGCAACCTGAACTTCAGAGAAAATACAAACAAATCACAAACATACATTAGAAACAGACCAAATCGGAAAAGTCTGGGGCGGAGCCAAGATGGAGGCTGGAAAGCAGGGACTAGCATGAGCTCCCCGCTGAGTCCCTCCAAAAACCTATTAAAATAGCTCTGAACTAATTCTAGAACTGCAGAACCCACAAAACAGCAGAGGGAAGCAGGGCTCCAGCCCAGGACAGCCTGGATGGTCTCTGGGTGAGGTCTATCCCACACAGAGCTGGGAGCTGGGAGTGGAGTGGAGCAGAGGCCAGCATGAGCGGCGTGGACAAACCAGAGCAGGAGCCGGGTGGAGCGGGCCCTAGCACCCTGAATCAGTGAGCTGCAGAAGTTACCAGACTTCTCAACCCACAAACACCAAAGACTGCAGAGAAGGTTAGTGGGAAAAGCTGCGGGAGTGGAAGGAGTTCGCAGTTCAGCCACCACCCCTGGGGCAGTGGAGGTGGGCCAGCTACAGCTGTAGTTGCTTCCAGGCCCAGGCCCACCTGGTGGGAGGAATTAAGTGGCAGATCAGAGCAGGAGTGCACAGCCTGCTGAAGATCTAAGCCCTGTCTGGGTTGGGGGTTCTTGGGGAAGGAGGAGTGCTGGTGTGGCAGAGCTGGTGCATCCCCCCCCACCCCCAAACGTGGAACATAGAACTCTTTAGTCTACAAGCAGTCATACCCCACTGAAAAGCTCAAGGGTCAAGTTAGTTGGTCGGGAATACGGCCAGGCAGCGAAAACACACCCAGATTCAGTCTCAGACTTTGGATTCTTTCTTTGGTGACAGAGAAGACCAAAACATACAGCCTAAAGAAGTCAACAAAGTGTAAGAGCCTACACCACAAGCCTCCAAGAAAAACATGAACTGGTCCCAGGCCATAGAAGAGCTCAAAAAGGATTTGGAAAAGCAAGTTAGAGAAGTAGAGGAAAAATTGGGAAGAGAAATGAGAAGGATGCGAGAAAACCATGAAAAACAAGTCAATGACTTGCTAAAGGAGACCCAAAAAAATACTGAAAAATACACTGAAGAAAACAACACCTTAAAAAATAGACTAACTCAAATGGCAAAAGAGCTCCAAAAAGCCAATGAGGAGAAGAATGCCTTGAAAGGCAGAATTAGCCAAATTCGAAAGGAGGTCCAACGGACCACTAAAGAAAATACTACCTTAAAAATTAGATTGGAGCAAGTGGAAGCTAGTGACTTTATGAGAAAACAAGATATTATAAGACAGAACCAAAGGAATGAAAATATGGAAGACAATGTCAAATATCTCATTGGAAAAACCACTGACCTGGAAAATAGATTCAGGAGAGATAATTTAAAAATTATTGGACTACCTGAAAGCCATGATCAAAAAAAGAGCCTAGATGTTATCTTTCAAGAAATTATCAAGGAGAACCGCCCTGATATTCTAGAGCCACAGGGCAAAATCGAAATTGAAAGAATCCATCGATCGCCTCCTCAAATAGATCCCAAAAAGAAATCTCCTAGGAATATTGTTATCAAATTCCAGAGCTCCCAGATCAAGGAGAAAATTCTGCAAGAAGCCCGAAAGAAACAATTTGAGTATTGTGGAAACATAATCAGAATAACCCAAGATCTGGCAGCTTCTACATTAAGAGATCGAAGGGCTTGGAATACGATATTCTGGAGGTCAATGGAGCTAGGATTAAAACCAAGAATCACCTACCCAGCAAAACTGAGTATCATGCTCCAAGGCAAAATATGGATTTTCAATAAAATAGAGGACTTTCAAGCTTTCTCAGTGAAAAGACCAGAGCTGAATAGAAAATTTGAATTTCAAACACAAGAATCAAGAGAAGCATGAAAAGGTAATCAAGGAAAAGAACAAGAAAAAGAAATTGCAAGGGACTTACTAAAGGTGAACTGTTTTGTTTACATTCCTACATGGAAAGATGACATGTATGATTCATGAGACCTAAGTATTAGGGTAGCTGAAGGGAATATGCATATATATATATATATATATATATATATATATGTATATATATGTATATGTATATCTATATATATATATATATGTAAGTGAATGTGTATGTATGTATATATGTATGTGTATGTATATATAAAGAGAGAGAGAGAGAGCAGACACAGGGTGAGTTGAAGATGAAGGGAAGATATCTAAAGGAAATAAAATCAAATTAAGGGATGAGAGAGGAATATATTGAGAGAGGGAGATAGGGAGAGATAGACTGGGGTGGATTATCTCCCATAAATGTTGCAAGAGGGAGCAGTTCTGTGGGAGGAGGGGAGAGGGTAGGTGAGGGGGGAATGAGTGAATCTTGCTCTCATCAAATTTGGCCTGAGAAGGGAATACCATACATACTCAATTGGGCATCTTACCCGACAGGAAAGAAGAGGGAAGAAGATAAAAAAGAGGGGTGTGATGGAGGGGAGGGCAGATGGGGGTGGAGATAATGAAAAACAAACACTTTGGAAAGGGGACAGGGTCAAGGGAGAAAATTCAATAAAGGGGGATGGGTTGGGAAGGAGCAAAACATAGTTAGTCTTTCACAATATGAGTATTGTGGAAGGGTTATACATAATGACACACATGTGGCCTATGTTGAATTACTTGACTTCTTTGGGAGGGTGGGTAGGAAGGGAAGAGGGGAGAGAATTTGGAACTCAAAGTTTTAAAAACAGATGTTCAGAAACACAAAAAAAGTTTTTGCATGCAACTGGAAAATAAGATATACAGGCAATGGGTGTAGAAATTTATCCTGCCCTACAAGAAAGGAAGGGAAAAGGGCATGGGAGGGGAGTGGGGTGACAGAAGGGAGGGCTGACTGGGGAACAGGGCAACCAGAATATATGCCATCTTGGAGTAGGTGGGAGGGTAGAAATGGGGAGAAAATTTGTAATTCAAACTCTTGTGAAAATCAATGCTGAAAACTAAATATGTTAAATAAATAAATTTTAAAAAATAAAAATTAAAAAAAGAAACAGACCAAATCACAATTCATAATTACCAGGAAAGCACCAACATCTGAGTTCACAAGCCATGAGGCCCTTAGAGCAGCTGCCTAGAGTCCCACACCACTCTTCCAGTGGCAGAGAGCCCCAAGGGAGAATGTCAACCTCTGGGTTTATATATCTTGTTCAGGGTCAAAGGTGAGTCATAAACATGTGACTCACCCACATGACCTAAAATCTTCTGATTTCACAAATATATGACTCAAACCCATGTAAACTAGGCTTTTCTTTGAGGCAAGGAAGTCATCCAAAACTCCTAATTTAATCAAAGAAACAAAGGCCAAACTCTTCAAGGGCACTTGATTAAAATGAGTGCTAAAAGCCCACCTTAATTACCCATACAAAAGCAAATAACACAAATCAGCAGACAGGGATTATACCTGTCTTTCCATAGCAATACATACTTAGTTACCAGAGAGAGAAGCACCAACATCTGGGTTTTCAAAGCTGGTGGGCTCCTTAATGGCTACCCAGAGTCTGTTCTGGCCAAATCACATGAACACTCTTCGAATGAGTGAGCACCCAAAGCAAAATGCTAACTTCAGAGTATACATACTCTTCTTCAGAGTCAGCCTACAGAGGGTGTCACAACCATATGACTCAAACTCATGTGACTTAGGTTTTCTTGTGACTTAAGCAGGTCATCAAAGACTCTAGATTAAATCAAAGACTCAGTGGAAGGCACTTGATTGCCTTAGTGCTGAGAAGCACTCCAAAAGAAAAAAAAAACAGCAAAAAGTCCCACTTTGCTTGCCATTATACTTGTTATTGGGGAAAAATGAAATATGTATATATGTATATATATTATATATTATTTTATTATATTATATATATATCATATATATATTATATATATCATATATATATTATATATATATATATATTACACACACATACATGTGTGTGTGTATGTGTGTGTTTGTGTATAAAAAATGTGTGATGGTAGTCAAGACCACTACACTAACAATAAGTGATCCAAGACTACCTTCAGGAAAGAGGTTTTTATATTCCCCTGAGTGAGGTTGAAAAGACTTAATGGCCTCTAAAGTACCCTCCCATTCTAAATATATGTTCTTATAATCCTGCTACATAGCCATGTTCCTCTTTCCCATTGCATGAAGAACAGTTCCTGCAAGGGGAAGATTATAGTTTAGTTTTCAAGATGATATCCTTTCTAGTTTGGCTTTGCAGAAAGTATCTAAAATGAAGAGACAGAAGCAGAGGGAAGTTGATTTTAGTTAGACAAATACCCAAGAATTAAGGCAAAACTTCCCCATTGATGGAGAAGAAGGAAGAAACATAGGTAGGAATAGGGTTTAGAAAAACAATTGTAGAATGAATGTAGGATTTAGTCTTTTCAAGCTCATTTTTGGCTATATTGACTTCTATTGTTGTCTTCCTACTTCTATTCAAATTCTGACCAATGCCAAACAAATGCAAAATACTATTTAGTGTGATCTTTCAAACTGTCTTCTTTGTAATCTTAAAGTTCTTTGACATATATTAAAGGAGGTAGTTGAAATAAAGACCAGGTCATGGCAGATGTCAATAATTTGTGCCTATACTGTCATCTCCAGGCCCCATTCCAAGAATTTAAAAGAAAATCACAGAATTGTACAAGTTTGAAAAGTTAACCACACCCTCCCAACATACTGGAGAAAGCTATAGTTTCTTATTTTATGCATTGGAATGGCTTGCATAAAAAGGATAAAGGCAAGTTAGAACTGGAAGGAACTTTAGTAACCATTTGGTTCAACCTCTTTTTACAGATGATGAAACTGAGGTCAGTGAGATGAAATGATTTGGTGACAGAGTTGAAATTATCTCACAGATTTTCCAGTGTCCTAGTTCAGTGTTTTTTCTACCATACCACATAGCTTACATATCAACATCCTTATGGAAATCTAGGTAGTTTGCATCAGTTTTTTTAAACATATATTCTTTGTCCTGCTTTCATAAAAATAAACTGAATCATTGAAATGTTTTCCCTCACTAGCTGGTGTTGTCACTTAATATAATACTATATTCTAAATGTCAAACCTAGGATTGAGGTGTACAAAAATTCATGTAGCATGGACTTTAATTTAGAACTATACTAGAAACTTATTAGAGTTCTTTTTCCATGATTAGTTTTGGAGCTAACTTCAACCTAAGGTAATTTATTTAGCACAGAACCCCACAGACCCTATAATATGCTAGTTTTAGGGAACAAATATACCCTAATCTCTGTTCTAATTTTATCAGTACTATAGATCTCAAATAACAAGGATAGAAAATTTGTGTGAGTTATTATTTATTACTACAGGCCCAAGTCTAGAAAAGGCACACACACACACACACACACACACACACACACACACATAAATTGCTAAGTTTTGTTAAAGTATACTCTGGAAGGTTAGTGAAAAATAAAATATGAATACAAATACATAGTGCATACATGAAATATTGGAAATATCTATGTAAGTAATTAAATCAGAGGAAACAGATGATAAATCATGATCTTTCCATTTCTGGTTTGGGTTGTTAGCTTATATTCTTGGGCAAAAGTTATGATAAAAGCTCTAATTTACTTATTGAATATCACAGACTGCTATCTTTAGGTGACACTGAAAACTGTCTTGAGCGATTTTTTCCTTAAAAGAAGAAAATAAAATGTTAGTCTTTATTGATATGTCACAAATTTGATGTTGGACCTCAGAAATTAATAGACTTCCTATAGCTGCAAACATTACTTTAGCCTCTTAATTGAATTATAATTTGAGTTCAAGGTGGAATAAAAGGATAAATTTGGGGAAAATACTTCAATTAAATGCAACCAAGTTAATTAACTAGAATATTGAGTTATAGTTTAGTTGTTGGTACTTGAGAATCTTGGGATACAAACTTAGCTGGGAGCTTAGAATTAGAGCCTGTTTCAATTTAAAGAATACTAGTAGCTGAATGATGTATGGTTTGAGAACTTTGGCCCCTATTCCAAATTCTTATTAAAGTCACAAATGACCCATTGGGCAAGGAAGAGTGTCTTCCACTCCACTTCAAAAGTTGGTTCTACAGAAAACAAAACAAAATAAAGCAATTAAAACAACGGTACTGTTACCAAAGACCAAGGAGGAAGAGTAAAATTTCAATTAGTTTTACTGAGATATTTTTTCATAATCTTATTGATAGTTTAAGTGGCAGAGGAAACTGACTAAAATTAAATAATGAATGAATGGCATAGTGCTGAATTTAAGTTATAAAGACCCTGGTTCAAGTATCACTTCAGATGCTTACAGGTTGTTTGTCCTCAGGGCAAGCTATTGACTGTCTTAGCCCATAAATCAATATGGTAAACATCTACTATGTACCAGGTTTTGTTTGGTAGTCAGTCTAATACTCTTCTCTCCCGTGCTTTCCTTCTGAGCCTCCCAAACACTGAGTTAACTCTGGCAATGTATATATCAACCTCATTATCAATGTGCATATCCCTGGAAAGTCCACTACCAAAATAAGTGAACTTATCCACAGCATTCAAAACTTCTCCATTTGCTGTAATCAAAGGTTCCATGTATGAATGGTGTGGTTGTGGGTGATGGAGGACCTGTGTTTCTTGGTGTTAAGTGTTAGCTTAAAATAACTACAATCAACAGAGAATTGACCCATACATTGCTGTATCTCACCTTCAGAGGGTGCACTGAGTGTACAATAATCTGAAAACAGAAAATCATGCACTAACACTCCTTCCACTTTGGTTTTGGCTTGTAGCCTTTTCAAGTTGAAGAATTTACCACCAGTGTGGTAGCTGACCTTGATGCCATGTTCATCCTCATTGAAAGGATTTGGCAATATGGCTGAAAACATCATGCGAGAAAGCGTGGGAGCTAGCACCCAGCCTTGTTTCACTCCACTGGTGACTGGGAAAGCATGTGAGCATTGTCAACCATCCAGAACACAGGCAAGCATGCCATCATGAAATCGATGTACAATGCTGGTGAACCTCTCAGGGCAACCAATTTTTTTTAATAAATTTCTTTATTTATTTTTAGTTTACCATGCACGGTTCTACATAGTTTTGAGTAAAAAGCCAATGCAACAAGAATTAGGAGGGAAGCAGAAAATTGGGAGAAAATCTTTGCAACTAGTATCTCTGATAAAGGCCTCATCTCTAAAATATACAGGGAGCTGAGCCAAATATATAGGAATACAAGCCATTCCCCAATTGAGAAATGGTCAAAGGATATGAACAGGCAGTTTTCAGAGGAAGAAATTAAAGCTATCTACAGGCATATGGAAAAATGCTCTGGATCGCTGCTGATTAGAGAAATGCAAATCAAAACAACTCTTAGATACCACATCTCTCCTGTCAGATTGGCTAAAATAACAAATCAGGAGAATGATAAATGCTGGAAAGGATGTGGGGAAATTGGAACATTGTTGCATTGCTGGTGGAGTTGTGAGCTGATCCAGCCATTTTGGAGGGCGGTTTGGAACTACGTCCAAAGGGCTATAGAAATGTTCATACCCTTTGTCCCAGGGCAACCAAATTTTGACATAGTTTTACATAAGCCCTCAAGACTGACAGTATCAAAGGCCTTGATCACATGTACAAACATTGTCTACAGACTCCTGTCCTGCTCCTGCCATTTCTCTTGGGTTGTCAGGCAGCAAACACCATATCAACTGTTCCTTGGCTCAGTGTTTGGGAGGCTCTGAAGGAAAGTATGGGGGAGAAGATGTATTAGATTGACTACCAAACTGAAGGTCTACAGAGCCATTGTGCTAACCTTATTGTTGTATGTCTGTGAAAACTGGACAACATACCAGCAGCATGCCAGGAAACTGAATCACTTCCATTTGAATTATCTTAGATTCTGAAGATCACCTGGCAAGATAAGATATCTGCCACTGAGGTCCTTTCTGTATTACAAATTTTGATTTGAAGATCTTTCCCACCTATTAATAGGCCATGTGACCTGCTTACATCACAGGAAGCCTAATTTACATGGTGGAAGGAGCCTCCTGATAAGAAAAGGAAATTATGTCCCAGAAAATGCTGAGAGAGAGAAATATGTTATGACTGCTGGTGACTGCTAATGGCTGCCATCGTGATTGTTAGAGCGAAACAGGCTGACTTAGCTGTACTGTGAGTTTGTTTTGGGGAAGACCACAGCAGGGGGGTGGAGAGGTTTTGGTGTGGTGACTTTCCAGGCTGTGATATGGTGTTTTAAGTTCCTTACTGTTATTATAAAGTGGGCTGACTGGCTGTGGGTGGTGAACATTTGGTTATGGGATATGATATTCCAGTGTCTGAATAAATGTTATACTTCTTTTACCTTCCTTATGGAGAGTCTCTCATACTTTGCATTACAGAACTACACAGGCATTTTGACAACTATCATCTACATTGATATGATTGCCTTACTGTTTCACTTTCTTAAACTAAACTGCCAAGCATTTGAACTCTGCTTCAGAGAACGCAACTCTGATGGGCTGCCCACATTATTTGTAGGCAAAACATATGCTTCCCAAAAAAGACTATTTTATGGAGAACTTATACAGGGCAAACATTAACATGGTGGCCAGAAGAAGTGATGCAAGAACACTCTCAAGATCTCTCTTGAGAACTTTGGAATTGATGGTGTGACATGGGAGACACTGGTGCAAGACTGCTCAGCATGATATGTCCACATTAGAGAAGATGCTGTGCTCTATGAGCAAAGCAGAAATGAAACAGCTTGAAAAAGCACCTCAGGATACACAGATTTAGAGAACTGACCAGAGATGTTCGCATGGACTATTTGTGTCTGACCTGTGGTAAAGCATTCTGAGCTCATATTGGTCTGATCGGCCACACTGAAACTTGACTCTAGCATAGTGATATCATTTTGGTTCTCTTCAAGAACAAAGGACAACAATCAGCTGTCCAGGTACTGTGATAGGTGCTTTCAATATGACTACAAGGAATGAAACTCAGAATATATCTAGAGTGTCTTTGCCTGGTTATTATCTGTATTGATAGAGGGAGGGAATCATAGGTACTCAAGTATAAGATAATGATCTCTTATAGATTTTGCTTGTTCTTTTGACCTTAGTAAAAATATCTGAATGGTCATTTTGTCATCTTGAGTTAAAATAGGTCATTAAAAAATCCTGAACTCTTTCTCATTCTTAGAAATTTTTCTTCACCCTCAGCTGGATCTTTACTAGCGATCCCCATAGAGCTGAGGCATCACTTAAGGAAGAATGTATTAGTCAAGAAAGATTTCTAGGTCATTGACATTTCTATGGCACTTTCACACTTTTTGGAAACTTTTTCTATCATATTTTACTCTATAATTTCAAAGGCATTTGCAGGTTAGACACATCTGTATATTTACAACTTTCACAGAACTATGGTTCACTCTAATTTATATATCTCCTCTGAATACTCTACTTAACATGTAATTCAATGAGCTAATAGCTTCTAGGGATTACCATATAATAGTTAACTCACTAATAATCTTGGAGGCAGGTGAAAAGAGTTAATTAATTATTGGTATCCCTCCAAGTCTAACACCTTCAAAATGAAAACCTAGAAAATTAATCACCAAAACATGGCAGTAAGTTTCTATTTTGCTGACCAAATAAGTTACAAAAATGGGAATCCTGGGATCCCAGAATGTGGTCCATGTAGACCACCCTGAATTCCTCTCTGCAAATAAAAACAATGAATTTCTACCAAAACATACCTGGTTCATCTACTTTTCCTCCTCTGTACCCTCAGCCTCTTTTTATGGTCATAGGATCATAGATTGACAGTTAGAAAGGGCCTTTGGGGTGATCTACATCAATCCTTGAATTTTACTGGTAAGGAAACTGAGACCCAAAGGATAAGAGAAACTTGCAATGTCACACACATTGTTAAATGACAGAATCAGGATATAAAACCAACTTTTCTGATTTTTTTTCTTATATCTTTCCTAAATTGCTTTTATTGTAACCTCAATTCATTGCTTCTAGAATCCTTTGTCACGGTCCTCCAAATTTGAAGACAATTATCACACACTTCTTTATTCTTGGTGCTCCTTTTACCCCCATTTATTATGACTTCATTTATTATGTATGCTACTATATGCCTCGGGCAAAATTTAGATCCTATACAATGCATATATGTGGACATAATGAAGTAGAAACAAAAAAGATGTAAACAACAGCATTCCCCATTCCAGTATCTAATGTAATAAATCCCATCAGTATTAATTAAGCTGCTATGTGCAAAGGCACTGTACTTGGCACTAGGTATATAATAACAGATGAGAAACACTTTCTGTGCTCCAGAAACTTATTGTTGGGGAAAATGAAATTGTCTTTCTCTCTTTCACTTTCTGATTTGTCCTCCAACTTTTCAGATTCATCCAATAGCTTATTCCTCAAGCTGCAGGTCATTTTAAAGTAGAATGTTTTTTCCAGTTTTAATGGTTGTGTTCACTCAAGGGAGATAATAATTGAACTCCCTGAAGAATGGGTATGTGATGGCCACCATTGTCACACCATGACCATGTGGGTTGCTTACAGTAATCTCAATGAGATAAAATGTTCAGTTGTTTCCAGGCATGATGAATAAACTAGTAGCACATTCAGTTTCCACAGTACCTTCAAAGTGACTGTGTAGAAGCAAGTATCAGTTTTTTGACTGAGGAAAGATGTCTGCAGAATTAACAGAGTTACAAATGTCCTTAAAGCAAGTCAATAACAAAATCTTTGTTAGGACTCAGCTACTGATTTCCTGACATCAGTTCTCTCTCAGAGAACAAACTTTTCATAAAAAAAGAAAATCTCTTAGATGTAGGTATGGTTCAATCTCTGTCTTTTTTCATAAAGTCAATTGTGCCTATTGAACGGCTTAACAGCATGGTTGCCATTTGGATCTTTAGTTGACTGTGTAAATTAAATTTCTGTTAGGAGAATTAAGTTTCACATGTAATTGACTTTTAACTATCTTCAGAGAAATATGCTGCATTAAAAAGTGAACATTTTTCCTCTTAGTTATTTCAGCTGTATTATATCAAGCACATATTTTTAAAGAACCTACTATGTGTATGCTAGGTGTTAAGGATGCAAAAAGTAAGGGGATGGACCCTATTCTCAAGGAATTCATGGTGTACTTGAAGAGATCAAGCAGATATATAGCTGAGATACAAGGTGGAGTGGAAAGAACACAGGATTTGAAGTCCAAAAATCTGATATCAGTCATTGTTCTGCCACTTAATATTGACATAATTTCAAGCAAATCTGTTTTTAAAAATATTTTATTCCCTCATTACCTGTGAAAACAATTTTTAATATTTGTTTTCTAAAATTTTAAGTTCCAAATTCTATTTCTCCTTCTTTCCCCCTTCCCTGAGATGATAAGCAAATTAATACAGGTTACACATGTTCAATAACGTAAAACATTTCCGTATTTGTCATTTTGTGGAAGAAGACATGAACAAAAAATAAAGCAAAAAATAGCATGCTTTGATCCGCATTCAAACTCCATTATTTGTCAGGAGGTGGATAGGATTTTTCTTCATGAGTACTTTGGGAATATCTTGGATCATTATATTGCTGAGAATATCTAAATCATTCACAGTTGTTCATTGTACACTATTGTTGCATAGTTCTTCTGGGTCTGCTCATTTCACTCTACATCAATTTATGTATTTTTTTCCTGATTTTCTGAAATTATCCTGCTCACCATTTCTTATAGTATAATAATATTCCATTAAATCATATACCACAACTTGTTCATCCATCCCCCAATTGATGGGCATTCCCTCAATTTCCAATTCTTTGCCACCGCAAAAAGAGCTACAATATTTTGCACGAATAGGTCTTTTTCCCTTTTTTTTTTTTAAAAATCTCTCTGTGATATAGACTTAGTAGTGGTATTGCTAGGTCAAAGTGTGTACATGGTTTTATAACACTTTGGGCATAGTTCCATAGTTCTAGCTCTCCAGAATGCTTTGATCAGTTCACAATTACACCAACAAAGCATTAATGTCCCAATTTTCCCATATGCCCTCCAACATTTATCATTTTCCTTTTCTGTCATGTTACTCAATCTGATAGGTGTGAAGTAGTACCTCAGAGGTGTTTTAATTTGCATGTCTTTAATTAGTAGTGATTTAGAAAATTTTCATATATGACTGTTGATAGCTTTGATTTCTTCATTTGAAAATTGCCCATTCATATCCTTTGACCATTTATCAATTGGGGAATGGCTCTTATTTTTTTTATCAATTTGACTCAGTTCTCTATATATTTGAGATATGAGGCCTTTATCAGAGATGCTTGCTATAAAAATTTTCCCCAGCTTTCTATCAAGCAGATCTTTAGATCTTTGAAGCTCAATTTCCATATTTACAAAAGGATGAGACTGGACTAGAAGTAAGGCCCTGACATAAATTATTATGTCTGAGGCCAATATATATTTGAACATTATAAGTGCACAGAAGTACAAGCTGCTTAGAGATATTAGGAAGGGGAGACTGGGGATTATGGATACCTTTATGGAGGTGGATAAACAGTTGGCCTTGAAATCATGATGACTTGGGGGCAAGTCCTGCCTCTGAACTGTACTAGCTGTGCTAGGCAACTCAGGGCAAGTTTTGTACCCTGTTAGGTACCCAAATAACTTCCTGAAATGATAATCTGCATAGTACAATGAACTCCCTTACCTGAAGTTCCCTTTTCCAGTGAATTCACAGGTCCAACCCTTTCCTGGGGCACTCCCTGAAAGATGTTACATAATGATCATATAACTCCTAGTGGAATTGTCCCACATTATACCTTACAGAAGTGTAACTCTTGTATCAGAGATGCTTTTATGATAGTGTCTACAACCTAGTATATTTATTTTTACTCTCTTGGCTCATAGCTCTCATTCAGGAACCCTAGAAAAATTGTACTTGTCTTCATAGTATACTGACACTGACCTCCAATTGCACACAAACAGTCCATAAAAACAGCCCATATAAACCTTGAAGAAAACAAGATAAAATTCACCTTGGAGCTTTTTTCAAAGAGACATCCTTCAATGAATAGTCCTATACTGAAGAGTTGTATAGGGCCTCAGTAACTCACGGTCAAAACCAAACAGTCATAAAAGCAACACATTGAGTACTAATGTCCTTTACACATCTTCCTGAAGCAGGTGGTCTCAGAAATCATTCCACATGATAGCTCATCCCAAAGTTCAAGTTCCCAGGAAGTAGTGTTAGCCATCATTCTTCATACAACCATGTATTGTTAGACATAATGACTTCCCAATGCAGTGGGGAATATTCCAAGATCTTCTCATGCTTATAAAAGACCCAATTCTCCCTGTGTCTTATCTCTATTGTTGCAAAACCAGGGTTAGGATATATCTGCTCCAAGGGACTATTCATCTTTGCTGTAAATTTGTTGACCCTTACCTTATAAAATCTTTTCTGAAGAGTAGGAATATTGCCACTTTTCACCCCAAGAGTTCTGGTTATCAACACCTGGTTAAGATATGATAAGTGCAAACTTCGATGTCCTTCCCCCCTCAGACACATGAAGGTAAGGGTATCCTTCACCCAAGGGAGTACTTCCTATTTTTCAAAGGTGACAAAGCACTACAGTGTTTCTCAAATTATCTCTCCTAAATCCCAAAGGATCTCTCTAGGACAATGGAGTAGGATTGTTCAAATCATCTTAGTCTGCTGTGCAACGAACTTACTATAGAAAGAAGTAATAGTCCTCCTAGAATGTAGTCAAATTATATGTGTATCAACTTCCTGAATTTTAAATAATTCAAAATGCAAAATAGGAGCTTGCTATTTAAGTGAATCCTGTGCTAAATCATTTAGAAAGTGGATAATCATCCTAATTCATCCTTTTTGGAAGTTTCAATATAGATATTCTTACAGCAGGTTTGCTTAAATTTTTCTCATCTATGCATTTTTCAAGAGAAAATCCATGTGAGCTGAAAGACTCAATGAATAATGAAACATAAAGCATCTCTAAGGAAAAAGTGGAAAAAAGCAAGTTTGTAATATATCTCAGAGGGCAATCAAGAGTCACATGGTGGATCTGGAGGTTGCATCACATAGCAAATAAGAAACTATGCAGTAGAAAAATAATAAAGGATGCCATAAAAGAAATGTACAATTGAAACAAAAGAAGAGCTGCTCAAATGTTGAGAGTGAAGTGTAACTGATGAATAGCTCTAATGGTATTTTTGAGATGTAATGAGAAAGTTAGGAAAGTTTCCAGCATGTTGGATGGAACCCTACTTACAGAATGACAAGAACTAAAATTGCACAGGATAGGCAGGCTTGGATGGGAGGTGATATGTTGGATGGACATTTATGTCAATGACATCAGTTTACTCAAATCCTATGGTAATGGCTTCTTTCAAAAAAAAATTTGACTCTTTGCTTTTCCACTTAAAAGATAAGATGGAAGAAGCATGTCCCACTATAAACATATAATTAGAAAGACTCAACTACCTTTATAACCTTGGACAAGTTACTCACATTTTGGGCTTCAGTTTCCTCATGTGGAAAGTGAGGATATTGGACTAGACAGCCTCTGAGGTACTTTCTAGCTATAGATCAATGATCTTAAGAAATTATTGTTTTGTATATTGGATATCTAATCAGAGTTCCAAATGGATTCTGTAAAATATGTACACTACATGAAAATAGCTATATAAGTATATGTGAGGGAGATATGTGTTTGTGCACATGTGTCTGACTAATATGAGTATATATATATATATATATATATATATATACACATACACTTACACGCACACACATATTTAGATATACCCTCTGCTAAAATCTTTCTGAATCCGTAATTATGGTGTAGAGGTGGCCTGAGGTTTTCAAAATAAGGAACAGAAAAGGCTTCAATTACAGGCCAGACTATCTGTTATTCAAGAAATTCCCTTGATGAGTAGGCAGAGATTCATTCATCCCCTATGAAGTGGACAATGGTTAGTGGACTTTGGTTATAATAACACATAAAACTACCTACTATGACATCAGAGGATTGGGCTCTTTATCAGCAAAAGAAGTACCCACAGGGATGAAATAATAAGTGCTAGGGGCAGAAGAATGGATGTATATAGGTTGATGCTTACAAACATAAATACTTGTAAAAAAGTAAAGTTTGTTTGATTTTTTTCAGTGCAGACAATTGTGGAAAGCCCATACGTTGATATCAAGTGTAACAACTCTATGACTTAGTAGCTAAGTTTAAGGAATTTGCCTGGCTCATGTAGAGATAAAACGACTCACCTTTGTATCACATAGCTACAAGTACCAGAAGCAGATATCACTCTGGGTTTGATGGTTCCAAGCCCAGGGCTATACCATATTACCATTGATATTCATATGTGTATATATACATAAACATACTTACACAGATGGAGAAACACCTACTCTTGCATGTATATATGTATAAATATCCATATGGATATATGGATACTCACACATACACACACAGACTGACATAAAGTACCCTATAGAATTGATTCATAAAATGAACTAGTCACTATGTGAATTTATTGGCAATATTTTATATACCAATTAGAACACATTCACTTTAAAATAAACAAGAAAACCTTAATTGATATAGATGTATATCATAATTTAAGGTTATGGACATGAAATATAAGCATTGGAAAACACCTAAATTTTATGATGCAAAGAATATGAGCCAAGAATTATTCATGAATTTTAATGTAGTTGAAGAATTAAAGAGGGACATCAACCTTTTAAAAATATTTTATTCTTTTTGGCAAGCCATTACCTTTCTCACTGTTTGGAAGATATGTTGATGTGGTAAGCAAGTAACAGTTCCACTACAATTAATCATTATGAATTTATTAAACATTTCCTACATACCAGAACCTGTGTTAGATGCTGGGGATCCCAGAATAAAGAATGAACAATCCCTACATGCAAGGAACTTGTAATCCACTGGGGAGACAGAAAAGACATGTTTAAATATAAACAACATAACCTGAATAAATGCAATTCTATGCAAAGTTATTAAATATAATATAGTTTGGGAGGGAGGGTACCGGCAACTGGGAGAATCAGGAAAGGTATTGTGTAGAAGATTTTGTTTGACCTACATCTTAAAAGAAGAGCAGGACTCTATAAGGGAGAGATAAGGAGACAATATATTATAGATATTAGAGATAGTTACTTTAGAGTCACAGAAATGGGAGCTGGTGTGAATGTCCAAGCATGCATGTGTCAAGAACTACGCTATGTACTGGGAGTATATAGAAAGGCAAAAATAGCCCTTGTACTCCACCAGTTTATATTCTAATGGAGAGAGAATATGTAACTAAATACATGCAAGATACATACACACATACACATGTATCAATGTGTGTGTATACGCACATGGGCGTACATAATCTTTGTCCCAATGCCCATCGGTATGGGACTCTGTCCTCACTGGTAAAGATCTATCACAGTGCTTGAGAGATGAATGCTCTGCTCTGTGAGAGGGGGGAGTCCCATAGCAATAGCTTTGGGACAGGGATTACATATATACACATATATACATACACACACACATTTTATATATATATATACACATACACACACACACACATATATATATGTATATGTATACACACCATATATATATATATATATATATATTTACACACACACACACAGAGTATTGGATTATATGTAATTACTTTGGCACACATACATATATCTCCCTCACATATACTTATATAGCTATTCTTATGAAGTGTATATGTTTTTTAAAAACCATTTGGAAGTCTAATTAGGTATCCAACATGCAAAGCAATAATTTCATAAGATCATTGGTCTAGGACTAGAAAGTACCTCAGAGGCTTTCTAATCCACTATCTTCATTTTCTGCATGAGGAAACTGAAGCCCAAGAAAGGTGAATGACTTGCCCAAGGTTACAGAGGTAGTAAAAGTCTTTCTAGCCAGATGTTTAGATGATATGAGAAAAAGGAAAAAGAAGAGGAAGAAAATGATTTGATCCAAAGAAGAAACCTTTGAAGAGGATTCTAGGTCCTGAGGATAAGAAAAAGAATCAGAAGGAGAGCAGAAAGGCCCTTATCACCTCATACCCGGATTACTATAATAGCTTTTTAATTGGTCTCTCCCCTTAAGATTCCGCCTGCTTCAAACCATCCCTACTCAGCTGCCAGAATGATTGTCTTAGGGCATAGGTCTGGCTTCCAACTTTTCCAATCTTCTTACACTTTTCTCTCCTCCATGTATTATATAATTCAGATAAACTGGCCTATTTAACTACTTTCTGTAGGTGTTTCCCAATTCACCCTCGGTCATTCCTGTGGTTACCTTCTACCTACACTCTATACCTTGTATGTACATAATTATTTACATATTATCTACCCTATTATAATGTGAGATGCATGAAAGCAGGGACTATTTTTATGTTTCTTTATATACCTTATACCTAGCATATTGTGGTATATAGTGAGTGTTTAATACTTTTTGAAAGATTTATTGAGTAGCCGTTCTCCTTCCTCCCCTCCCACCCCTGCCCATTTAAATAAACTTAAATGACACAAAATACTATCTGGCCTCTGTAACCTGACATTGTACTCCTAATTTAGTTGTCATTCTTGAAGTTACCAGAGCGATCTATTGTAAAAGAGGGTAGTCTTCTTAACCATATAAGTATTTTAATATTCCTTGTTATACGTATATGTATGCATGCATGCATGCACGTACACATGTGTGTATATGTACATATACATACACACAGATATACATATATTTATATATACATCCAAATATATATGTGTATCTATCTAACTGTCTATCATCTTATATGAAACTTTGGCCCACTTTGCCCCTAAAATTTTTAATTTCCTAATTAATGACTTAATCTTTTGTTATCAAAACTACATTAAGATAAAAAAAAAAAACATTTGCCTATTCTTTCTTTTCCTGCCATATTCTATGAAATAACATTATATAAATTCATTATGTTAAAAAGTTTATTCCTTTTCCTTTTCTGTTACCATAAGATCCATCTAGATTAGTTTCTTTTAATAACTGTGGCTTACTTGATGTTTATGCTATTCTTTTCACTGTTGCCTTTCTCTCCTCTTTGTAGTTCTTTTTTCAGAATGCTGGTAGCACTTCTTTTAGTTTTTCTATTTTCAAATTAATTGGGAATTTGTCTTTTAAAAATGCAAGTTCATTAAGTCTTCCCCAGTTTGTTGCAATGTTTCTTTAGTCTTTTCCTACTTTCATGTGCTTCTAATAACAACTTTGCCAAGATGACTCCACGTGTTGCTCTTTCCTTGATATATTCTTGCCATTGGCCTATAATGTCCTTTCACCTTCAAAATTTTGTGGCTTCTTTCATAGATCAAATTTAGTTTTCCTACCCTCACCATATTACCTACATTTATTTCTTCCCATGCCTATTTCTTAATTCTACTCTTCAGTGCTATCTTTTTTGCCTGGATGATCATTTTTGTTGGAAAGTCATATTTCCCATGATATTTTTAATGACAACCCATCAGTCTATTTTTTACTTTCCCCTGTCTAAACTTAACATTTAAAGACAGGAAAAAGCATATTTCTGAAATGGAACCACTTTTTTGACCCAAGTGTTTATGACAGATATTATTTTCTGTGGACCAGAAATGGACTTGTCAGTTAAATCCTTTAAAATAAAAAAGATCAAATATCTTCAGCAGGCCCATATTCATTTATTTACATTTATTTAATTTTAGTGAATTCTCACAGTCATAAAACATTTTCAGTGTATGCCTTATAATATTTAGTGATCTTATTGATGGGTATTGACAACAAAGTTTATTTTGGAGGTCTATAAAATCAAGATAGTCTCTTATCTGTCTGGGATAGATTAGATAATGGTATGTTAAATTAGGAATAGGTCACTATCATTCTATGTAGTAAATAAATACACATTGGCTGAAGAAATAAATAATAAAAAGCTCTGGGCTTCTAGGCATACTTTGCAGCCCAATGTGAGTGCCAGTCAACTCTAACAGCTAAACATTCCCTCTATGATGAGCCTCAGTAACCCTTTTGAGCCTAGGGACATTCCTTGCTAGGAAGATGATTCTATTCCAAGTTTAATGGTCCCCAGAGAACCAGACAGGGGTCCACTGCCTTGATGAAAAGTGACAATAAGGTTTTGTCATTGTGGAGGCCAGTACCCTAGTACCCTATATAGAAAACAGTCTCTGTCTAGAGTTGCAACAACAGAGAGGGAGAGTTTTGCTCTACCTATTGCAAGTATTGCCTTTTCTCCTAGGATCTAGAATAAGCAATTGAGAAATTGTCTATAGTATCCGTGGTTTGGATATTATCAATTAATCCTGTCAAATAAGGTTTAAACAACATAGAAGTGGACCTGTAAAATTGGATTTTGGTCTCTATTTCTTTTTTGTTAATGTTGTAACAACAATGCTACTTGCCCCTGCTGTGGCTGTGTAAGACCAATAACACCAGCACACAGGAGGGCCACTAGCACAGGTCCTTTGATCTGCTTTTCTAAGGAAAGCAACTTTAAGGGGTTTATGATCTCACTTTAGTTAAACATACATATATCATTTACATAGTACAGGGGGAAATGTCAGCACCCTGAACTTCAGAGAAAACACAAATAGAAATTACAAGCAGAAATTATTCACAGAGCAAAGTAACACAAATCAACAGACAGGCTTCTATCTGTCTGAACATAGTAATACATACATAGTTACCACAGAGAGAAGCACGAACATCTAGGTTTTAAAAGGGGGGAGGGGCCCCTTAACAGCTACCTAGAGTCTCTTGTCTGGAGAAATCACATGAATGCTCTTCCAATCAGTGATTCCCAACCAAAATGCTAACCTCAGAGGACATATACACCTCTTCAGGGTTAGAGTACTTCCCACCATTTGAGGGCTTCACACCTCTCATGACCTAATTAGCAAAAAGGTGTGGGCCTTCCTACAAACAAAGGCAAGACTCAATCAAAGGCACTTGATTGCCTTGGTGCTGAGAAGCACTCCAAAAGAAAAAAAACAGTAAAAAGTCCCACTTTACTTGCCCTTACAAATGTGCATATTTTATATTTTTATAGAAAGGCAATGTGGTATAGTAGAGACCTTACCTGAGTAAGGTATATATGCTGTCTTGTGACCATGTGAAGGTTGCTTAATTTCTCAGTGTCCCCACAGAACTCTCTGTTACTTATAGTTGCAGATTGTTGGTTGCTACTAATAAGGACTGCACTCCTGAAGGAAGGAAGGAAGGAAGGAAGGAAGGAAGGAAGGAAGGAAGGAAGAAGAGAGGGAGGGAGGGAAGGAGAGAGAGAGAGAGAGAGAGAGAGAGAGAGAGAGAGAGAGAGAGAGAGACAGAGAGAGACAGAGAGAGAGAGAGACAGAGAGAGAGAGAGGGAAGGAGGAAGGGGGAGGGAGGGAGGGAGAAAGGAAGGAAGGAAGGAAGGAAGGAAGGAAGGAAGGAAGGAAGGAAGGAAGAAGAGTGCTTACTACATGCCAGAGAGTGTGCTGGGCGCTGGGGAGGTAGAGTAAAAACTGAAACAGTCCCTCAAGGAAGGTACTATTTATTGAAAAGAAATAGCTTGTTCATGTATTAGTAGATATAGAGTGCAAATAAATAAATAAATAAATATGAAGTAATTTGGAGGAGCAGATACTTGCAGATGAAAAGATCAGTAATGGCTTTGTGTGGGATGTGAAACTAACTGATCATTGAAAGAAAATGTTTTAACATGCCAAAAGTTGTGCTAAGTATTGTTGGTTCTCTATATTTATGTATAAGATATTTATGCCCTGGTACAGGATCAGTTTTTCTCAAGGTGACATGTACTACAGAAAACAAACAAACAAAAAGAACAACTCACACATTCTTGAAGATCCCCAAGAATAATCGTGAAAGATACATCTTATCTCACTTTCCTAAGATTTTGTTCAGATCCACGATTTCTCTCTTGTTAAGCTATGTCATGGTCTATTTGTTGCAGTCAAAGCCAGACTTGCTTTAGATTCCTACACTTACTGTTTCAATTTTTTTTTGCAATTTAGTTATCTTTACCTCTGAATATTTAGATGCTATGCTATTTACCCTATATCTTTAATACTGATAATTTGTTTCCTATAAACAGATTTTATTTGCCCCTTTTGGCTCTCTTGACAGAATCTTTTTTTTTTTCCTGTTGCTTTTCTGAAATCTTGATTGTACCTTTTGTTGAAAGGCCATCTTTTTTATGTAACTATGTGCTCAGTTTTGCAGGATAAATTTTTCTTGGGTGCAAATTATCCCCAACCCCTTTTTGTCACAGAATATTCTAGACTTTTGTCTTTTTTCATCATTGTTGAGTGCTTCTGGAATATTTGAAGTGACACTCTATGATGAGTGATTTGCACCCCACTAGCAATTTGCAAGATCCTTTCTTTGACCCTAAAGTTTTGGAACTGGAAACTATATTTCTGGATGAATTAAACTTTTTTTTCTTCCCTGATTTCTTCTCTTAGCTTCTATTGATATGCACTTTACTCTCTTATTCAAATAATTATGAGTGATTTTGTTTAACTTTTTGAAATAGAGTTTTCAGGTTCTATGTTTCCTTGTGCTTTTCTTGGAGGCAACTGATTCTTATTGCTATTCTTCTGAGCCTTATCTTCAAAAGCAGCTACTTTAGAGGTATCATGTAGTGTTCCAACATTGCTTTTTTTTTTCTTGAAAAGTGACAATATTTCTGAGAACAGTTTATTTTGAGTTCTTCTTTAGTTCTTCTATTCTTCATTTTCTCCTATTTTATTAAGCTTTTTTACCTTCTATCTTATAGTATAAATGTTGTTTTCAAAAAATATAAATCTTCTAAGGTCTCTAGTCTCCCTACTTATGGTTTCTTTTAATTCTTTTTTTAACCTTTTCAAACTGAGAATTCTTTTTGCTACAGTTATTTGTTTATTTTTCCTGCAAATTCATTCTCATTCAGGGGTTTCTTATTGTCAGTCCAATCTTATAATTTTTTCTTCAGGGGATTCCTCTTTGCTGTTTTTTTTTTACCCTTTGTAGAATTTATTTATTTTTATTAAGAGTACTATTTTGCTGACTCCTTTCTTTTATTCCTGTGGTTTTTTAAGTGAATTTCTGGTTAGAAATTTCATTAATTTCTTTCTTTTGGCTATTTTTACATTAGTACATTTCTTGCTGTTCTGAGGTGATAAGAGGTACTCTCAATCACTCACTTTGTCATCTTGAGAGAAGTTCTCCATGAAATGTAAAAAGTCAGAGAGGGGGCAGAGACATGATGGCAGCTGGAAAGGAGGGACTTGTGTGAGCTCCCCACCAGGTCCCTCCAAAAACCTATAAAAATGGCTCTGAACAAATTCTAGAACTGCCGAACCCATGAAACAGCAGAGGGAAGCAGGGCTCCAGCCCAGAAAAGCCTGGACAGTCGCTGGATGAAGTCTATTGCACATGAAGCTGGGAGCATAGCTGAGCAGAGCCCAGCATGGGTGGCGGCAGGACCAACCAGATTGGGAGTTAGATGGAACAGGCCCTAGGGCCCTGAATCAGTGAGCTGTGGCACTTGCCAGACTTCCCAACCCACAAACACCAAAGACAACAGAGAAGGTTGCAGGAACAGAGTGAAAAGAGTTCATGGTTCAGCCCCAGCCCCCTCCCCACTCCGGAGACAGCAGGGGTGGTGCAGCTATAGAACTATAGCTTCAGTTGCTTCTGGCCCCAGGCCCACCTCGTGGGAGGAATTAAGTGGCAGATCAGAGCAGGAGTGCAGAGCCAGCTTAAGATATGAGTCAGGTCCAGGCTGGCGGTTCTTAGGTAAGGAGGAGAGCTGGTGTGGCAGAGCTGGCTGTATAGAAATAGCTCTGAAATCAATGGTGCATCCTCTCAAGCTTGGAACAAAATACTCTTTACTCTATAAGCAGTCATACCCCGATGAAAAACTCAAGGGTCAAGTAAGTTGGCTGGGAACATGGCCAGGCAGCAAAAATGGACTCCAATTCATTCTCACACTTTGGAATCTTTCTTTGGTGACAAAGGAGACATAAACATACAGCCAGAAGAAGTCAACAAAGTCAAAGAGCCTACATCAAAAGTCTCCAAGAAAAACATGAACTGGTCTCAGGCCATGGAAGAGCTCAAAAAGGATTTGCAAAATCAAGTTAGAGAAGTAGAGGAAAAATTGGGAAGAGAAATGAGAAGGATGCGAGAAAACCATGAAAAACAAGTCAATGTCTTGCTAAAGGAGACCGAAAAAAAATACCGAAGAAAATATTGAAGAAAACAATACCTTAAAAAATAGACTAACTCAAATGGCAAAAGAGCTCCAAAAAGCCAATGAGAAGAATGCCTTGAAAGGCAGAATTAGCCAAATGGAAAAGGAGGTCCAAAAGACCACTAAACAAAATACTACCTTAAAAATTAGATTGGAGCAAGTGGAAGCTAGTGACTTTATGAGAAATCAAGATATTATAAAACAGAACCAAAGGAATGAAAAAATAGAAGACTATGTGAAATATCTCATAGGAAAAACCAGTGACCTGGAAATTAGATCCAGGAGAGAAAATTTTAAAATTATTGGACTACCTGAAAGCCATGATCAAAAAAAGAGCCTAGATATCATTTTTCAAGGAATTATCAAGGAGAACTGCCCTGATATTCTAGAGCCAGATGGTAAAAGAGAAATTGAAAGAATCCACCGATCCCCTCCTCAAAAAGATCCCAAAAGGAAAACTCCTAGGAATATTGTCACCAAATTCCAGAGCTCCCAGGTCAAGGAGAAAATACTGCAAGCAGTCAGAAAGAAACAGTTTGAGTACTGTGGAAACACAATCAGAATAATCCAAGATCTGGCAGCTTCTACATTAAGAGATCGAAGGGCTTGGAATATGATATTCTAAAGGTCATTAGAGCTAGGATTAAAACCAAGAATCACCTACCCAGCAAAACTGAGTATCATGCTCCAAGGCAAAATATGGATTTTCAATAAAATAGAGGACTTTCAAGCTTTCTCAGTGAAAAGACCAGAGCTGAATAGAAAATTTGACTTTCAAACATAAGAATCAAGAGAAGCATGAAAAGATAAACAAGAAAGAGAAATCATAAGGGACTTACTAAAGTTGAACTGTTTTGTTTACATTCCTACATGGAAAGATGATGTCTATGATTCATGAGACCTTAGTATCAGAGTAGCTGAAAGGAATATGCATATATATATATATATATACATATATATATGTATATATATATGTGTGTGTGTGTGTGTGTGTGTACACACATATGTGTGTGTATGTATGTAGGTGTATATAAATATGTATTATATATGTATATATATAGACAGAGGGCACAGGGTGAGTTGAATATGAAGGGATGGTATCTAAAAAAATAAAATCACATTAAGATATAAGAGAGGAATATATTGAGAGAGGGAGAAAGGGAGAGATATAATGGGGTAAATTATCTCGCATAAAAGTGACAAGAAAAAGTGGTTCTGTAGGAAGGGAAGAGGGGGCGGGTGAGGAAGAATGTGTAAATCTTGCTTTCATTGGATTTGACCTGATGAGGGAATAACATAGACACTCAATTGGGTATCCTACCCCACAGGACAGAAGGAGGAAGAAGATAAAAAAGGGGGTATGATAGAAGGGAGGGTAGACAGGGGAAGGAGGTGATCAAAAACAAACACTTTTGAAAAGGGACAGGGTCAAGGGAGAAAATTCAATAAAGGGGGATAGGTTAGGAAGGAGCAAAATATAGTTAGTCTTTCACAACATGAGTATTGTGGAAGGGTTTTACATAATGATAAGCATGTGGCCTATGTTGAATTACTTGCCTTCTTAGGGAGGGTGGGTGGGGAGGGAAGAGGGGAGATAATTTGAAACTCAAAGTTTTAAAAACAGACATTCAAAAACAAACAAAAGAAAAGTTTTTGCATGCAACTAGGAAATAAGATACACAGGCAATGAGTTGTAGAAATTTATCTTGCCCTACAAGAGAAGAAGGGAAAGGGGGATGGGAGGGGTGTGGGGTGGGGTGACAGAAGGGAGGGCTCAATGGGGAAAGGGGCAACCAGAATATGCACCATCTTGGAGTGGGGGGGAGGGTAGAAATGGGGAGAAAATTCATAATTTAAACTCTTGTAAAAATCAATTCTGAAAACTAAATATATTAAATAAATTAAATTAAAAAGAATAAAGTAAGTGAAAAAAAAGAAATGTAAAAAGTCCTAGATCTCTAGCTTTTTATTTTTGAAAGAGGTGAGTGGTTGATCTATCAACTTATAGAACAACAATTTATGCAAGAAATATAATATATGAGAAGGTGTAGATAGGTGTCAATCCATATCATTACAGGGACTAATTATGTGAATAAGATCATGTATACACTGATTATTAAAGCATATATTTAAATATCATTTTTGCTTAAGAAAGATACATTATATGTTATGATCTCCCTTTATCCCTGCAAGTTCCAGAAACAATAACAAAAAATTAATACATAATATGTATTTAAATGTGTTTATGGTAGCTTTTCTATACCATATAGACATGCACTATGTTCTCAGTAGCCTCAGAAAAATAAAATAACTCTAAAACTATAATTGAATTCAGGTTAGAATTTTAGAATTTCTAGACATTTCAAACCATGTATTTTTTTTTCAGGAAAAGGTGCAAATTTGAGGAAAACTTGAAATAACACAATATTTAATTTTGAGTACCCCTTATATTTTTAAAATATAAATTTGTTAGTATTGGTCTTACTCATAACATAATATTATAACTTCATATTAAATTTTGAAATACAATTTATTTAGATGATAAATATAAGCTTAAATTTAAATTTGATTTACTTTGAAATATTTGAATTTCATATTGATGAATAGAGTTACGAACTGATGAATTTTAAAGAATCAGATTTTATATACAAGTAAAAACTTGAAAACAATAGAACTTATCTATATTAGAATTTAAAAATTTGTTGTTTCTCTATCCAAATCCTTCTACAAGATCAGGTAAATTAAGAAAATACTCATTTTCAGAAATGGAACTATTAAAAAAAATTAACCCTTCTCACACTTAACTCATATAATACATTTTTTGTCACTTTGAAATTTATCTAATCGGTTTAATTTTCTGTTATTGAAATATTTTGCTGCTTCTATTCTATTTCCATTTATTCACTAGATATTTATTTTATATGTTCACATATTCATAGACTTCTGAAAAATGAGAATTTGCCTGAATTTTTAAAAAAGCCATTTCTCTACTATTTTCTTTGGTAGTTTATTTCTTCACTCAATGCATTTCCAAATGGAACAATTTATTTTAGATGGTGCAGACATTTCTTCGATGCCATGCCAATACTCAGAAAAATATTCTGAAGCAAGTAAATAGCAAAGAGAGTCAAAGGTCATGTTGTATAGAAGCCTTGACATCATGTTACAAGAAATATACATTTAATAATATCTCAATCTATGTGCCTAGGACCAAAAAGCTTGAGATATTTTTTATTCTGTAGTCTTTGAAATCAAATTTTTAAACATTAAAGTTACAAGTGTAGTGTTCATATTATGACATAGTCAAATGAAAGAGTTAAAAAGAAGAGGAAAAGAGGTATAAGTGATGATGAATTTTGTTTCCACAGAAACAAATCTATATGAAATGGTGGGGTAAAGTCTCTGAGAACCCCCTTGAACTCTCCTTGAATCTTCCCACTTGATCTGGCCTTGGAATTTAACCTTGTAGTGACTTAGCTAACTTCTGAAAAGTCAGGGTCTGAAGCAGTAGGGGCCCTTCCCTTCCTTCTCTCTCAGTGACCAAATAAGGAAAGGGTCACTGTGACCTGCATTGAATGAGGCTGAAGGAATTGGCCGCCTCCCCTCTCCTCATTTCTTCTCCTAGACTTTTGGGCACCACCCCCACAGTTGAGTTCTAGTTTTTTGTGCCTAGATTGTAAACCTGCCTACCAGCCAATGGTGAGAAGGGATAGAAGTGGGTGGGAATTTTTGTACCAAGAATATATCTGTTGGCAGAGCCAAGATGGCAGCTGGAAAGCAGGGATTTGTGTGAGCTCCCCCCCAGGCTCTACAAAAAACCTATAAAATGCCTCTGAACAAATTCTAGAGCTGCAGAACCCACAAAATAACAGAGGGAAGCAGGGCTCCAGCCCAGGACAGCCTGGATGGTCACTGGGTAAGGTCTATCTTATGGAGCTGGGAGCGGAGTGGAGCAGAGCCCAGTGTGGGCCCAGACCTACCAGACTGGGAGCTGGGCGAAACAGGCCCTAGCACCCTGAATCAGTGAGCTGTGGCAGTTACCAGACTTCTCAACCCACAAACACCAAAGACAACAGAGAAGGTTAGTGGGAAAATCTGCTGGGACAGTGAAATGAGTTCGCTGTTCAGCCATGGGCTGGGGGGACAAAGGAGGTGGTGCAGCTCTGAGGACAGAACTACAGCTGCATTTGCTTCTGGCCCCAGGCCCATCTGGTGGGAGGAATAAAGTGACAGATCAGAGCTGGAGTGCAGAGCCTGCTTAAGATCTGAGTCATGGTCTGGGTTGGTGGGTGTTGGGGGAAGAGGAGGCTGGTGTGGCAGAGCTTGCTGTGTAGAAAAAGCTCTGAAAACAACAGCACAGACCCTCAACCTTGGGACAAAGTACTCTACTTTACATGCAGTCATACCCCCATGAAAAACTCAAGGGTCAAGTAGTTGACTGGGAACATGGCCAGGCAGCAAAAACACTCTCAGATTCAGACTCAGACTTTGGAATCTTTCTTTGGTGACAAAGAAGACCAAAACATACAGCCAGAAGAAGTCAACAAAGTCAAAGAGCCTGCATCAAAAGCCTCCAAGAAAAACATGAACTGGTCTCAGGCCATGGAAGAACTCAAAAAGGATTTGGAAAAGCAAGTTAGAGAAGTAGAGGAAAAATTGGGAAGGGAAATGAGAGTTATGTGAGAAAACCATGAAAAACAGGTCAATGACTTGCTAAAGGAGACCCAAAAAATACTGAAGAAAATAACACTTTAAAAAATAGACTAACTCAAATGGCAAAAGAGCTCCAAAGAGCCAGTGAAGAGAAGAATGCCTTGAAAGGCAGAATTAGCCAAATGGAAAAGGAGGTCCAAAAGACAACCGAAGAAAATACTACCTCAAAAATTAGACTGGAGCAAGCAGAAGCTAGTGACTTTATAAGAAATCAAGATATTATAAAACAGAACCAAAGGAATGAAAAAATGGAAGACAATGTGAAATATCTCATTGGAAAAACCACTGACCTGGAAAATAGATCCAGGAGAGAGAATTTAAAAATTATTGGACTACCTGAAAGCCATGATCAAAAAAAGAGCCTAAATATCATCTTTCAAGAAATTCTCAAGGAGAACTGCCCTGATATTCTAGAGCCACAGGGCAAAATAGAAATTGAAAGAATCCACCAATTGCCTCCTGAAAAAGATCCCAAAAAGAAAACTCCTGGGAATATTGTGGCCAAATTCCAGAGCTCCCCGATCAAGGAGCAAATACAGTAAGCAGCCAGAAAGAAACAATTTGAGTATTGTGGAAACACAATCAGAATAATCCAAGATCTAGCAGCTTTTACCTTAAGGGAGTGAAGGGCTTGAAATATGATACTCCTTACGTCAATGGAGCTAGGATTAAAACCAAGAATCACCTACCCAGCAAAATTAAGTATCATGCTCCAAGGCAAAATAAGGATTTTCAATAGAATAGAGGGCTTTCAAGCTTTCTCAGTGAAAAGACCAGAGCTGAATAGAAAATTTGACTTTCAAACACAGGAATCAAGAGAAACATGAAAAGGTAAACAAGAAAGAGAAATCATAAGGGACTTACTAAAGTTGAATTATTTGTTTACATTCCTGCATGGAAAGATGATGTGTATAATTCATGAGACCTCAGTATTAGGGTAGCTGAAGGGAATATATATATACATATATATATATACACATATATATGTATATATGTATATATATATATATGTATGTATGTATGTATATATATAGACAGGGGGCACAGGGTGAGTTGAATATGAAGGGATGATATCTAAAAACAATAAAATCAAAGTAAGGGATGAGAGAGGAATATATTGAGAGAGGGAGAAAGGGAGAGATAGAATGGGGTAAGTTATCTCACATAAAAGTGGTAAGAAAAAGCAATTCTGTAGAAAGGGAAGAGGGGCCAGGTGAGGGGGAATGAGTGAATATTGCTCTCATCAGATTTGTCCTGACAGTGGAATAACATACACACTCAATTGGGTATCTTACCCCACAGGACAGAAGGAGGAAGGAGATAAAAAAGGGGGGACAATAGAAGGGAGGGAAAATAGGGGGAGGAGGTAATCAAAAGCAAACACTCTTGAAAAGGGACAGGGTCAAGGGAGAAGATTCAATAAAGGGGGATAGGTTAGGAAGTAGCAAAATATAGTTATTCTTTCACAACATGAGTATTGTGGAAGGGTTTTGCACAATTACAATGTTGAATTGCTTGCCTTATTAAGGAGGGTGGGTGCAGAGGGAAGAGGGGAGAGAATTTGCAACTCAAAGTTTTAAAAGCAGATGTTAAAAAAAAGTTTTTGCATGCAACTAGGAAATAAGACATAAAGGTAACGGGGCATAAAATCTGTCTCGCCCTACAAGAAAGTAAGGGAAAAGGGATGAGGGGGAATGGGGTGACAGAAGGGAGGATTGACTGGGGAATGGGGCAATCAGAATATATGCCATCTTGGGGTGGGGGGAGGGGAGAAATGGGGAGAAAATTTGTAGTTTAAACTGGTGAAAACTAAACATATTAAATATATAAATAATGATTTAAAAATATAAAAATAAAAAAGAGTATATCTGTCCCTGCGCCTCCTTTTTACTGGGCCTCCCCCACTAGTTTTCCTAGTGGAAGCGATGTCCAAATCTTGCCAGGTTTGTAAAATAAATTCTCTTTGCTTCTCCTAAAGATGTCTCTCCTATTATTTGAATTTTTGTCCCATTCATGACTCTGGACAAGTTATAGCCCCTCTGCCTTAGAGAACTCTCTGAGACCATAAACTGCCTAGCTGTATTGGTAGAGTTTTGACACTCAGGAGTTTCATCACTCAAATCAAAATTTGTAGTTTCCTATTTCTGTGGAGAATTACTCCACTGTAACTTTTCATACATTGTAAGACAATAAGATATTCCTTAGTTGTTTCTCCAGGCTAAATAATGTTATTCTTTAACCTTTCATTAAACATTTATTTGTTCATCTATTCATTTTTGTTTGTCTTTGTTAGACTTCTCTGAGTTTCCTCATTCTTTTTACAATTTACATTCTAAAAGTGAACGTTAAATTAATACTTACTTTTTCTTTGAAATTCCTTGTTTCTTTAATTGGTTGTTAAAAGAGAAACGTAAAAAAAAGTAATGATGGACAAAATTCATCTCTTGGTTCCCTATTGAGAAAGACAGGATAGTTGAATTATAAAGTTGGCAAGACACCAGCTGCTGCTAATAGCCCTGATCAGTGCTCCAGCTGTCCTGCCATACTGGGCTGCCTGTATTCAGCACACAGAAGCTGGGCAAAGCAATGTACCTTTCCTGGTATTTAATACTAGTTTCATTAGCACTCCATTGTAGAGCTGGTTGATTCATGAATGTGTGATTGATAGGTAAGGTCCTTTAGAGGAATATATGTGGCTGAAGGGGTTTGGTATTGCTGGGTGGCTTTCCTTTCTGCTCTGTATTTGTGTTCTATGTTTTCCTGAGATAATCTTGTGTACTGGCCTTGAAGTTCTTGACTTAGTCCTTAAGCTGGAGGTAAGCTGCCTAAGGTCTTAGACACAGAGGACCCTGAAGGACTTGTCCTTAATGAATATGTCACAAGGTCATTGGCAGAGGTTTCCTTATCACTATTTTTGTTTCTATTCCTCTTCTCTGAAGATATCCTCTTTCAGAGATCACAGAATGCTTGCTGTCTGAAGTCAAGGGAACATGACACTCATTAGCAGGAAAACTATTTTCATGAGCTCTCCGTTGTACGATTTAAGTCAAGCCAAGTAGCATCTTCATTTAGTCATCCTGGCAGGGACTTGTTTATTAAAAAATATTTCATGATGTTAACAATTGTAGAGACCTTTGGGTTATGAGGCAAGGTCAACAAGTTTTCTAGCTTGATACATATAATCATAATCACTCATTCATTTTAATTTTCTTTGAAATACCATCTGATATAAGAACAATATAAGGCAGTTCTTTAAATAGGCCCCAAGGTCAAATATAACAAAAGACTGAAACTTTTCCTGGCCTTTTCACCAGTTCCTTCCCGTAGTTCATCTGTGAATTCCTCTCCCCACCTCTAGTTTTATTTCTTTCTCCTAACCATTAGGAAAAATATTTACAAATAAGCTATCAGATTGACTGTTAACTAAGTACTTAACACTTAACAATGAAAAGGCCAAATGTCACTGTTTTGTCTCTTCCTGATCGAAGTACTTAATACCAAAAAACGAAGTGGCCAAATGCCACTTTTTTGTCATCGCTTCCAAATAATGTAAAACCCCTTAAAAAAAATGAAGTATGGGGGTGGTGCAGGACTCATGAATGCAAGCTGATTTTACTGACTATATTACAATTACATCACCTTATATGTAGTTTTTGTACCTGAGGAGCCATTTTATGAACTGCATTCATATGTTAAGTCCATATGATAACAAGTTGAATGATAATAGCGTTCTGCTGCATTTATTTTGAATGCATGTCTCCAGTCCAATTTACCTTGCTGTAACTATGACAGTGTCCATGCCATGCTTTTAGGGCTGCTTTTCTAGCAACTCTTTAGGGTCCTGGTGAATTTGGGCTGCCTACTATTTGCATACCCTCAAGCTCAGCAAAAAAAATTAATCACCACACATGGTATTCTGTTGTTTTCCCAGTTCTCTTATTCTTTTCCATAAAGAGCCTTCTAACTTTGACTGTTTATGCCATTAAGAGAGAGCCTGAAGACAAACTTAACATTCAGATCTTTTGAACAATGTCTTGGGGATAGGAGAGTAGATTTCAAAGTCATTTTGAAATTCACCACCACCTTTAATTAGGCTGGTTTAACCTTGCAGGCTCAACAAATGAGCCAAGTTGGATCATCCAGTGAGTTTTCATTCCTGTTTTCAGTATGACCCTGGATATTAATTGAAGGGTTGTACACAGACTGAGTGCCAATGAGGTACAGGAAGTGGGTGCCCTTGGGGCTCTGGGGAGTCATTTCTCCCTCCATGAAAATGGAAGAATGAATAAACATTATGGATGGAAATTTCACTCGCTTCTGGTAGGAATGAAATGTAGATTTGTTTGGACGTTTTCTTGGCTTAATAGGCAGTTCATGCTAGAGTGCTAAATTATTTGACGTAAGCAAAAGTTAAGACCTCATTAGAGGAAACATACACTATGAGGTTAGGCTACTTTGCATTTGATTACCATGCTTAGTTTTCTCTGATTAAAAGTGATTCATGTGTTGAACTTGAATGGAAAAGGGAATCTTGTAGTGAGGACATAATATTCGGACAAATAGCAAAACTTCTGTTCCATGGAAGGAGATTACTGTTGCTATGCAACAACTGGAAGTGTGTTGATTTATTGCTAGTTTTGTAAAGGCATCGGAAATGTTTAAAACATGCAAACTTAATCACATAATGTTAAGTATCCTGTGTAGATGCTTACCAAAGTACTGCAGTATCACATTTAGCAGGAATATTAGGGCACATTCAATATTCCCCTCCAGCAGGAGTTAGTTTGTAATGACACAGACCTTATTTCAGGCATTTCATCAAGGTCTGAAAAGTACATTACTTACAATGAAATTTTAGCATCCCTGTGAAGAGAATGGTTAGAAAACATGGCAAAAAGCTCATTAATTCAAACCCCAGTGATTAAGAGGTTGTGATAATTTGGTCAGAGGTTAAGAACAAGTTTACTTTTGTATTGCCTATAAAAAATGGGTTGCTAAGTAAGTAAATACTATAAGAAAGCTTTAACCACTTAGGGATGTAGGAATAGGACTTCTGATTTCATTGGTATAGGGTGAGGAAACTTCCTCTGCCTATGCAGGTAGGTGCCTTCTTTGTAGTTTATATGCTCAGAGTGTTGCCTTACGCACTGAACTGCTTACTTAGAGACACAAAGCCAATATGTGTCAGAGGTGGGACTTCCTTGGATCTGGGGCTGACTCTCTGATCCATCTTAGTTTGAGAGAACCTTAAACTAAGGGTAAAAAAAAGTTTTTAAAAACATTCAAGGAATGTGAAAACACAAGCAGATGTATGTGTTGTTTATGGAGTTGCGAAGTGGCCCAACCAAAATAGAAAGCAGTGTGGATTTATGCTAAGAAAGTGACTAAAATGTCCATCCATGTCATTGAGCTCAGAGATCCCACTGCTATGTATATACCCCAAGGAAGCTAAAGACAGAAAGGTCCCAAATGCACCATAATATTTATAGCAGCCCTTTTTGTGCTAGTAAAGTAATACCCATTGATTAATGAATGGCTGAACAATGGTGTAACAACAATACTACTTGCTGCTACTGTGGGTGTGTAAGGCCAATAACAGCAGCATGCTGGAGGGATACTATCACAGGATCTTTGATCTATTTTTCTTTCTTTCTTTTTTTTTAAATTAATTTATTTTTTATTTCTAGTTTACAACATTCAGATCCACAAGGTTTTAAGTTCCAAATTTTCTCTCCCTCCCTCTCCTCCCCCTCCTCTCCAAGACAGCATGTAATCTAATATAGGTTCTACATATACCTTTGTATTGAATTTATTTACATAATAGTCCAGTTGTGAAGAAGAATTATAACTAATGGAATGAATCATGAGAAAGAAGAGATGAAACCAAAAAAGAAGGTGGCAAAAAAAGAGAGAAAGGGAGAAAACAGTTTGCCTCAATCTGCATTCAGATGCCATAGTTCTTTCTCTGGATGTGCATAGTTTTTCCATCATAAGCCTTTGAACCTTGCATTGATGAGAAGAGCCAAGTCTATCAAAGTTAGTCCTTACAGATACTGTCTGTCTGTAATTGTGTATAATGTTCTCTTGGTTCTTCTCCCCTCACTGAGCATCAGTTCATGTAAGTCTTTCTAAGTTTGAATGAAGTCCATCTGCTCCTCATTTCCTATAGCACAATGGCATTCCATTACATTCATATGCCACATTTGTTTAGCCCTTCCCCAATTGATGGGCATCCCCTTGATTTCCAATTCTTTGCTACCCCACAAAGAGCTGCTGTAAGTATTTTTGTACATACTGGTCCATTTCCCACTTGTGTGATATATTTGGGATACAGGCCTAGGAGCGATATTGCTAGGTCAAAGGGTATGCACATTTTTATAGCCCTTTGGGTATAGTTCCAAATTGCTCTCCAGAATGACTAGATCAGTTCACAACTGCACCAACAATGTAGCAATGTTCCAATTTTCCCATATCCTCTCCAGCATTTATCATTTTCCTGTTTTGTCATGTTAGCCAATCTGACAGGAGAGATGTGGTACCTAAGAGTGGTTTTGATTTGTATTTCTCCAATCCATACTGATTTAGAGCATTTTTTCATATGACTATAGTTATCTTTAATTACTTCCTCTGAAAACTGCCTATTCATATCCTTTGACCATTTCTCAATTAGGGAATGACTTGTATTCCTATAAATTTACTCAGTTCCCTGTACATTTTAGATATGAAGCCTTTATCAGAGACATCGTATGTAAAGATTCTTTCCCAATTTTCTACTTCCCTCACAATCTTTGTTGCATTAGCTTTGTTTATACAAAAGTTTTTCAATTTAACATAATCAGAATTATCTATTTTGCCTTTTGTAACACTCTCTAACTCTTGTTTGGTCATGAATTCTTCCCTTTCCCATAAATCTGACGGGTAAACTATTCCTTGCTCACCCAAATTACTTATAGTACCAACCTTTATTCCTAAATCATGAACCCATTTTGACTTTATTTTGGTATACAGTGTAAGATATTGGTCTATGCCCAGTTTCTGCCATGCTGTTTTCCAGTTTTCCCAGCAGTTTTTGTGAAATAGTGACTTCTTAATCCAGTAGCTAGATTCTTTGGGTTTATCAAAAAGTAGATTGCTATAGTTGTTGAGTACTGTATCATGTGTACCTAACCTGTTCCATAGATCTGCCACTCTGTTTCTTAGCCAGTACCAAATAGTTTTGATGATAGCTGCTTCATAATACAGTTTTGATCTGCTTTTCTAAGGAAAGCAACTTTAAGGGGTTAACAATCTTACTTTAATTAAACATACATATATCATTTACTTAGTTCAGGGGAAAGTGTCATAACCCTGAACTTCAGAGAACACACAAACAGAAATTACAAGCAGAAATTATATAAACAGAGCAAAATAACACAAATCAACAGACAGGCTTCTAGCTGTCTGATCAAGACATTACATACATAGTTACCAGAGAGAGAGATGCACCAACATCTGGGATTTTTAAAGCTGGTGGGGCAACAGAGGATGGGGTACTCCTTCACAGCTACCTAGAGTCTTGTCTGGTCAAATCACATGACAGTCTTACAATGAGTGAGCCCCCAAGCAAAATGCTAACCTCAGAGTATATGTACACTTCTTCAGGATCAGAGGGCGTCACAACATATGACTCCAACCCATGTGACCTAGGCCTTTCCATGACTTAAGCAGGTCATCAAAGACTCCCAATTCAATCAAAGACTCTAGATTGAAACAAAGGCAAGACTCAAAGGCACTTGATTGCCTCAGCGATGAGAAGCATTCCAAAACAAAAAAAAAAAAGTCCCACTTTACTTGCCATTACAAATTGCTAAACAATGGCTAAACAAATTGGGGTACATGAATTTAGTGAACTAATTTTGTGTTACGAGAAATTATGACTATGAAGAACATAGAGAAGAATGTGAAGACTATGAAATGATACAAAATGAATAAAAGCAAGGAAAACTATGCACATAACAACTACAAAAATGTAATGGAAAGAACAACAATCAATAACAAATTAAGAACCTGAAAGGATACTGAAAATATCTATTTAGGGCAGAGGATCTTAGCATTTACAAACAATCTCTGTATTAATTATAAATACTTTTTACTTACTAGAGTCTCCTGAGAATTTCATCTAGGCAGCACCTTATTAATCTAATTAAATTATTGTAGATATCTTAAAAGGCCACTAAGTGTTAGAGTAGATAGAGTGTTGGACCTGGAATTAGGAAAACTCATCTTCCTGAGATCAGATGTGGTCTCAGACATTCGCTAGTTATGTGACCCTGTTTGCCTCAGTTCCTCATCTGTAAAAATGAGTTGGAGAAGGAAGTGGCAAACCACTCCAGTATCTTTGCCAAGAAAACTCCAAATGGGATCACAAAGTGTTGGGTACAACTGAAATGCCTGAACAACAACAAGATATATTAAAGTAATAAAACTATTTCTTTAAAAAAAATTAGGATGATTTTTTTTTACCAAAATAGCTTGTATTTCTCCACAGTCATTCTTTTAGTCCTTCCCAATTATTTTTTTTTTTGCCTATAGCATTTTTTTCTTATTTTTCTGGTTGGTTGCGTGTTGTCCTTTATTCTTGAAGACGATCAAAACGATATCACCATGTCAGAGTAATGTTATGGTGTGTCTGACTGGCCGATCAGATCAATATGAGCTTGGAATGCTCTAAGAGAGGTGGGCTACAAATAGTCCATGGGGACATTTGGCGTGGATTCTCTAAATCTGTGCATTTTGCATTCCTTTTGAGCTACTTCAGTTCTGCTTTGCTCATAGAACACAGCACCTTCTCTGATGAGTTCATGCCATGCTGAGCAGTTCTGTACCAGGGTTTCTCATGTTACACAATTAATTCCAAAGTTCTTAAGAGAGACTTTGATAGTGTTCTTATATCACTTTCACCATGTGAGTGCTTGTCCTGTGTGAGCTCTTCATAAAATAGTCCTTTAGGCAAATGTGGTCTTAGGCAAGCAGCTCTTACGGCATTGAAACAATGTGGCCACCTCACTGGGGTTGTGTTCTCTACAGAAGTGTTGGAATGTTTGGCAGTTTAGTTTGAGAAAAGACCTCAGTGTCTGGTATCTCATCCTGCCAGGTGATCTTTAGAATCTCCCTAAGACAATTCAAATGGAAGTGATTCAATTTCCTGATATGGCCTTTGGTATACTGTCCAGGTTCAAAGGCATACAACAACGAGGTCCACACAACAGCTCTGTACACCTCCAGTTTGGTAGTCAATATAATACCTCTTCTCTCCCACACTTTCCTTCAGAGCCTCCCAAATGCTGAGCTAACTCTGGCAATGCATGTACAAGGAACCTGAAGTTTCATGATTAGTAATAATGATAATTATAATGATGATAATAACAGTATTAATACAGCACTTACTATGTGTCAGGTACTGTGGTGAGTGCTTTACAATTACTATCTCATTTGATCCTCACAACAACTTGGGGAGGTGCTATTATCTCCATTTTAAGATGAGTAAACTGAGGCAAATAGAAGTGACTTGCCTCAGGCCACACAGTAAGCATCTAAGACTGAATATGAACTTAAGTCATCTTGACTTCATGCCCAGTGTTCTATCCACTGTACCACCTAGCTGCTCATGAGAAAGCAGCTTTTCTAAAATATAAATTCAGTGCTTCACAGGCAAAGTTTGACTGACTTACTAGATGCACTATGATCTAGTAGAAATATACCATAGTATGGAAATAGTCATGAAGAGTCAAGAATGACTTAAATCTAAATCCTGCCTCCAACTTGTCGATGTGTAAGGCACTTACATCTTCCTGAGCCTCTGTTTTGCTCCTCTTGGACATGGTGGTAATTGAACCTTTAGATGCTACAAAATAGAGTCATCTTGAGGACCAAATGTAATAATTAATGTCAAGTACTTTGTAAACCTTGCAGTTTTGTGATAAATACCAGCTATAATCATAAAAATTGTGCTTTCAGGGTAGACTATCACAAATATTTTTACGCAGTTCTCTTGTATGTATCTCCAACAAGTAAATTTCTAGTCTTTCTTGAGATGCCATTCAGATAGTAATAAAATACGAAATTAATGGAAATAATTCAAACATTTATTAAGAGCCTATTAATTAATCAAGGTGAGGGTCAACATGGTACAGTGCAGAGGTTCCCAAACTCATTTGGTCTACTGCCCCCTCCCCTTTAAAAAAAATTACTCCAGCACTACTGGAAATCTATTTTCTTTAAACTTTTAACTCTTTAAAACTGTATCATTTCAAAAATGTTTTAAAATGACATCTTAAATTTAATAATTTATTGTAAATTGGTGGGTTTTACCCGGAATTAAAATTTTGATGACACAATATTGAGTCATGTAACCATATAGTATCGTATTGCCAACAAGTCATTACACACATATATTCCTGCTAATGCATACTGCACTTTCCGACAATGCACAACATACTCGTCTGCCAATGCTTGCTTGCTAAGACCTGTCAGTAGACTTGACCACTTATTGGTTATAAATTGCATTTTATGTGTTTATTTGGAAAATAATGTAATCACTATGACTTTGACTCTGTTACACAACAGATGAAACAGTATGAATGGTTTTTCAAAATTTTCTTCTCTTTTTTTCCTCATGCTTCCACCACTCCCTTGTTTTTATTTAATGTCCCCCGCCAGTTGCACCTGAGGGTACTACCAACCCCCCTGGATTGTTGCAGCACCTCTAAGGGGGTGATATCACCCACTTTGGGAACCTCTGGACAGTAGTGGATAGAGTCAGGCTTTGGAGTCAGGAATGAAGACTTCTGTCAGACACACATGGATAAAACAGATAACCTTTCAGTGTTCCAGATAACTTTCCAAGAGTATGTTAGAAATGTGTTTCAGGTCTGCATCTGTTTGAGGAAACTCCACACTGAGTTCTCCATCTTGAAAACATTTTAGGTTTAAATTATTATTTCCCATTGTCCCTCCCACATGCCAGTGTCTGTGCTAGGTGCTGGGGATACAAAAAAAAAAAAACAAAGAAAATTCTTGGTCCCTAGTGTATATTCTACTTGAGGAGAGGTTACACTGTGTACTGAAATAAATATAGTACCACTTAATTTGAGAGAGAAAACACTAACCAGTGGGAGCAGGGATCATTGAAAGTAGGGTTCATAGTGGAGGTTAGCCCTGACTGAAGATAAAGATTCTAAAAGAAGTGGGAAAGGAATAAATTCTGAGTATGGGACATTTTATGAATGAGTTGAAGCTGGAAGTATAATGTGAGGTTCAGAGTACAGATAGCAGCAGCTCATTATACTTGGATTTAAAGTGTGTGACACATTTGGCTCTCATAGAAGTCTTGTGAGGTGGACTTGTATTATTCCCATTTTGCAAATGAGGAACTGAGGCTGACAGAGGTTAAGTGACTGACTTTCCCTGAGTAATAGAACTACTACAAGTCCAAGGCAGGATTTGAACACAGGTCTTCTTGGCTCCAAATAAAGTACTCTATCCTTGTGTCATCTAGCTGCCTCATGATAACTGTATTTCAATATAATTTATCAGTTTCCTTTGTAGGCAGAAAAGGGACATGATGACTGGATTTGTTTTGGTTAGTGGTATTAGTTTTATTATCCTATCACTATGTGGTTTTTCAATGTGAAATGGGCAAGCAATGTCACTCATGTTATTTTTAGTGTTCTGGGATGGTCATAGGAAGGGATTGAAGCTTTGACAAGATTTTGAAATAAGTAAGATCCACCTGATAAGAATGCAGCCAGAGTTGAGCAGCTAGAACTAGGATCTGGAGATGACACCCCAAATTGGGCTTCTGTGACTCACCATCCACTCCTTCAACCAGTATTTTGAGATTTGTCATAATGGACAGCTAGAACCATTTATTACAGGTGTTCCTCCTAGGATAGCAGACTGGGGCTTGTGAATAATAGATTAAAAAGTGAATGTTGTACTTTTTAAAGCTTAATCTATTTTGGGTCTGCATTTCATAATGTCTAATTATGTTGTTGATGTGAGCAGTGTCAATGCCATAAGGAACCTGCATTTCATTTTAGTTAGGTTGAGCTGCTGCCCTCTAAATAATTGATTTTCTAAAAGGGGTGAAAAAAATCCAGCCAGGGATTCAGCTGATGTTCAAAGGTTTTATTCCTCTGGCAGTCGGCTCCTAGTGCCAGGTGTGTTGTTAGAAGCAGCCAGCCTGTCTTTCTCTATTGACGATTGCTGGAGGCACTGTTTGCACTTGAGTGGCTTGAGTCCAGTATAATCTGTGAAACAAAAAGGGTTGAGACTTTCAGTGCAGAAAATTATAAGTAAGTCCTCGCCACCTGGTGGGCCTTATCTGGCCCCTCCAAGAGTGGGGTTTGATAGGCATCTGAGGGAAGCATGTATTATGGGGAAAAAAAGATAAACCTACCGTTCAAGGTTAGGTCTCTAAACTGATCTCTCCAGGTTCCCTTTGGCTAATAAGAAACAAATGATCCTCTATAGTATAGCTAGCCTCCTTCTCTGAACTTGAATACTGATTCAGTAGTTAGTACAGAAATATCTCCCTGCTTATTAGAGCCAAGCACTGGGTTCAGATGGCTGATACAATTCCCTTTTACCTATTTGCGTGTTCCAGATGCAACATCATTTTCAGAAGCTATTCTATATTGTGATTTTGAATCTAATAGGAATATGTTTTACAAAAGAAAGAGTATGATTGGAAACACTGATAACTTACACTTACCTACATTATCGATATCTTTTTTTCTGAAATGAAGACTAAGAAAACAGTACAAGTCTAAACCTAGGTTGAGGTGATGGCAGTGTGTGTGTGTGTGTGTGTGTGTGTACGCACGTGTGCGTGTGTGTAGTTGGGCTAGGAAAAATTATGTTCTCATTTTATCCTTCCAGTCAAGTCCCTATTTGACCATAGGCAAGTTCCTTAACCTCATGAATCCTTAGTTTCTCCCTTTCTGAAATTTGCCTTTGTTTTAATTTTATCCTTTTAATTTTATTTATTTTAAATGAATTATTTTTAAACTACCTAGTGCTCCACTACATCTCTCCCTCTTCTTACTTTTAGAGAGCTGTATCCCTTATAACAAAGATTTCTTTTTTCTAATGAGGAGGATTAAGAGTAAGAAAAATATTAGGAAAACTGATCAACACATCAAAAATAAAATCTGACACTATATGTAATGTTACCCATCCATGGACCCCCTACCTCCACAAAAGAGTGGGGGAGGTATCTTCTCCTATCTCTTCTTTGGAGTCCAGTTTGTAATTTAGCTATTTTTCCTTTTAATTGTTTTGTGGCTGTAATTCTTTCCATTTTATAATTATAGTCATTGTGTTTGTTGTTTACTTATCACTGTTCACTTTGCATCACTTCATGCAAGCACGTAAATACATGGTTCTCTGCATTTATTACATTTGTCATTTCTTACAGCAGAGTAATAGTCCATTAGACTGATACACCATAATATCCCCAGTTGAAGGGAATCTGCCTTATTTCAAATTCTTATGTAACGCACCAAAAAAATGAATCTATAAATATTTTGGGTGTATATGGAGTTTTTCTTTTTGTCAGAGACCACCTTGGGGTATATGTCGAGTAGCAGTAGAATCACTGGGTAAAAAAGTATGGACAGTATAACCACTTAGTTTGCATAGTTACAAATTCCTTTCAAGAATGGTTGTACAAATTCATAACTCCCTCAACCATGCCTTAGTGTGCCTCTTTTTCCAAAAACCTTCCAGTGTTGACTAATCTGATTTTTTTGTCATCATCTTTGTCAATTTCCTGGGTGTGAAAGGAAACCTATGTTGCTTTGATTTACATTTCTCTTAGTAGCAATTTGGAATAATATTTCATTTGGTTGCTGATAGTTTACAATTCTTTTGAGGCATGTTTGTTCATATCCTTTGACCATTGATCTTCTGGGGATTGGTTTGTAGTGGCTTGTGTTCTCATGCAAGTTTTTTCGTGTATATTTGCCCTCTCTCCTCCCAAAAGATTGAAAGGGTATCGAGTATAGAGAAATATGCCAGTTACTCAAAACATAACCCTGAATTAACAAGGATATGTTTTTAGTATCCTATTTTTAGGATGGAAAGAGGTAATTATCAAGAAAATATATTCATATCATTTTAAAATTAATTCAACATTCAATATAACATAAGTTTCTTGAGAGCAGAGACTACTTTGATTTTTGGTCTATATATTTCTTGCTTAGTACCTGACACATAATAGGTACTAAATAAATGCTTATTTAATGAATGCACAAGCATTTATTAAGTGCTTACTGTATGCTAAGCACTATGCTAGGAATTGTAAATATAATGATAAAATAAGAAAAAAAATGCCTTTAGCTTCAAGGACCATATATTCTACTGGGGGCATAACACATATATAAATATAAATACAAAAAATATACAAACCAATGGCAGAAAAACATCTAGGGTATGTCCTGCCATCTTTTAGGGTCTTTGCTATTAGATTTTCTCCCTGGCAGTGTAGCAATAAGGCAAAATTCATGACCTCAGAGAGGGCCATAGGCATGCCTGAGTGGTTTGGAATTGAAAAAAAGTATAAGGAATTCTCTAGGTAGAAGGCAGAGGAAGTAAAACGTTTATTTACACTCCAGAGGATCAGATCCAAGGACCAATTCCCCCAATTTGATATTGTAGCAATAATATTCCAAAATTGATAAGCCCACCTCATTGTAGTTACAAGGAAATTATAACAAAATATTATAGCAAGGAACCAAACCATTCTTGTAACTTCCCCTTTCTACTAGGGCCTTCCTAAAAAACATTGCTCACAAATCCTAACTCTCTGCTCAGTACTCTCTCCTAGAGCTCTGCCGACTCAGAGTTCCTTGAATTCCACAACTCTCTCTTATTCAGCACTCTGCACTCTAGATGCTGGCTCTCTGCTTCTGAATCCTGCTGTTCTCCATTTCACTGCTTCCAGTTCTGCTGCTGCCAGTTCTGGGCTCTCTTTTTATATGGTCCTAGCTGTCATCTGATTGACTAGAACTCAGTGCACATACCATTGTTTCTGGTCTTAGCAACCCCCCTTGGGCTCCTGAGGGCTTCACACCTCTTGCAAACTAGCAAACTAGTTTGCTAACTACCTTGAAGCCTCACATCTAGTTAGTGAAAAGATGTGGGCCTATCTCTAATCAGTCCTCTCTTTGTTGGCCCCACCAGAAGCCTATTCAATGGGCAGAAAGATCTTTCTCTTACTGATTGGCTTTACAGGCAGGTGGGAGAATACTCTGAAGAAGAGGAAGTCTGTGGTCAGCTGCTGAACCCAGAACATGCTCTTTCCTTCAAAGCAACTGGATCCACTGGTATTTCTGATAATGTCATCTTTATTGATGAATCTCAGATCCACCTAGAGAATGACGCCACTATTAGATGTGTATCACATGGAAAACCATAGGAAACTCTTCTGTCAGAAAGCCCAAGACTGGTTGATGTCCCTTCAAACCAGAAAAGCTCTGCCCTTGGGTTGGAGCTTACCAAATGACCTTCAGTTGTTGAAGAATAAAAGGTCCCAGATAGCACTGGGGCCTGACCTGAGCCCTGTGTCAGCACAACTCTCACACAGCTATCTAGAGTCCTGGGATAGAACTGGATTATAAACTTTCTGACCTAGAATGACTCAAGGTCTTTTGTCTGGCTCCTTGCTAGTGCCCTTTTCAGTGCTGTCTAATATCCTCCACCCAGTTGACACTGGACTATTTAATTTCTGTCTTTTTGGCTGTCCTCTTTCTTTTGATGCTAACTCTATTGACTTTGGATTATATAAACATTCTATTATTTGAACCACAATGTCCATTCTTGCTACAGTTGTCCTGTTCAATATAGAACAATATTAAAATGTCTTTGGACAGCTTTCCAACAGTGCAAAAAATAAATAATAATGATGGGAATTTGTGAAAGATTTTCTAAGGTCTTCCAAAACCCAGAATTATGAAATGACAATTAAGTTATATTTAGAAAACTAAGATAAAAAACTTTACTAATGTATTTTGAATGATTAAAGTTGTTTAAAACATTTGTTCAAGAAATCAGATCTCCTCATTCTTAGACTGTTGTGTTTCATCAATTTTGGAGGTGGGAGCAAAAAAAATGTTATACATATGACAGTCCTTTAATGTTTTGATTGTGTTCTTTATTTTTTTTTTTAGTTCTTTCTAAGCATTCATTCAACAAACACTTATTAAAGAAGATAGTCTAATCTAATAAAAACAACATGTAATTTGGAGTGAAATGACCCAATTTCAAATATTAAGTCTGCCACTTATGACCTATATGACCTTTGGCTAATCATTTTTCTTCTTTGTGCCTTGGTTTCCTCATCTGTAAAATGAAGGCATTGGATTAAGCTGACATCTAAATTTTCTTCTAGGTCTAAATCTATAATCTCATTATTCTCTGAAGTAACTATTATATTCAAGATAGTAGAGAGACATAAAGATAAATAAGATATGGCCCTACTGTCATGGAAGGGGGAGGAGAAAGGAAAGAAATAGGCCTCTATATAGCATCTCTTACATGCCAGGGCACTGTGCTAAGCACTATACAAGAATTATCTCTTTTGCTACTCACAACAGCTCTCTGAAGAAGGTGCTTTACTTAGTCCCATTCTATAGTTGAAAAAATTGAGGTGAGTTAAATTAAGTGCCATACTCAAGTCACATAATTAGTAATTATTTGAGGCTGATTTTAACCTATGTTTTCCTGAGTTTACCATCTAGTATAAGAGATAGTAATAATGGTATTATTATTATTATTTAAATTATAGCATTTTCTTTTCTTTGATTTTCTTTTTTTTTTCTTTTTGGAGGGGAGAAGATAGGGCAGTTGGGGTTAAGTGACTTGCCCAAGGTCACACAGCTATTAAGTGTATCAAGTGTCTGAGGCAAGATTTGAACTCAGGTCCTCCTAATTCTAGGGCTGGTACTCTACTCACTGCACCACCTAGTTGTCCCCAATGGCATTATTATTAATAATGTGTATACAAAGTTTTAAGGTTCGCAAAGTACTTTGTATAACTTGTCTTATTTAATCCTCACAATAACCCTGTGAGGTAAACACTGCAGTATTATTAATACCATTTTACAGATGAGAAAACCAAAATGCGGCAAGTTCAAGTTAGTCATAAGACTAACAAAGTTTGGCTTGGATTCAGAACTTAAAATCTGGAATTCTGCTGACTCCAAATCTAGCTCTTTCCTCCCTATATAATATACCTTTCATAAATCATAAGAATAGGTTAAGTGCATGAGAGAGGCATAAAAGTAGAATGAGAACTGAGATATCATTTAGAGGTAGGTGGGATGTGGGCTGGACAGTATTGAAGAAGGCTTCATGGATGACAAGTTGGATCTTCAAGAATGAGTAGGAATTTAATAGGTGAAGTCTGACTGGTAGATAGGAGTAAGTGATGGAAAGAAGAGCCACATGAATAAAAATGTGGAAAAAGGAAATGATGGACACACTCATGTATGATAAGTAGTCTGGCTTTACTCAAGTGTACAGTATTTGAGGATGAATTGCTATGAAAAATGAACTTGGAAAGGTAGTTTGGAGTCAGACTTTAGAATTTAAAGTTTGGTTCATTATCCCCTAGAGGGCTAGGATCATGCATGGCTCCTAGAACAGCACCATATGGACTCAAAAGCTTAATTAATGCTTAACTTCGGTAAGTTGCTCCTGGCTTATGCACTGAAAACTCTGATGGGGCCATGGATTTATTGCAAGGGGTCTATATATCCACATACATGCCAAGCATTGCTATTTTGATCCAACAAAATATAGCATATCTTCTGTTTTAATTGAGAAAACAACAATTATGTGTTTCTGCACACATATATGTACATATAGATATGATGTATATCTATATCTATATCTAGATATGTATACATATCTACATGTGTATGCCCTTATATTTGAAAAGTTTACGTCCCTATATTTGAAAAGATTATGTACTCTGGGTAACACTTGTATGTTTAAAGTGGCATGAGATTACTTATCTTCTTAAAGTTAATGCAAAATTTAAGTACAGATTAAAACCTGAAACCATGGGTTGAATTCTTGCTTTGTCAGTTACTAGTGTGTGCCACTGGGCCTATCTGAGCCTCAGTTTCTTAGTCTATAAAAGAGGCCTATTCTTGCACCATCTACCTGTAAGATTGTTATGAGGAAAATGCTTTGAAAACTATCATTACTCAATAAAGCTGATATGCTTTTGTTATTTAAATGACAGTGAAAACTTCCCAAGTAAAGCAGTTACCATTGATTAAATAGAACCATTTTACAATAACCAGTATGAATTAGCCATTAGAATTCTGTAATAATTAGTTGAATATCATGTATTCATTGTGAGATGTTAACTGCAGAGATTTTTTTCTTTTTAATTTGGTCTCTTGAGCGTTGTCCTTTGGAGAGTTCCACTTTACCCACCAAAGTACTTCTTATCAGAGGAACAGTAGAAAGGCAGTAACATAATGGCAAATCTACATAAGAAACTGAACTCTTACTGATTCATATTTTTAGCCAATTCAAACTGCCTGTGAAATGCATTTTTCATGCCCATGCTACTACATCTGGCTCTCTGGCTGAAAGTCCCAAGTTTCCACAAAATTACCTGTTTTTAAGGAAATGCTAGTAAATTTCTAGTAATCTTAATCTTTTAACCAAATAAAAGACTAACATCTTTTATTTGGGACTTGTATGTATATACTTGGCAAGTCAAAAATAAAAGACATTGGTTTCTCTAAATATGCTATCCTTATCTAAAGTTAATCAGCTATTAGTTAATGACCATTACCTATAATCATGATATTCTGTATCTGCCAGTTTTCAAAGCAAGTTCACATATATTCCCAGTTGATCTTCAAGTTAGCAGACATTATTTTTTTCATTTTACAGAGAGAAAAATGAGATTCCAGAGGTAAAGCAACTTTCCCAAGGTCAGCTAGTTAGTAACTGCTGAGGCAAGAATATAATCCTAGCACCTAGCATTTTGTGACTACTCTGCATAGTAGAAATAAAGAAGTATAGTATATATTGTGTGACTATTTCTCCATAGTAGAAGTATGGAACTTAATACAAAGAGCTTCTAATCTACTTAAGGAACCAGATTTTTAAACATAACTCAGTTGCTCAACAACAACAACAAAAATAATGTAATTTAGTGCAAAATTCTGTGGTGCAAACTATAAATACACTACGAATTTAAGAATGGTATAATCAGTATATGCTAACAAAGTGTGAGAAAGCTTCAAGGAAGAGTTGAATTTTAATTGAGTGTTGAAGGAAAGTCTTGGAACAAAGTGCATTGAATTAAAAGGTAGCAATGTGCAAGGCATATTTGGACCATAACTTTACTGGCTTGGATGAAATGTAAGTTATGGGTAAGAGAGGAGTAGGAAATAAGACCGATGATGAAATCTGTATTTTAGGAAGACTGGTCTAGACGTATGAGAGGAACCATGTCATAGTAGTGAGAGAGCTGGTCTTAGAGTCAGAAGGATCTGAATTCAAGTTATAACTCTGACATATACTTGCTATGTAACCCTTGGAAAATCATTTAACCTTTCAGTGTCTCAGAAAGCCGTCAAAGATTATGTTTAAAAAAAGGTGCTTAGAATTCACCCAGAAAAAGAAATTCCTCACTGAGAACTACCTTCATCACTGAAATTATAATTTGGTTAAAAAGACTCTGGAAGTTACATTCAGGGTAGATTGGGGTTGAGTGAGGGGATGGAGAAGATGAGCCAGCTCTTGAAGAGTAACAAAGACCTGAACTAGGAAAGTGACTATTATTACAAAGTATAGAAAGGACAGGAGATATTTTGAAGAAAAACAAGGAACAGGTTGGTAACAGATTTGTCATACATATTAGATGAATTTGAAAGAATGGAGCCAAAGACAGATTCCTTGATTAATTTGATAACCATTTATTAAGTACATAATAACTATGTATGAACAGAGTTGTTAGGTGAGATACAACAATTAATATACCATCCCTGCCTTCATGAAACTTATACTCCAGATGGGTGTGGGGAAATGTATATCACATATGTGAATATATAATACCATCTGCAATAAAAAACATTAAAATCACTTTTTGTAAAACAATACTTTTTTTTGCAAAAAATACATTTTTGTCCCTATAATTTTATGTTGACAGTAACATATTCCCCTCTAAATATTCCGTTTTAAAAAATAAATATAGTCAAGCAAAAACCAAATATAGTCACATTGTCTATCTATCTTAGAAAATTTATGTGTAATCCATACCAGGTGGCTCAGGGGGAGCAAGGATAACAGAGCTGGAAATCATCCATCCTCTGAATAAGGAGACAGATCTGAGCATACCCACACAACTCACTCCTCATTCTTTTTGCATGGGTGATGCTTCACTAGCAGCTTGTTCCCCATTCCTTCACAAGTGCCTGAGTTTCCTTTCAAATTTGGGGGTCAACCTTCAGGAAAAAAAGGGAAAAGAAAATGCCTGGTCATTTCTCCTTCACAGACTGGGATTGTTATCAACTCACACGTTTTAAATGAGGGATATTTAGGATTTAGTTACTTTTGCTAGACTTGTAACAGTACACTATTAGTTTGTCTCCACAATTGGCTCTGTTGCAAGGTTCAGTGTCAGCCAAATATCTCATCTCTAAAAACAGGAAATCACTCCCATATTCTTTCTTATATATAAATATATACCTTAACTAAAATTACCACAGATAGTTTGGGTTTGAGTCATTCAGCAATTTCATCACATTTAATAGCTTAAGAAATGAAGTAAACATAGGAAACAAAGTTAATAGCTTTCTGAGATAAACCCAAAGTTGATGACTCATAATACGTTCACCTTCCTCTCTACAGAGGGACAAGCAGAAAGGAGAGGAGTTTGACTATATCTGCTTGTTCTCTCCACTCTGGCCATCAGTTTATATATTTTTTTGAAGATGTAAGTTTGTGATTGGATTTTGGAGTGACACCTTTTTAGCTGAGGATGTCATTGTCTGATAACCATAGCTCATGCTACCTAGCTCTCACTATCCATTTTTTATGGCTCCATGCTCTTGTGCCTTGCTTGTGATGACCTCTACTTCCTGCTTTTTCTTACTTCCCTTCCTTCCAGCTTCTCAACCACAATACCTTTCTCAGGGTCAGTGCCACTCAGGGTAGTACTTCCCCATATAAAATCTAAGGTCCTTTGGAGCTTAGGGAATGCTGAGAAAACATTCCCAGAAGCAGTCAGCTCTTCTCTATATCTTTGCTCTATAGCCTGGCATTTTAGGTGGAGCTCAAAAGATGAGTTGTATTTTCCCCATTCCCAGCTTATAATCTACCACCTCTCTGCTGAAAGACAGAGAAACCGGGGTGTGGGAAGGGGAGATGATTTGACACCAATCCTCTATAAAGCTATTTATTCCTAACTGGGGGAAATCAAAGAAGGCTTCTCAATTGAGGTGGAATTCAAATTGAATCTTGATAAGAGAGTAGTATTTAAAAAAACAGCTATCAGGTAGAAAAAATGGACACCAACACAGCTGTGGTAAATTACTCTATGGAGGAGATACAAAAACTAGTGTAGTTTGGTCAAAGCATGATGGGAAGGGTGTTGTGTGAGATGAAGCTAAAGAGTTATAAAAATATTGTGGCTTGGAAGATCTTGAATGAATGAAATTAAGTAACCTAGGCCTTATCCTGATGGTAGCCACTGAAGTATTTTGAACAGAATTCTGAGGTGATCATAAAGCCTAGAACAGGTAGAATTTTAGAGAGACACTGTCCACAGACTCTGACACAACTGTCATAGAATGAGAAAGAGGTGGAGATATTTAATAAACTCTACACACAATGAAAACATAGATCTTCTCTCTACCCTCCACATTCTGTGCAACCTAATGAGGGCTAGGTATTCCTAGACACTGACCAATACAATGCTTTGAAACTAAACTCCTTGGGATATCTAGGTGGCACTGTGGATAGAGCACTGACCCTGGAGTCAGGAGGACCTGAGTTCAAATGTGGCCTCTGACACTTGATACTTACTAGCTGTGTGACTAGTTAATATATTTTTTTGGAGATGTAAGTTCATGATTGGATTTTGGAGTGATACCTTTTTAGCTCAGCTTGTCCTTGATACTTACTAGCTGTAAGCTACTAACCCTGATTGCCTCACCAAAACAAACAACCAACAACAAAACAACAATAACAAAAATGAAAGAAAGAAAAAAAGAAACCAAACTCCTCATTGAAGACACACTTTCTGTAGATGAAGGAGAAATATATTTAATGAGATTTACCAGGCATTAGGGAAATTTTGGCTCAACAATGAATGGACTTACTAAATAGACTATCAGAGGAAATTCTTAATCAACGTAAATACTGGATCATAGATTTAGAAGTGGAATGTACCTCAGAGGTCTAGTCCAATTTCCTAATTGTATAGATGAAGAAACTGAGGCCCAGAGAAGTGAAATAACTTCTCAAAGTCACACAGTATTATATGGCAGAACCAGAATGAAAACCCAGGTCCTCTTACTCCAAATCCAGCTATCTTTCCACTGTACCATGCTATCAAAAGTTACTTCTGTGAACTAGAACCAGAATCCTTACTACCAATCCTTAAAAAATCTAAGGAACACAATTTCTGAAAAGAAGATAGCAATAGATTACCTCTTTTGGGACCACCCAGGATCTATTTTGATGTGAGGCCATGTAGACCTTCCAACTTTTATCAGAAAGAGAGGACAAAGAGAAAGGCCTGTTGTAAAAGTTAAAAAGAGGGTTGAAGGATGAAATTGAACTTTTATCAGGAAAATTGAGATCTTATAAATGGTTATTTGTATTTCACAGAAAACTATTAACTTTCAATGTTCATGTAAAACCAGTTATAAACTATTGTGGTACAAATATTTCTTCTACTTGGAATGAGAATCTTCCAAAATAGGGTTTGCAATGGTGCTTTTTGTATACAGAAAGTAACAAATGGATCCAGTCCCACCAAGATGACTTGTCCATCAATTAGACTTTTTTTGCATAGGCATAAATTCATACATCAGTGACACCTTAAATTTTGAGGTTGGTTACAGCAGTCAAACAAGGGTAACAACCAAGTAAAAGGCCACCTCTCCCATCTCTTTTTAGTTGGCATCTAACCCACTGATATCTTTCTCAACTTTTAGCTAATCTCTAGTAAATCCCTTAATCCCTTGTTATTGATATATGATTGACCTATGGACATTTTCTGATCATACTTTTCCTTTTGCCATTTTCTTATGCCATTTCTTATAGTCAAGTTTTCATTGGTATGTATGCTGCATCTTTTGCCTTTTATCTCAGCTGTACTTTTGTTTCTTCAGAGAGTGTCATTTTATCTTAAAGTATGGCAAAAAAGATATATGGTTTTGCTGAAGATATTTATTTCTTTAGTGGAGGATATTTTGTTCAGAGGCAAAATGGAAGTAGACATCCTCTCTATTGTGAGATTCTTCAGATGCTCATATTTGTGGATAACATATTGCTGATTGAATTAAATCCTTGAAGACTTCAAAACATCTTTAATGAGATCTATGACCACCAAGAAGAGGTCAGCCACTTATAACCACTATGATGGGCAGTTGATTGGGCAGTCCAAAGTGTTTGCATATAAGGTCCTGCAGATGAACAGGGAGCTGAGCCTGAAATTAAATAGAAGAGAAGTCTGGATTGCTTTTGGGAATTTGTGTAATGTTTTCAATGACTTTGGATTTTTCCCTGACATAAATTCCATCATTTTAACACATTTTTGATGATACTGTATGGCTAATATATAGAGACAGATAAATGGATAGATAGTGAATGCATACTAACTTCCACTTCCAAAGATATTGGTTTGGATCATCAGTGCTGGTGGAATTCATGGATGCAAGAATGTTTGAAAAGATGGTTGTTAGATCAATAATACTTTTCATTTTACTCTCTCTTACCATATATATTTATACATATATATATATACACACACATATAGGCACATATGTATGTGTTCATATACACATACATATATGATGCTGTAAAGCCAAAATCTGTGATTCTGCTGATTCTTTCATGTTCTTCCTGATACCATTGCAGAAAATGAGAGTTCTCATATCACATTGCTCGAAGTCAGAGATTTTCTGTGTAAGGTAAGAAAATAGGGTACCCTTTGCACATGTTAAGTAAAGAGCCACTTGATTGTTATATAATGGTAAACATTAGCAAATTAGAACTTCATGAAATGAAGTTCTTCATATTGTTCAATGGGATTCTTGGGGCATGTTAGCCTGTGCAGTGTGACTCTTGAGACACCTCATAATAATGATGTAATTAATGTATATCAAGTGCTTTCATATTAGTTGCTTATGGATGCTGGTGAATTACAAACAACAACTGTCCAACAGTCTTGGCATTCATCTGTAGTAGTAGGAGAGAACAAGATAGCTAATTGTAATGAAGTACTTCAGAGTGGTATTTTGAGAGTACATTTGTGACTAGCTCTTTAACCAAGAGTCTTTGAATGATACTTGCCAGAAATGTAGGAAAATATGTATGAAATACTCCTTCATAGATAGATTTAATGGCTTCCCTTTGACAGTTGCTGCTTGTTTGAATTGTGATGGGATGATTTTAATGGGTGTTAAGGGCCACCAGATGTCAGTATGACCTTCTGTAATGTAATATAATATAATTAATGCACATTTAGTCAAGCACAACTGGGAGTAGTTTCAATATACACAGTTGCCTAGTATTTCAAGAAAATCCTTCACTTCCAATACTAAAAGCACTACATGGTATACTAATTGTTTTCTGTGATGTAGCAAATATTTCTTCATTTTCACTTGCTAGAGAATTACTCCAAACACTAGAAAATTTGTAGAAAGATTCAAAGGATTAATTTGTGAATTAGATTAGTAAAAAAGAGAAAATTCCTCTGATATTTCAGACATGGGATCTATGAATATTTTCTATTTCTTTTTAAAGTTCCCTTCTTTATTGGGAATAAGAAATCAATAAAATAAGATAAAAGCTCCAAAAAGTGACTTGCAATAGGTTCCTTGGATGTCATAATATCCCATGTATATTCTTATGACATTATTCCATCATTCTGTATATTATCTTCTCTGATTCATATAGCCAGGACTTGACAAGAATGAAACAATAACAATGTAGTGAAATGTAAATTTGGAGTTTTAAAACAGTCTTATATGTTTATATGCACATGTCTAATGTATATCTATAGCTTTATGTGGTCTCTAAAAATAAACATTCCCTAATTAATAAGTAATAGAAGGATATGTTTAAGTTTTCAAATGAAGAAATTCAAGGTATGAACAACATAAAAATAGCCCTGAATCATCATAGTAACAGAAATACTAGCTAAAACATCTCTAATGATCCCCTTTCCTACAAACCAAATTAGCAGGGACAACAAGAAGGAAAAACAGTAGCTGGAGGCTGAATGAGAAGATAGACAAACTAATGTACTTTTGGTGGACCTGTAAATTTGGTAGATTTGGTGGTTTCTGGAAAACATTTTGGAACTACATTCTGAATGAACTCTTTGACTCAGCAATGACACTACCAGATAAATATGCTTAAAAAGCTAAAAGACAGGGGATAAGATGTCATATTTACAAAACTTTATAATGGTATTTTGATTATAGCAAATAATTGGAAACAAAACAGATGCTTATCAGTTAGGGAATGGCTTAACAATTGTGCTATATGAATATAATATTATTATTTTATAAGAAATGACAAATATAAGTTCCGATAGACCTGGGTAAACTTATGTGACTTGATGAAAAGTGAAATGAGCAGGACCATGAGAACAATTTTACAAAGACTACAATAATGTAAAGGAAAACAATTTTGAAAAGCTTCAGAATAGGATGAAAGCACCAATCATGATTTCCAAAGACTAATGATGCAACCGGCTTGTGTTGTGCCTTTTGTCAGAAAGCTGATGGACTATGGCTAGAGGATAAAATACACATTTTCACACATAGTCAATATTTTGATGTGTTTGATTTGACTATACTTATTTGTTGTAAGAAAAGTCTTCTAATGAAGGTAAGCAGAGTGTTTTTGTTATTACTGAATTAAATTCTAAAAAATATTGAAAAACTATATATATGTATATATATATATATAATGTGTATAGATAGATAGATAGATAGATAGATAGATAGATAGATAGATAGATAGATACAGGGTGTTCCTAAAGTCTGGACACATAGGCAAAAATTCGTATTTTCAAGAAATGAAATGAATGAAATTTTCAACCTCATTTTATTTAATTGTCTTCATATATGAAGACATATGAAGACATATATATATATGTCTTCAATATAATTTCCATCATTTGTGATGCAAAGGTTGATGAGCTTTGCAAGATTCATGTGAACTTGGTGTAATAACTCTTCATTGCCATTATTTTTTCCCATGTGTCCAGACTTTAGGGACACACTGTATGTATATACACACACATACATACATACATATGTAAAATAGGTTCACAACCATGTGCAACCTCTTTCCCTCCTGTGTGTCACAGGTTGAAATATTTTTGTTTATTGATATAAATTTATAATGTAGCAATTCTCTTGCCACTCTCTTCCTTAGGGACACTCCTTGACCTGCCACTATAGTGACGGGTCGGGGTGTTCTAGAGAAATAGCATCTGCTGTAAGTTATTGCTCTCAGGTAACTTACGGGTAATCTTTGGAATGATTATTTTTATTAACTCGATAGCTCATGACCCTCCACAAATGCTTTTCACATTCACAAGTCAGCAACTAAGACCCAATTAACCTTAACCAAAACATTTACTGAAAATGCAAAGCAAATATATAATTTATATACTCCTAATCTTATGGTTAGTAACCAACTTTTTTTCTTCACATTTATAAACCTGGACCATTCATTCTTGCCAATGCACATAGTGTTAATGGAGAAAGTGTACACAAAATCCCAGAATCATAAGGTACATAAGGTCATAAGGCTTGTTAACAGGGCAAGTCTTACTTCTGGAATTATAGATTTCACTCTCCTCTTTCTGTCTTAGGAACTGTATATAAAAATGCCTGTTGAATAGAGCTTCTGCACGAACAAATGCAGAGCTGTCTCATACTGTGTTGGAGTAACACCACACTAAGCATAGCATCTTACCTGGAAGATGCTCTTCTTCTATGCTTTTTCTATTTATTTCAATATTGAGCTCAATTGAGCTTACTCCCTGACAGTGACTATAGTATCTATCACTTCTAGCTTCAAGCCTAGCAGATACCTTCACCTGAAGTAGTGTTATATTCTTTTAAGAAAAGACAACTGCCTTTACACTAAGTTTGAAAAAGTCTCTGTTCCTTGGCAGGATTCTTATTCTTTTCTTCCTCTCAGTAACAACAGGTGGCAAAGCAGAGGAGTCTCTTATTCCTTTTCTTCTCTCTTCTAATTTTATTCTTCTTCAGAATTAGATGTTGGAAGGGAGTAAAGTATATCCTTTCTCTTCTTCCTCTTTCTCTTCCTTTTCTTGTGAAACAGGTGATCATGCAGAGACATATAAAGTTACAATCCTCCTTTGACATATCTCTGAAATCAGTTCTTTTACTTCTCTATCATTCTCATTTATTAGTTGGTTTTAGTCTGTGAAAGACCTCTCCTTAACATATGTTTAGTAACCAAATTCTCATCTTCTTACTAAACCATAACCTGGTAAAGCACATTTATTCCATAATTATCAAACACTTCTGCTGTTCAGATTTTGAAGAAATTAACATCAAAGTTCATTAATTTTCATATGCAAACAAACTTTGAAGCACAAAGCAAGAAAGCTGACTTTGTACTATATTCACCTCCAAGCTCTTTAGACTGTAATAGGCAAATGAGCTATTTCAGAAGATTGAGACATATGCCCTAGAAAAGTGACCTGTCAAGGGCTCTCTCCACTTACAATAATATTAAAATAAGATTTTTTTTAAAAGACAGTAATATTACAATAGTGGATGGTGTAGTAAGCAATGGTAGTAGGAGAAATAAGGAATAGGGAAAGAGACACTTAGTATTTATAGGTAGATATGTTTCTAATTATTTCACCAACATATATTTGTACAATAAGAATTATCTATTAATCCTAATGAAACATGTAAACATAATAGTAATCTAAAATTTTCATTTGTAATAAAAGGTATTATAGTTACACTTATTTTTTTTTAGTTCATCTTTATTTATTTATTTATTTATTTATTTTTTAAATGCAATTTATTTATTTAACATATTTGGTTTTCAGCATTGATTTTCACAACATTTTGAATTACAAATTTTCTCCCCATTTCTACCCTCCCCCCCACTCCAAGATGGCTTATATTCTGGTTGCCCTGTTCCCCAGTCAGCCCTCCCCTCTATCACCCCCCTCCCCTCTCATCCCCTTTTCCCTTCCTTTCTTGTAGGGCAAGATAAATTTCTACGCCCCATTGCCTGTGTATCTTATTTTTTAGTTGCATACAAAAACTTTTTTTGTTTTTGAACATCTGATTTTAAAACTTTGAGTTCTAAATTCTCTTCCCTCTTCCCTTCCCACCCACCCTCCCTAAGAAGTTGAGCAATTCAACCTAGGCCACACATGTATTATTATGTATAACCCTTCCACAATACTCATGTTGTGAAAGGCTAACTACATTTTGCTCCTTCCCAACCCATCCCGCTTTATTGAATTTTCTCCCTTGACCCTGTCCCCTTTCCAAAGTGTTTGTTTTGATTACCTCCACCCCCATCTGCCCTCCCCTCCATCATCCCCCCGCCTTTTATTTTATTTTATTTTTTTTTATCTTCCTCCCTCTTCTTTCCTGTGGGGTAAGATACCCAACTGAGTATGCATGGTATTCCCCCTCAGGCCAGATCTGATGAGAGCAAGTTTCACTCATTCCCTCCTCACCTGCCCTCTCCCCTCCTCCCATAGAACTGCTTCCTCTTGCCACTTTTATGCGAGATAATCCACCCCATTCTATCTCTCCCTATCTCCCTCTCTCAGTATGTTACTCTCTCATCCCTTAATTTCATTTTATTTCTTTTAGATATCTTCCCTTCATCTTCAACTCACCCTGTGTCTGCTCTCTCTCTTTTACATATATATATATATACATAAACACACATATATATATACATACATACATACATATACACATAGATATATACATACACATTCACTTATATATACATAAACATATATATACATATATACATATATATACATATATATATATGCATATTCCCTTCAACTACCCTAATACTGAGGTCTCATGAATCATACTCATCATCTTTCCATGTAGGAATGTAAACAAAACAGTTCAACTTTAGTAAGTCCCTTGCAATTTCTGTTTCTTGATTACCTTTTCATGCTTCTCTTGATTCTTGGGTTTGAAAGTCAAATTTTCTATTCAGTTCTGGTCTTTTCACTGAGAAAGCTTGAAAGTCCTCTATTTTATTGAAAATCCATATTTTGCCTTGGAACATGATACTCAGTTTTGCTGGGTAGGTGATTCTAGGTTTTAATCCTAGCTCCATTGACCTCCAGAATATCGCATTCCAAGCCCTTCAATCTCTTAATGTAGAAGCTGCCAGATCTTGGGTTATTCTGATTGGGTTTCCACAATACTCAAATTGTTTCTTTCTGGCTGCTTGCAGTATTTTCTCCTTGATCTGGGAGCTCTGGAATTTGGCAACAATATTCCTAGGAGATTTCTTTTTGGGATCTATTTGAGGAGGAGATCGATGGATTCTTTCAATTTCTATTTTGCCCTGTGACTCTAGAATATCAGGGCAGTTCTCCTTGATAATTTCCTGAAAGATGGTATCAAGGCTCTTTTTTTGATCATGGCTTTCAGGTAGTCCAATAATTTTTAAATTATCTCTCCTGGATCTATTTTCCAGGTCAGTGGTTTTTCCAAGGAGATATTTCACATTGTCTTCCATTTTTTCATTCCTTGGGTTCTGTTTTATAATATCCTGATTTCTCATAAAGTCACTAGCTTCCACTTGCTCCAATCTAATTTTTAAAGTAGTATTTTCTTCTGTGGTCTTTTGGACCTCCTTTTCCATTTGGCTAATTCTGCCTTTCAAGGCATTCTTCTCCTCATTGGCTTTTTGGAGCTCTTTTGCCATTTGAGTTAGTCTGTTTTTTAAGGTGTTGTTTTCTTCAGTGTATTTTTCAGTATTTTTTTGGGTCTCCTTTAGCAAGTCATTGACTTGTTTTTCATGGTTTTCTCTCATCCTTCTCATTTCTCTTCCCAATTTTTCCTCTACTTCTCTAACTTGCTTTTCCAAATCCTTTTTGAGTTCTTCTATGGCCTGGGGCCAGTTCATGTTTTTCTTGGAGGCTTTGGTTGTAGGCTCTATGACTTTGTTGTCTTCTTTAGGCTGTATGTTTTGGTCTTCTTTGTCACCAAAGAAAGAATCCAAAGTCTGAGACTGAATCTCGGCATGTTTTCGCTGCCTGGCCATATTCCCAACCAACTAACTTGACCCTTGAGTTTTCCAGTGGGGTGTGACTGCTTGTAGACTAACGAGTTCTGTGTTCTACGTTTGGGGGGGAGGTGCCAGCTCTGTCAGAGCCGCACTCCTCCTTGCCCAAGGACCCCCAGTCCAGACTGGGCTTAGATCTTCAGCAGGCTGTTGCACTCCTGCTCTGATCCGCCACTTAATTCCTCCCACCAGGTGGGCCTGGAGCTGGAAGTAACATCAACTGTATCTGCCCCACCTCCGCTGCCCCCGGGGCTGGAAGCCGAACCGCGAACTCCTTCCACTCCCGCAGCTTTTCCCACTAACCTTCTCCGCAGTCTTTGGTGTTTGTGGGTCGAGGGGTCTGGTAACTGCCGCAGCTCACATATTCAGGGCGCTTAGGCCCCCTCCGCCCGGCTTCTGGTCTGGATCGTCCACGCCGCTCAGGCTGGGCTCTGCTCCACTCCGTTCCTAGCTCCCAGCTCCCAGCTCCGAGCTCCGTGTGGAATAGACCTCACCCAGAGACCATCCAGGCTGTCCTGGGCTGGAGCCCTGCTTCCCTCTGCTGTTCTGTGGGTTCTGCCATTCTAGAATTGGTTCAGAGCCATTTTTATAGGTTTTTGGAGGGACTCGGGTATGGAGCTCACTCTAGTCCGTGCTTACCAGCCGCCATCTTGGCTCCGCCCCCCCAGTTACACTTATTTTAAAAGTCAACATGCACTTATTAAGCCCTTACTACATTTCAGGCACTGTGCTAAATGCTGAGAATACAAATATAAGCCAAAAATATGATAGTCCTTGCACTCAAGTAACTTAGAAGACATAAAGGGAAGCTAAAAAGGAAGAGGGAAGAGGAATCACAGGAAAGTTTGGAGCAAAATGTCTGGATGTGGTCAGAATAGATTCTTGGAGAGGAAGCTTGGACCTTAATATAGAGGTTCTGGGTAGAACTGACCAATGTAGCTAGGGTTACATGTGTGCAATGGACTTCCAGGGAGAGGAGGCTCCTGTGTCATGGTAGAGAAATTCTAGAGACTCAGGAGATCCTGAGAGGAATGAATCATCTGTAATTCTAGCTTTTCATGAATTTACATTTTCTTGTCTCACATTTAGCCTGAAATAATTCTTAGTTTACTTCCTGCCTATTTAATTCAATAAGTTTCAAGGCAAGTTGATGAAAGTAATGCTAGATTACCCAACAACGTACTAAAAACACATTCCTAGTGACCCGCAACATGAGCAAAAGCTGTCTTGAATGCTCTTCAAAATAGTGCAATTTCAGATAATTTGCCCTACTTTCCTGACTGCATCTCTGCCCTCTCTAACTCATCACACTTTAGCTCTAGCCATGATTCCCTAGTCAAAATATCCTGACTCAATACAAAATTTATGCATAAAACACATGTTCCAGGTATCAAGTGCATTTCATGATCACAGCCTTCCACTAGTACATAGCTAATTATAATCTTTCCATTTCCCCAGTCATTATCAACCTTGAAGCAGATACTACTTCCTAGACTCAGATCAATACCTCGCCCTCCCTATTCTGTCTGCTCCACTCCTGTGAATTTTGTCTTCCAATGGGACATGTGATACCATAATTCAAATATGAGATTGTTGTCAAGTTATTAGGTATACATAATTTTATCTCTTCATTTAATGATTATTGTGTTCTCACAAATATTTTTCTTTGTATATTTGTTATATTTTCACTAAATTTATAAGTGATGTGATTTTGTATTTTCCAAATCCAAGTTTTTGTTTTACAACTTTTAATCTCTATTATATACTAAAATAAAAATAAAGCTACATTGGCTGGTGATTTTAATATTTTAACCTTAACATATTAATTAAGATGTAAAACCTTGCAAATAAATTAATAAGCTTATGTTTCAAAAATTATAATAAATAAATTTTAAGAAACATTGCAGACTATAAAGAAAAATACTTGAAGTCTTGGTACATAAGAGCCTTAGGTAGTTGTAATTCTTTTCTTGCATGATATAACATTTATATTATATCTTAATCCCTAGGGAAAAAAAAACATTCCTAAAATACAAAGTAATATTTTTCTCAGAGTTGTTAACAATAAAAATTTGGAATTATCATACTTATGTTAAGAAGTTTTAGAAGATGTGATTGGACCTGTGTCAATCCTATTCAAATATTGTGAAAATAGACTGCCTCCAAGTAATGCCTAAGCCTATTTTTCATATGACTTAAAAGATATATTAGTTTGGATCCGTATAAACTTTGTTTGGATCCTGTTTTAAGCTAGCTTGGGGTTATTTATAAATAGCCCTATAAAAGGTTTTGCTTTTATTTCTCCTCCAAACATGGTCACAGTGAGATTTGAATATAAATGATGCTCATGGTTTTGGGCACTGCTTATGTAAATTATTTGAAAAAAAGAAATAAATACTTTTGTTTGAATCCTTAATAGTTCTGAACAGGAAGTTCTGGTGATCAGGGCAGGAGTTACCAAGATATAAACAATGAGAGAGCAAATTAATATGACAAGTCAGAATGGTGCCATATTTGAGGATATTCTTCTCTGTTACTACTTTGAATCTGATTATCCTAGTCTCTAAATATTTTTATGCTTTATTTATTTATTTGTTTATTATTCAAAGTATCTGAAACAGTTTATGTTCATTTTTTTCATATGCACTATCAAAGGTTATGAATAAGTTATAGTGCCTTCAGAGTAGGTTAGTCAGGATTATGAGAAGGAATGGAGACGATTCTATCATAGGTCTCATCAGAAAAACTGGGGACATTGAGCCTGGAGAAGACTTAAGGGAGACAGGATAGCTGTCTTCAAATATCTGAAGGACTGTCGTATAAAACAGAGGTCAGACTTGTTTTCCTGGGCCCTAGAGAACAGAACTATAAGTAATGAGTAGAGGTTGTAGAGAGGCAGTATTCAGTAAAGAAACCTTACCTAATAATTAATGATCTTAAAATGGCACGGGCTTTGTTAGTTTGCTTGCTTGTTTGAGATCTTCAGGCAGCTAGGTGGCACAGTGACTAGAACACTGGATCTGCAATTAGGAAGACATGAATTCAAGACACTAACAGTTTGAACCTGAGCAAGTCACTTAACCTCAGATTGCTTACATTTTCTCATCTCTAAAATGGGTATTAAAAAAGTACCTATCTCACAGGGTTATTGTGAGCATCAAGTGAGATAATACTTGTAAAGTGCTTTGCAAAGCTTAAAGCACTATATGTAAATATCATTTAATTATTGTTATTATTAAGCATAGACTTGATGACCACTTATGAGGATGGTTTAGAGAAGATTTCTATTCAAGCAAAGGATGGACTAGATGAACTCTAAAGCTCCAACATTCTTTCTATGATCAGGCAGGGCCTTAAATGGATCCTATTCATCAGAGGATCCTTCCATAGCTCTGGCACTGGAGAATCATCAAAGTTCAATTTCTCTGGATCTTCCTTGAGAGAAGGAATTCAGGGCTTCTTTGATGCTTATTAACATCATTGATCTGGCATAAATGATTTGGCTATCCAGGTATTAAGTTCTGGCTTGCTGCCTTCAGTACTCTTAATAATTTGAAATGGCTGGAGTGTGTCTCAATAAATCAGTTGAAAATTTTTTTAGATATGTATGATATGCCAGGCATTCGCTAGGCACTGGAGATGCAAAGAAAAAAAAAGGAAACATTGCCTGCCTTCAAGAATTTATGTTCTTTTGGGGTAAACAAAATATACACATGCATGTGAATAAATAGTAATTTTGGTGGGAAGGTAGATGGTGCTAACAGGTGGGGGAGATCAGTAAAATCCTCTTGTAAGAGCTGTCAAGTCGGTGCTAATACTCCAGTGATGATTCTAGGATTTGGACATACCAGGGCCATAGTGTTCACTTTACTGTTGATACCCATGACTTCCCTAGGTAATTCCAGTCTCTCTTATATAATTCAAATGGGGTGGTCTTCACATAGTCCACTGTGTTCTAGCTCCTGAATCAACTGTCAAATACACACTTGAAGTGTCCTTCGTAAAATGACTGGCATTGGCATTCATTGCCAAACGAAGCAGAACACTGGACCTGTAATCTTCACAGTCATTGTTGCATGTGTTCCAATGAGTTCAAGTTGAAAGGATCCAGGAAACATTGCTGAGGCAAGAATTGGGTTCTTTAAGGCCTGGTGTATCCTCTGATTCTGTTGCTGCTTCTCCATTTACTTTCTGCTTCTAATCAATCAGTGCTGAGTTCTTTTCTTGAGAGGACCCACAATAGATGTGCCTGTCTTGACTACAGTTGAAGGAGAATAAAACTTCTAAGACTTCTCTCCTTTTTTGGAAGATATGATTATGCACACTATTTCATTGTCCAGCAGGTTGCCACAGACATTATCTGTGGGATTTGGCTGATCTGAGTTGGCTCTAGTTGCTCTGGACTGAATAATGGAGTAAGAGAATACTGGTTTTACTAGTTTCTGATCTCTCTCAGTCTCTCTCTCTCTCTCTCTCTCCCTCTCTCCCTTTCTCCCTCCCTCCCTCTTTCTCCCCTTACAGTCCCACTCCCCACCCCTGCCACCATCTTTTACTCTATTTTCTTCACCGAGAAGCTGCATTCATTTTCTCACTGACAGGTGTGCCCATAAAGATTTATCACATACAGCCCCCTACCTCCTTTTCTCAGACTGACATTATCCATTACTTCCATAGGCATTCTTTGATTCCCACTTTTTCCAATGTAACACAAAGTCAGAAGATTTTACTCTTTCATGTCAAGTGGTATTAAGGGACTGAACACACATGTCTTTTGTACTCCCTGAACCGCTAAATTATCCATCTAGCCTCTGTAAGCATTCAAGCACTATGACCTAAGACACTACATTTTTCAGGGAACATAAAGTCAGAAACAGGTGCCCAACAACTTTGTCGTAGTTACTACATCTTCCTATATCAGTCTTGCATTATTTCTGAAGCATTTCCCAGCGAGTACTTGAAGAGGATTCTTCCTTAGCAGGCAGGGAAGCCTTCTGTCTCTCTTTGGCTTTTGATATTGAGTCTCATATAGTATTGCTGGTAGGCTGACAGTCTATCCTTTGTGATCAATTACTACTATACGTCATTGCTTTTGGAGGAAGAAGGTGTGAAAACTGGCTCAGTGACTTCGGAAGATGGTATTGTTACTGGCACATGAGCAGCTAAGAAATGAATTGCCACTGAATTAGTATACACAAACTGGAGCATGTTAGACAGTGGGTGTGCTGGTATCTCCTTATTGCCATCTCCTAGCACAGAGAGAGCAGACATTTTATGTGGTCCTCAGTCTCAGTTATTACCAGAAAAGCTTTAAATATTCTCACTATCACCAGATCTCCAGAAGTGAGGTGGAAAAGGGGTTAATAATTTGTTTTCAAACAATTTTATTAGTAATTCCTCCTTAGGAATGGTGGAATATACTATTTCAGTGTACATCATGTAGAATTCCTTCTTTATCCCTGTATTCCTTAGCCAACACTCTACATCCATTCAAAGTGTTCACAGAGAGGTATAGAATCCTTAAATGATCATCATTATCACAGTAAAGTGGTAACCCCCAAACCATCAATCCTCAATGAAGGTAAGCCAGGAGTCTAATATTTGAATAGCCATGGGGACTATTCAGCTAAGTACTCAAAATATGCATTGTATGATAAAAGTTTCATCATGTCACTTCAGTAACAACAACATTTGAATGAAATTTTCATATAGTTTTCATAAAGGTTCATACAGTTTTCAATGAAATTATTCATTCAGTTTTCATTGAAAACCTTTTTCCCTCAAATTGCAATCTAAAATAAAAGAAAAGGGAAACTCTTCAATAAATACTTGAAATGCTAAAGTAGATGCCCTGGTACCCTTGGTTCACCTTGATACCTAAGGTAGCCTCAGTAAATGAAAACAAAAAAAAAAAAACTATTGATAAGCTTCCACATAGAGTTGAGCTGGTACAAGTGAAATGGGATTTCTTTATTCCTGTCAGCATGAATTCTCTTGGAGCATGGTTGCTACATACAAATTAACAGCAAAATATCAGTGTTAAAATAATTTTAAAATGTGAAAAACATTTTTGGCTGACTGCCTCTACAAAAACAGGCTTGGACCTTAGGCTATAGTTCGCTGACCCCTGGATTAGATGACCTCTCTGCTCTTTTCTGATAGTAAAATTCTTTGATTTGAGGAGTTTGTTTGCTGGGGATATATTTCTTACATATTTCTTTTAAAACTCTACATCTTTGAAGTATATCTGTGTGTGTGTGTGTGTATGTGAAAAAGAGCAAAAGGAAATCCCAATTTTCTTATTCTACATTTTGGAAATTGACAGGTAAATTTAAGTTCACAAATATAATTCAGTATTTATTAAAATACATTTACTTCACAGTTCCATTATACATTTTGCAGATTTTTTTTTTGCAAGGTCATTGGGCAGCTGGTAAAAATGCCAAAAAGAGGAAAAAAAGTTCTTAATGTTGAAAAGGTTAAGTCTCCTGTGAAGGGTTAAAATTGATGTGAAATTCATAAAATAGGTATAGTCTTTCTAAGAAAGTACTATCAGAAATTTAGTAATTTCTAAATCTTTAGGCCTTTTAAAATGTGTTTTATATTCAGTTGCAAAAAAAAATCAGGGCTCTTTTTTAATATCAACTATTTTCTTTTCATTCAAATTATGTTATTTCAGCTGAGATAAAATATGACCAGCCTACAACAGTGTATCTCGTTATGAATTAAAACTTTTAAGTGGAGAGAAATCCAATAGAGAGTGAGAAAAGTCAAATGGCATTCTGTATTGAGTGAGCATTGGGACTTTAATCTATAGCTATTAATGAATTGTCATGTTTCTCTCCAGGACAGCAGTTCTTTAGTGGTAGATGAAGTAATTCCTTGTGCTCTTCTCACAGTCTGTTCCAATTTAAATCTCTCCAGGATCCTTGAGAATGAAAAGCAATCTTTAAATTCAAGACCACAAAGCCTTCACTATAAACTCAGTTATCTTTAGTATAACAATCTTGAACTTCACTTATATATCTATATTCCAAATAATTTTCAGACCATGAACATGTCTTCTTTAACAATTATTTTAAATAATTGATAAACGAGACCATACTTTTACTCAAATTTAATGTAATAAGGTATTTTCCACATTCACTGGATTTTTTCCATGTCAGTGAATCATCACATGCAATTATAATGTTATACAATGTGATAATTTTTCTGAAGCTTAACTTTGAAAGAATTTTTTTTTCTTAGTGGAGGGAATTTCAATGAGCAAAAACTCTCTCAGCTGTTGCAGGCAGGCAATTCATTTTTAATTTCTAGTCTCAGAGAATTGGTTGGGTTACTGAGGGCTGAACTAATTTGCCCACTTTCACACAGCTAGAGTGAAGCTTAGGAAGAATTTAAACCCAAGTCCTCTAGACTCCAAGGCATTCCTTCTATTGACTAAGCAATCTGCCTCCCTTTAAAATGGACACAACCATCCTGAATTATTTGTGATCTTCACCTTATTTGGAAACTATGTGTAAGTAACCATCCCAATATGTTTAGTTGATGACATCTTGAACAACTTCCAGAAAGAACGTGTATTCATGTTTGCATATTATAAGGAGTAGTTTTGTTGGTATAACTCTGCTTCCTTAGAGTACCCAAGAGACCATTGAGTGACTGATTCAGTTCTTCTGAGTATGCCCGTTTTGGACTCTGGGAAACTCAGTCACCCATAGCAGATATCCAAGGGAGCAGTACACTGTTACAGGATATCTTTTGGATTGTATGCTATAGGTATATAATAAATGTTAAGTAATTATTATCTCCTTTCTCTTTCTGCAACTAAATAATGATTCATGGAATAAAATGAAGGATTATGAGCTATCAAAGTATAGCTAAAAGGTCTGCTTCTAGTCTGTTTTGAAATCTATGTATTTTTCATCCCCACATAGTTTGTATTTTCTCCCTTATTACTCTATTTAAAGAGACCAGAGTCAGACATAGAATCAGGAATTCTTCCCAAGCCCATCCCTGTGGGTGAGCTTGTTCATGGACTGTTACTATTGATGTTTCTAGCTTTCCAGTTTGGGGTAGTATAGCTATGGTCTAGCTAGTAGGATTCTTTGCAGACAAAGTCCAGAATCATGATGTGGAGCAAAGTGAGATCAGTAATAGCATATGAGAACATGTGAAAAACAATGTCTGGAATAGAAGTGGGGTCAAAACTAGAACCAACAATATAAAATACTACATATATATATATATATATATATATATATATATATATATGTAATGAAACAATAGAATAAACCAAATAGCTAGGTAGAAGTCAGGTGGGTATTTGATCACATCATGGCATTTAAATTCTGAGGTAGACAACAAGGGTTTGATCTTTTTGGAAAGCTTCCTAAGTTTGATGCACTCAACATTCTGAAGGGTTATATATGTTTTTATTCCTAGCTTTACCCTCTAGATACCTTGAAATGTGTGTTAGCTTAGCTAATACAGCTGTTATGGTCACCCTCATTGGTCTCCATGGAAACTGCCTTTTTAAAATAATGGTAGACTGTGTATTAATGTTCTCAACAAGTTATATTTCTGATTTTGGCGGGGGAGGTATTAATGAGGACCAGAGACATTAAGTGGTGAATTTCTTTTTCAAAATTTGAGAATAAGATTAGTAAATATTTAGATATTGTACAACAAGAATTATACATAATTAGGAAGTCAGCCTTAGTAAAGGAGGGTGGGGAGCAAAGAAATACACAATTTGTATTTTCCTACCTTTTTCCATTTTTAACATTTAAAAAAAATAAACATTATGCTACTATCTGCATCATTTATCATTTACATGTAAGAGCTATAAACACTCACCTACAGCTATCCTGTAATGGTCTAGATCTCTTAGGATTTATAGTTATGTGGGAAATCATCTGCTATTTTCTTGTAAGTGAAACACTGCTTCAGTGTTTGTCTTCTTGTTTCAGAGGATAAAGAGGAGAAACTCATGCTATACCCTCTTCACCCCCTCCAAAAAGCTGTTATGTGATTATTTTCTGGGAGGAAAGACCTTGCCCCACAAGTCCCTGGACAAAACATGAACAAAATCCCAAACCAATTACACTTAATGATCTGCTAAGGTTTTACTGCTACTTCCTATTTGTAATGTTATTTAGGCACTTAAGCCCTTGAAAGACCTTGAGCAGCCCAAACAATATTATAAAAGGCTTATGGTTGAGCTCATTCCTATTGCTCACTTAATATTTACTTTAATGCCAGTATATTCCAAGGGATTTCTCTGGGATAAAGTACTTGCTGTTTGGTCCCTTTTTCTAATATGTGAACTAATATGGTTCTCAATTGCTTTACCTTTAATGGCATACCAAGTTCTATAAAGCAAGTACAGGTCTCCTATCTGTTCCTTTTAGAAGCATTCTTTTCATCAATTCTATCTTTTCCAAAGTATGCCAGTTGGAAAAAAGTTTTATCATAAAGACAACATAACACAATGCCCAGAGAGCTAATTTATGATACATGCAGTGTGACCCTGGACAAATCACTTAAACTTTTCACTGTGCCATGTAACTCTAAGATAGTAATTCACAAAAAAAGTTGCCTTGGTAAGCCATTAGTATAAAAATGCAAAGCTATATTTTGTGTGTAGAGGAGTTTGGCTTAATGGGATAGGCCTCATCAAATTGCCATTTATCATAGGTTTCCGTCAATTTTCAATACTTTTCAAGTCATGGGACCACAGAATTAGAAGTGGGAGAGACACCTAGTCCATCCTCTGTCCTTTTTTATTGTTTAGTTGTGTCTGACACTTTGTGACCCCATTTGGGGTTTTCTTGGCAGAGATACTAGAATGGTTTGCCATTTCCTTTTCCAACTCATTTTACAAATGAGAAACCTGAGGCAAACAGGTTTAAGTGACTTGTCCAGGGTTACAAAACTGGGAAGTGTCTGAGGCTGGATTTGAACTCAGGAAGATGAGTCTTCCTGACTCCAGGCCCAGCACTCTACTGTGCCACTCAGCTGCCCTCTGTACTTTACAGATGAGGAAATCGAAGCCCTGAGAAGTTCAATGATTTGCCCATCTCGTGTGGCTCATACTTATCAAAAGTGGGATTTGAACTCCTGTTTTCCTGACTCCAGGTCTACCATTCTATCCACTACAAAGTGGATAGAAATGGGTCACTGATTGATGAAATAGTACATTTTCGAAGGAGTTCTTTCACCTTGAGTTCTGGGTCTAGACTACCGCAACTCCCCAAAAGAAAGAAACAAAGAAAATAAAAGATATGGTTTTTCTGACCAGGAGCCAATGGTTTCCATTTCACGCAAAACTTTGATGGGACAAAAATTGCAGTTGAACTTGATTTTTTCCTCTTCTTCCCCCCCCCGCCCTAGTTAAGAATCAATTTATCAAGACTTCTTCCCTTTGCTGCCAAAACCATTACCAGATGCCTTCTTGCCCCCAGACACCAGAGAAGATGTTTTATCCAAGGTGCATATGTGGGACAGTGGGTAAAATGGTAGACTTGAAGTCAGGAAGATCTGAGTTCTAATCTTATCTCAGACATCTATCTGTATCACCCTAGACAAATCACTGAACCACTCTGCACCTCAGTTTCTTTACTGTAAAATGAGGGTACTAATAGTACTATTTCACAGAATTTTTGTGAGGCTCAAATGAGTTAACTTATGTAAAACATTTTGCAAACCCTAAAGTGCTACAGATGCTATTGTAAGTCCTGCACATTTAAAGATAAATCTTCTCAACTTATCTTTGGCTGGTTCATTTCTCTGATTAAAAAAAAATTGGCATTACCCTTCATGAGGGGGCACTATGCCATCCAAACAGATGGACATGAATGTAGGTAGCTGAGAGACCATGTTTGTTTGTCAAATGTGTTTGCTGAGGGCAGCATCCCTAGCCAGGAATGCAGAAACACTGCTTATCCTGAGCTTTAACAACCTTGGTGAAGACTTTTCTTGTCAGTGTTGGATTCACTTTCAAAATTAAAACCTAACTTTCATGGCCATGTAGATGAATTATTTTTAATATAGCAGAGTCTCATAATGAATTTTCCAATGAATCTTTATCTTTACTATTGTAAAAAAAGTCTAGGGTGGCACTATAATGTTTGAATATCTAAAGTTAAGCAAGACAGTAACTTGTCTTGGACACAATGTGTTAGTTACTAAACAGTGTAATTTATTTACATTGCTCTATTTTGTATATTAAAAAGAAACTTCCTGGAAATTGTAGCAGAATAATTTTCAGGGCTAAATTTAGTGAACATAGGCATCCTAGATTAATGGGATAGGCCTCACTAAATTTACATTCATCATTGGTTTCCATCAGATTTTCATCACCTCTGCAGTCATGAATGAGTCACAGAAATTAAATGGATGTTTCCTGTTAGACTGAATAATATGTCTAATATTGATTCTTTTCTGCGTATTCTGTTTTAATTGGAATGACTGATTGCCCCATACAACCTGGTGGGATGATATTCTCCTTCAAGGTCTTTGTAACCAAGGAATTCTGCTAGAAAGAGGAGTTGAATAACAGGAAGAGGATTGGTTTACTGTCTCATACCTTAGCATTTTTCCCCCTCTGGAGTTATTAATATAACATGGTGTAGTGGAAAGAACACTGACTCTCAGATCAGAGGACCTGAGTTCAAATTCCTTTCTGATACTTATCACAGGATCACAGATTTAACACTAGAAAGGATTGTAGAGGGTACCAAGTCTGACCCCTTCATTTTACAGGTAATAGTCATAATAATAGCTAATACCTATATAACACTTACTATCTGCCAGACACTATGCTGAGTACTTTGTAAATATGTCATTTGATATGAAAACCTTGGAAGGTATTTGCTATTAGTATCCTCATTTGACAGACGAGAAAACCAAGGCAAACAGAGGTTAAATAACTTGCCCAGCAACACACAGCAAGTAAGTGCCTGAGGCTAGATTTGAACTCAGGTCTTCCTGATTCCAGGCTCACCTGTGCCACATGATGATGAAATTAATGCTAGAAGGGGAAAGTGACTTACATAAGGTTACAAAAGCAGTAAGTGGAAGAGTCTGAATTTGGATTCAGGTCTTCTGACTCCAAATATGTAAAGCACTTCACTTCTTCCTTTTCATCATTTCTCAAGTAACAGAGTCAGAATAAGTATTCTCTGAGGTCCCTTCAAGCTCTAGAGCTGTGGCCCTATAATCCTATAGAGTATGTTCACAACATAAAGATACATTACAATTCATAGGTAAGTATCTATCTTTAGATTCACTTTCCAAATCAAACAGGAGACTGAGAGTGAATGCCTATGGAAATATTTCTGGCTCATGGTTCCTGAACTGGGAATTCTTGAATTGTTTAGAATAAGCCTCTAATTTCCAAATGGTACTGATAAACAAAGAAGTAATATTTTCTTTTTATCCTTACCATTTAGCATTGGTTAAATGACATCATGAGAAGCCAAGTAGGAGATTGAATATAAGACCAGTCTCACTGTTAGTAGAAATGGATTCAAGTGCTGCATCAGATTTAGACTAGCTATGTGTCCAGGGATAAGGCCTTTAACTTTTCAGTTCCCTTAAGGCATTAGCAGTTTCAGAACAGGTGGTAATGTGCATTAGTGGGAGAAATTTCCATACCAGGATTTCCCCCACTGATGAAATAATTGGTTTTGACACTAAAACAAAGGTGCCATCACATGCTTTGTTTGATAGTCATTTTTTTTCTTACTAGCTGTAAATTATACATGATCTTTAGTCTTTGAGTACATAATAATTGAAATTGGAAGAGTCACATGAAAGAGGGCAGATGAAGCCAATGTTGTCAAAGGGTGGGAAAGTCACATTGCACAGTGTTTGTGACAGGATTCTGTCTGTGAATATTTAAGAGTGACCACTATTCCTGTCCCCAACATCTTTAGTAATTCGTTGCATGGACATGGCGGTTATGTCAGATAGGTAATAAGACTAAATTTAAATGGAAATGGCTTTGCAATATGAAAACTTTTCAGTTGGGTAGACTACTTCTGTTTGTGTAAGGCTGAAAATAGGCCCCTTCTATTTAGGGGATTTATTTTTTTTTCCAATTATTTAACAGCAGCCTGCTGATTGCTCATTAAAGGGCTTGGTTTCTAAAAATGTAATCCTCTGTCACAGTAAGAAAGCAAAATTGTCTAAGGCTATAAGAAGGGTAATTGGCAAAAAAGAAGACAAAGGGTGATAGTTTCTAACTTTAACTGCATCATTAACTTTCTTTAAGAATTGCACAAGTCATTTGGTTTTCCCTTCCCTCAGTCAGCTCAGGTGTAAAATTGGGTAAAAACCTGAACTTGGTGGTTCACATGACTGATCTGATTAAAGATAGTGAAACAAATAAAGTACTGTTGAATCTGAAACTACATATAAAACTTAAGTTAACTCAAACTGAATGTTCCATCAGATTTCACAAAGTGTTATTTTATGGTTATTGTTATATAGCTTAGAATGTTTACTAACCCCCTTAAGGGGTTTGGAATGTTTGGCAGTATCTATAAGGGAGATGAGCCCTTGAAGTCTGAAATAATGGCAAGTCCCATTTCCAAGAAAGAAATGTATAAATGAGCTCTCCAGAAAGGCTCAGGTCACCTAGACTTTTTATCATGATTGTATTTATAAATCTATCCAATTTTCTATCCATCATTGACTTTTGGGGTGATGTGTGGACAGACACATTTCTTGCTTTGTGTCCTCATCTAGTATGTGACTAAAAGTGTTAGCCCATTTCAAAGCACTCCATCTGGATACTTTGGCCATTCAGGTGAGGAGACTGAGAAGGACAATGAAACTTAGGATTTTACCCAGAGAATTGGAAGTGGAGAAATATTAGTAATAATCATCAATAATAGCTAGCATTTATGTAGTGCCTATTACGTGCTAGAGCTAGACACTGTACTAAGTATTTTACTGATATCTCATTTGATCATCACAACTCTGGGAGGCAGGTGCTATTATTATCCCTTTTTCCCAGTTGAAGAAACTGAGGAAAACAGAGGTTGTGACTTACATAAATCATTTACTTAACATTTAGTAAGTGTTTAAGGTTCAATTGGAACTCAGATCTTGCTCATTCCAAGCCTAGCACCATATCTGTTGTATCACCTAATGTCCTAAACAAAGTGACATGATGCTAAAGCACATTTAAAATTTAAAAAAAAAGATGATGCCTTGGATATAGGAGGAATTTTTAACCTTAAGTCGTTGCATTAAATGGATGACCCTAAAGTAACTGACTTCAAATAGACAATGTAAAGAATAAATAAATGGTTATTGAGTATTTCAAAACATAATGATATGTCAAAATAAGACAGGCAGAGCACTGAGGAGCAATGGCAAAAACAAACTAACAATGCAGTAAATTTTAAAAGATAAAACATAATAAGATAAGGTTATAAGTTGTATTTTTAAATAGAAAATCTGAAAAATGATCCTATTTACATCTAGAAGGGATTTGGATATAAACATTCCTACTTAGCATAATTATCTGGATGAATGTTCCATGCCATTTTTGAGTTCCTTTGATCATCTCAGTTGAGGTCCTGATAAAGCCAATCTTACCCGCTGCAAGAGGGAAGCTAAGATCAATTTCTGCAGCTCAATTTGTAGAGTGTATATTTCTTCCTCTCTCCTGGCTTTATTGAGTTCATCAAATTATTAAATCATATTCAGCATTAACATTTCCTCACTATCCTGCAATTTGAAAAGTTTAAGTGGTCTTTATGCTGATCAGCTCGAGAGTCACATAGTAATTAAAAATAACAGAAATGTTCAAGGCTGACTGTGCTTCAATGAATATTTTTGAAATAGTTTGCCTGCATATTTTTTGGGAAACTATTCCTGCATACTTTTTATGCTATATGAAACATCAATGAAACACATAGATATTGATTGTTATAAATTTGATTTGATATTGATATAATTGACATTGATGTAAATATGATCTCTCCCCATTTCCAATGATTTGAAGTAGGATCAGAAAAATAAGTGGAGTAGAGATCCTTGGGTGTTACCTATCTATTTGGCCACTGAAGGGAGAGGTGGGGCCTTTGTCATTGAAAAGGTCCTAGTTACTTTATATTGAGAGAATAGCAAGTTTTAGCCTTTGTGATGTCCCCAGGGATAGCTAGAATGTTAGCAGCATATTTCTAGGCTCTATCACCAGACCAGGAGCAAAAGAACTATGAGAAGCATAAAGCAGGGGTTTTATTTAAAAGCTTCCCTGTAATGATTGGTGTACTTGTCTCCCCTTGCTCCTTTTAAATTATTGTTCTACCCACGTGATTTCATCAATGGAAGGATGTACCAGGATGGAAATTCCCTCTTTCAATGCAGATTGGCAATTTATGTTCTAGGTAGTTTGGCAACAATCAGAGGTTGTTTCTTCTCCATGGCCACACCATCATTACTGTGAAGTGCACAACTTAAACCCAGATCTTTCTGACTCCAGATTCGCCCACTACCAACTCAACTACACTACTTCTCATTATTTGGTACAACATTTTTCACCCGTAATCCTGACAATTAAAAATTCAGAGCTTTGTAAGATTTTTATCAGATTGGAAATGTTACTTATTAAGTAATATTCCATTTTATTTAATATCTTTGCTTGGCTTCTGCTTCTGAGACAACAAGATTTCCCTTTCCCCTCTTTGACTTTTTCTCCTTCCCTCCGCTCTCTTTCCCACTTTTCCCTATGAGGCAACTCAGTGTTACAATCAGGGTTCTAACCCCACCTTTCATTGAAGTGGCATTGCTGTTCAGTTGTGTCCAGTTCTTTATGACCATGTGGACTGTATGTAGCACGCTAATGCTATCCATGGGGTTTTCTTGGCAAGGATACTGGAGTTGTTTGCCATTTCCTTCTCAAGTGGATCAAAGCAAACAGAAGTTAAGTGACTTGCCTTCATTCATACAACTATTAAATGTCTGAGGCCAGGTTTGAACTCAAATTTTCCTGATTTCAGGTCCAATGCTCTACCCACGGAGTCACTCAGCTGCCACCTAATATAGGCATTAGTTTCCCCTAAAAGTCAATAAACTGTCCCTTGGACCTGATTGGCCCCAAACTCTTTTAATGTAGCTTCCTGGTCACCCTGGGGAATTGAAAAGTTCCACCCTCATGGATTTGGGGCTGCATCAGAAGTCTTCATATCCTGCTTTGCTGACCAGATAAATGAGTTTCCATATGGAGATGCAAAAATGATCATATTTGTCCAAATTTGGATGAGAAGTTAAAAGTCTTATACAGGAAAAACTGAAATTCTCTTCAGAAAGGCTTTTTAAAAATCAATATAGCCTTAAAGAATCCTACCTCAGCATTCAAAATCTTTCAAATATGATGGACACATCCTGAACATCTAAAAATATGCAATTCATACATCACAATGCCCTGTTTGTTTTTAAAGAAAAAGAGAAAACTGGTGCTCAGTTGAGTAGATTCCAGCTGAGGAGGCAGAGAGAGAGAGAGAGAGAGAGAGAGTGTGTTAACATTTTCACTAACCTCTTAATCAGTTAGTTCTCAGCATTTCACTGAGCCTCTACTTATGGGACCATCTCTCTATGTATTCATCAAGCATCTTTTCAACCCTTTATAAGTACAAGCCTCCCTGTGGCAAAGGCTAATAAAGCCTCAACATATTTTCCTTTTTATTTCACTAGTGACTATTATCTTTTCTATGCTGCATGTTTTCAAATAATCATTTATATTAGGCTAAATGCACTGAAGCTTTTTGTCTATAGTGTTCTTCTGAAAGCATTTACAAATGCTTTTTTGCCTAACTTTATTGTAAAATGGAAACCAGAGCAAATGTTCATAATAGAACCCAAGTGCTCCCCTACCATTTCCACTCTTTTCTCCCTCTGTTTCTTTCTTTAATGGAACTCACAATGATCTAAAATGTACTTACTGAGTGTTCATCTGAAAAGATAGTTCATCAGAACCATCTAAATCTCCCCTACCCTGAGACCCCCAGCCTTGTAATTGCCATTAATTCTGTTAATTAAAAAAGCACTTCATTCACTTTGATCCTATTTCCTCTACAAATTTTCTCATTCATATTTGTGAATACATAAGGTTCTATGCCACAAAACTCAAGAACAATGTATTGACCTTTAAAGGAATACAAAAGAATAAAATCTTGTCTTCCATAGAATAAGTATTTCCAAAGAGGAATTATGATAAAATTTTTCATAGGATCATAGATTCAGATCTGAAAGGAGTCTCAGGTGGTAATGTTCTCCCTCTCCGAAATTTCCTTGTATTCATGTACGTGTATGCATATGTATACACACACATATACACACATTTGTGTGTATATACATACACACATACATATACACAAATAATTGCGGTGTCCAGGGAGGACTAGCACCTGTGGCGTGAAGGCTTGCCAAGTCCTTTTCAGGGTTGATCATCCATCTTCACCCAACTTGCACCTGTGACTCCAAGAAGTGTAGCATGTACAGTGGCCACACCCTAGCTAAAACGGCCTAAACTAGGTTGAGGGTAACCTAAAGGCCAGAGGAGAAAGAACAGTATGTTCAGTTTGTTCCAAAGGCCATGAAGATAGCTAGAGAAGGCACTGTGGAGTGTTTAGAGCTTGGTCACATGTGGGAGATGCCAAGGTCATCCACTGCATGCAGGGCCATCTCTAGTTATCTTGATTTGTGTCTTACCACTGGACTTTGATTACTCTGGAAAAGATAATGAGGCTGAGGACTTTATGCAATTCTGCCTCACTTAAATCCAGTTCATGTGAAAGTCAAGATATCACCTGTGATGTTATTGGTCCTTTTCAGAATAAAGGGTGAACAATAACAATATACAGGAATACATTATATATATATATATATACACACACACACACACACATACATACATTATATATATAGATGTGTATATATACATACATTGTATATATACACATTATATATATATATACACACACATGCGTTATACACACACACACACACACACACACACACACACATGCCCATATATTTATGTGTCCACACCCACATAGAGGGTGTTCAAAAAGTCTCAGTTCAGTTTTAAGGTTTAAGAAATTAAAACTGCTCTAAAACTTTTGAGATACCTTGTATGCATATGTGAATCTATTATATAGCTATCCATACACACAAATATGTATACATATATGAATATATACACATACACACACATATATGCTGAAGGTTCTAGGAGTGATTCTTCAATCCTATTGGTTTGAGCCTCTTTCCCACCCACCCACTGCCCCTCGCTGTGATTAGCTGAAAATTATTTAAGCAGTCAACCTTAAGTAGCTTTTTATAAAGTGGTATTTACATACTGGTACATTAAGAACAGGGTAGAAAACTCTCTCTTACCCCCAAATTCTGTAATACTGTCCCATAAGAACTTATGGAGTCCAAAGTTAAGTGAGTTCAAGTTCAGATAACACATGTGGCAAAGAGCTAATTCACACCTGCTGGCTGCTAAAAGTCCTTTTCTCTCATTCATGGGGTGCTCCAGAAGTTTTCCTTAAACATGGTGAATCTCTAACTCATCTCTTCTTGGTTCCTGATGTAGATACTGTTGCCAAAGGAGAAAGAGCAAAAATTAGAATGCTGTTAAGAATACGGGAAGTTCAAAATTCTTTGGACCCTTAATCTTTGCAAGCCCCTCTCCTCCCAATTCTGGCCAATGCAGGGGAGGGGGGGTGAGGGGGGGGAAGAAGGAAATGGAGATAGGCTGAAGTCAGATAAAAGCACTCTTCTTTCCCCCTCCTACCTCAAAGTGATTTCTTCTTAGGGACTTTTGCTGACTACCACACTTGCTTCAACATTTGTGTTTAATGGAACTTCTCAATTCTAATTAATTAGCTTTTCTTTTATACAGGACCCAGTGAACTAGATGAAATCCCACAGTCAATTTGAACAGACGTTTTCAAAGACTTTTCACATTTAGTCTATGGTCGATAATTGAGATTGATGGGTCATTTTATCACTTGCAGTACACATATATGTATATTTCTCCATTAGAATGTAAGTTCCTTGAGGTCAGGGACTTCTCTAAGCACAGCACCTGACACATAGTAAGTGCTTATTAGATTCTTGATCGATTAATCTAGTCCAAATGATGAGGGCACAGTCTCTGGGAACCCCCTTGAATCTGGAATACAGTCTCTGGGAGCCCCCTTGAACTGTCCTTGAATCTTCCAACTAGATCTGGCCTTACCTGGAGACTATAGCCTCACATTATCATTAGGCCCAAATCTCTACCTAAACCTTGCCCTCTATTGTTACTATAGATATGCATGCCTTCAGTTACTTCCCAACCCTGATATTATCAGTATCCATGCCTTCAGCTACTTCCAACCCTTAATCCTATTCCCTTGGTTCCCAGACTCTGACCTCTTCTGGTCTTCCTTAGACTCCTCCTCAGGACCCTCCCTAAAGCCCTCCTCTAGTCGCCCCAGACGACACCTCAATCCCTCTAACAATCTTTGTGTATATAATCTCCCTCTTGCCTCCATGAAGGCGCTCAGATGCAATCTAGTTCAGCTCAGATTGAATCTGGCCGGCTTGTGAAAACAGGCATCACAAAGGGTGGGATTTCTTAAGACAACCCATTATGGCAAACCCTTAATAAACTTTCTCTTTTCCCTAGGCTGAGAAGGCTTGAGTCTAATTCTTTTGGCAGGATCTGGCGTGTAGGTATTTTGGAGTCACAAATACCAATGGAAACCTATGGTTCCCTACAATCATCATTTTTTGATTAAACCTCTTCACAAACACTTCATTTAACCAATGAGCAAACTCAATCTTCATGACCTGCCCCAGGTGTAGGACAAAGGTAAATAGTTGAACCAAAATTCAAATTAAGGTTTTCAGATTCCCAAGCTAGTCTATCTTCAGATTAGCATACTACATTCTTTATTCAGATGAGGTAATTGAGACATGGAGAAATTAAGTGACTTACCCAGGGTCATACAATTAGTAAGTGTCTGAGATAAGATTTGAAATCAGTTCTTCCTAATTATAGTTCTCTCCCTCTCCATCACTCTGTCTCTCTCTCTCTCTTTCTCTCTTTTTCTGTCTCACACTCATACACACACACACACATTTTTCAAAGAGAGTAAGATGTTGTTGCTTGTTTTTCATTCTCAAAAAGGAACATGACATCAGGAAGGTGATGCCATGACTTGCAAGTGAATTGGATTTAAGTAAGGGAGGGCTGTGTAAAGCCACCAGCCTCATTTTCTCCTCCAGAGCCCTCTGGGCCCAGTGGCAAGATATAGATCAGGATGACTGGAAATGGATGGACTAGGGGACCTTGGCTTTTTTATGCAAAGGTCTTTCCCAGGTCTCAGTTTGACTGAGGCAAAGCCCATTCAGTGATTAAGGCTAGGTAAGAAATGAGACAAAGAATGGCCTCATTTACCCAGTCCAAAAAAGAAAAAAAAAATCAATCTGGGAGGAGAAGACCCTCAGGGTTTCCGGACCAAAACAGAAACAGTTTCTATCTACATTCACTCTAAGCCATCAGAGCCCAAACAATGACCAGGTGGGCCTTGGGCTGGGACCTCTTTTTGGCCAGTCAATGAAAGGCTGAGTGATTTGGGTTTAAGGTATGGTTCTTAAGAAAGAAATCTAGCCCATAAACCCTAAGACATTTTTCCAGGTTTCAATGATCAAAATTTGCATTCCTTTGGATGTACCACCAGCTAGTAAGGGTTTATACCCTATGTGGACAAAGGAAGAGGAGGAGAGGAGAGGGGAGGGGAGGGGAGAAGTGAGGAGCTGTGTTGCCCAATTGGTTAGATATTTGAGATATTTGTAAAGTATATTGTAAGGCACATTGCCTGGTAGATAATAGGTGTTTAATAAATTCTTGTTCCTTTTTTTTTTTTTTTTACTTAGCTGGAACTATAGAGACCAGCAAATATGAAAATGAGGTATGGCATATGACCAATGTTCATTTTGAGTTAGTAATATTTTCTTCACAATTTCTTTGGATGGATCTTGGAAGTGTGCATCATTTTCCTCTTGTTTCTTTAAGGACTTTCTGAGGCTGAGATGTTTGAATATTTTATTTGTAGTGTGTTTTGCTTTAGGAGAAGTCCATGGTTCTCCTTATTTTGACTACAGCAGACTTTTGGAATATCTTATAAACATGAATTTTTTAAGTCCTTTTATGTTTTAGTGAGTTCTTGGAGATGGACGGTTCTTACTTTTTTTTGTTAGAGAAATGGCCCAATACATTTATTTGACTGTTGAGAGCTGCTCTCGGAGAACTACTTTCAGGAAAAACTCTGGTGCTTAATGATGGTACTGCCCCAAATGACTGAAGTAGCTCTCTGGTAGTTGTAGTTTAGCAGCTTCTGATCCAGGGCTAGGGAAAATTAATTGATCAAATGGGGGCTGAAAAAGTGGGAAAGATATTTTAAATCTCTCCTCATCATGTCTTCTTCCTCCCCCTTTTCTCCCCTCTTCCTCCCCTCCCCTTCCCTCTCTTCTCTTTTCCTTCTCCCTCCCTCCCCTGTTCCTTCCCTCTCTTTTTTACTCCCTCCCTCCCCCTCTTTTTTTTTTACTGTCTCTCAATCTCTTAATATCTCAAACTGAAAAATGCATGACTTGCTATGCAAATAAGCTTATAGTAGTAATGTAATGCTTTCTTTCTTTCTTTTTTATTGTGACTTCTACTCAAAGCTTTAACTATAAATGATATGTCTCCAATGATGTACCCCTTCCTTATACTCTTATAGCACTTGCTTTATGTGTTTTGTCTTCCTAAACAGAATGTAAGCTCCAAGAGGAAAAAAAAATCACATATACTGGGCTGATTGCATCTAGTACAAGTTTATATTCTTTAACCCCAGCTGGTTCCTCTCTACTGCTCTCCACTGCCCTTTAGCATCCTGGCATCAAAGGACTTAGGACTGGAATAAACGGAGCTGTCATTGGGGTTGGGGGACATGAATAAGGAGATCCTGGGGAGAGAGAAGGGAATAAAGTGGGGAGGAACATACGTGGGATGAAGAAAAACTTTGGAATCCCTCCTCTGGGGTCAACAGGCCTTCATTTTTTTCTCTAAGAGGTAGCTTTCTTCTGAGTTTCTCATAGTTGGATGTAGTCATGACTAGATAGAAGGAGCTTGTCCCCCAGGGAGTCTGGGCCCCATAACCTACAAGACAATTGATGAAGCTCAAGGACCCTTATTCTCCAGCTAACCAAATAAAGTGCAGGGGCAAGTGTATAGTTGGAGGGAAAGGTAGAATTGTCATCTTCTTCAATCTTGAAATGTACCATATACACAATGAATAGCAGTTCACCAGCCTTGGAAGAAAGAACTGCCTATTTAGGATACTGGTTGGGCCCAATTGAGGCTGAAATGACTACTGCTTCAGATGGAGGTTTGGTCATACAAGGGAGGTGGAAGCATGGTGCAGACAGCCTAGGTCTCTCAATTTGTGCCCCAAGTTCTCAGTCCTCTTAGATATTCCATCTTGTGCTTCAGACTCTTTTGCCTCTCTGGGTTGCTCAAGTAACCCTCTTGTCTATAAGATTTACTAGAGTGTTGGGACACAGAAGGAAGAGGATTGTTCCTCTCCGCACCCACAGCCCCCACCAGTTTCTGTAACAACAACTTGGCTAGCAGCTGTTGTGGGGTGTAAGACCCAACAAGACCAGTAACAAGAGCTACCAGCACAGGTTCTTTTGATCTGCTTTATTAAGGAAAGTAACTTTAAGGGGTTAACAATCTCACTTTAATCACACATACACACACACACACACACACATATATATATATATATGTATATGTATATATATATATATATATATATATATATATATATATATATATATATATATATATATATATATAACTCACTTAGTTCAGGAGGAAAAGCCAGCAACCTGAACTTCAGAGCAAATACAAACAGATTACATACATACATTTTAAACAGACCAAATACAAACCAACATCTGGGTTAGCAAGGCTGGGGGGCAGTTACAATGGCTTGACCAGAGTCATGTGCTACTCTTCCAGTGAGTGGGAGCCCCCAGGGAAAAACACCAACCTCTGAGTTTATATATCTTTTTCAGGATAAAAGTGGGTCACAATGTTCAACCCAAACCCATGTGACCTAAAAGCACCACAAATATGTGATTCTAACCCATGGAAACCAGGTTTTCCCTTGAGGCAAGGAGGTCATCAAACAAAGAAACAAAGGCCAGACTCTTCAAGGGCACTTGATTAAATAAATGCGAAAAGAGAAAACATTAAAAGAAAGTTCCACCTTAATTACTGATATTTTTTCTCAAAAGAATTCTATACCTCACTTCTAAACTGTAAAGAAAAGCATTTTCTTTTAAAGATGCTTTTCTCACCTTAGATGATCCAAGAGTAGCTGATAAGGTGATTGGAGTTGGTTGTAAAATTTGGAACAGAACAGCTATTGTAACTTAAGTTAGAGTTTTGCTGTAAGAATTGTGGGTAATGCTTTTTGAAGAGAAAAACAAAGTAAAACAAAATAACAGAACAGAGTTTTGTGAAGAATCATCTTAAAGACGTTCAGAGCGTAAGTTAGGGACAAGCAAGAAGATGTCTTGTTAGAACAAGTAGTTTGAGAAGTAGAAGGAGAATGCTCTTGTTGATATGGTTATTTTCACCTCTGCTTCCCATCGTCAAATTATCTGTGAATACTAATTGGGGGAAATAAATGGTACTCTTCTGAGTTTCCTGAGTTGGGGGAAAAAATCACACTTTTCTCACTCTGTTAAGGTTCTGGACCTTGGATGACACTTGAACAAGTTCCTCATTTTACAGATAATATTGTTAAGGTATATAGAGGTCAAATGATTCACCTATGACCTCCTCCTTGCCTCCCACCAGCTTAGTAAAAGATCCAGGATTTGAATCCTTGTTATCTGACTCCAAATTTAGTAACCTTTCCACTACACTACTCACTTATTTTCTGTTACTCCCTCTTTTATTCCGTACAGTGACTGTCCCAAACCATTTTTATTCTCTTTAAGCTTCCAGCCAAATGAGATAATATATGTAAAACACTTACTATAAAGAATTAAATACATGTCAGCTATTATCATTATCATTTATTATCCTTACTTGACTCCTACTTTAATGAAAAGATTGGAACCATCTGGTGAAAGTTCCTTAAATTCTGCTCTTCCATACTGCTCCTGTCCCAGATGATGAGATAGCCCTCTTATTATTAAATAAGACTTACCTCTCCACCTGTGCCTTTGATTGAATACCCTTCTGTTTTCTTATATTTGTTCCATCAATTATTTCTTCCTCTACTCTTTGCCTCTTCAATCTTTCCCCACTGTTTCCCTCCTGTCTACTTTCTTATATAACTACACAAACCTTTCTCTTCCACCTACTACCCCTTTGAGTAATTATCCTATCTTTCTCCTTCCTTTTACTATGCCAGGTTTCTTAAAAGAATAATCTTCATCCATCGCCTTACTGGCTTACCACCTATTAATTACTCTACTCCTGGAAATCTAAGCTCCACCCACCATTTTTTGCTGAAACTGTTTACTCAAAGAGCAACACTGACCTTCTAACTTTTACACCCAATAGTATTTCCTCAGTTCTCACATCTTTGCTTTTTAATATCTTGACACTGTTGATCCTTCTGACCCTTCCTTCTTCTTAATATTCTCTTTTTTTCTTGGCTTCTATGATCAAGAATTCTTCTGGCTACCTTTCTACTTCTTCAACCATTCTTTCAACAGTAGTAGCATACACTCACACACACACATACATACATATATATGTATATATACATACACATATATTTATTTATATACATATACACATGCTCATATGTATATATAAGCACCTATACATATATACCTACAAATTGCTCACACAGATATCTGTTTAGCATTTTAAGAAATACAAAATGTTCTTCTTATAACAACAGTTTGAGACATACTGTATAAGTAAGATTATTCCTGATTAATAGGCAAGAGAATTCAGGTTGAGGGAAATTAGGTGACTTGCACATAGTCACATAGCTACTAAATTGTGTGCGGAGGTTAAAATGCAGAACTCCTGACAGCAGGGCCACCTTTCTGCTCTATACTACTTTCTCTCTTTCGCTGATTCTTCTTCCTTCATTCACTTCTACTCTGCAGGTATATACCATGACTTTTGTTTAAAAAATTCTGAACTTAAGAAATAAAACAAGCATTTCTATAACATAGTAGAATAGAAACAAAGATGATTGTACATGAAGCTGCAAATCTATTCTGTATAATTTGCTATTCTTTTAAAATATACGATAAAGTTATCATGTGACTTTCTTTTTTTTTCTTTCTCTTCCACATTGCTTCTCCCCTCTCCTCTCTAGCCCTTGGTAAATTCATTGTCTGCCATGGCTTTAACAGTCTTCTCTAGGTTTTAAATCTCTCCCAGCATTGACTTCTCACCTGAACCTCAAACCAGTCTTTCCAATTTGTTGCTGTATATTTCAACCTGCGCATTCCACTACACTCCAAATTTACCATATCTCTAGTTGAAACTATGTACACAAGAAAATTCAATGTAATCAGAGTTGAAAGAAATCAAAAGTACACTAGATTTTATAAACTCTATGCAAAAAGACAACAATGTCTTAAATTATTTTTTTTGTCTTCGGTATCCCTTTTCACAGTGTTCTATACTAAGGTGCTTAGTACCTTAAATAGTACAGACAGTAGGCAATGAATATGTGGTTGTGGAATTGAATTGAAAAGATGTTCTTCCTCCTGAATTACCTGTTAATTTTTAAAGATGGTTTTTCAGTTAATCAGCACTTTTCTCTACTTTTTACCAATGCCCCTACCCCTTCATTGAAAAGAAAAGAGAAAAAACAAATGTCTTGCAAAAATATTCATAGTTAAGCAATACAAATCCCTACATTGGCCATGTCTAAGAATGTATGTCTCATTCTATATATTGAGTACATTGCCTCTCTTTAGGAGGTGGATAGCTCATAATTGGTTCTCTGGAATCTTTGTTGGCCCTTATATTGATCAGAGTACGATCAAGGGATTCCCTGTTCCTTTAATTTCCTCTTCCATTTCTACATATAGAAATCCTACTCATCCTTCAAGGGTCAGGTGAAATTATACCTCCTTGAAAAAACTTTTCCTGATCTGCTCAATCAGAAATGACACCTGTGTCCTTTCAACTTTTGTAGTTCTTTGTTTTTGTTTCTCTCATCATACTTTATTTCATACTGGTTTGTAGTCTTTCCTCATCTATCCTGCTGAACTTGTACAGGAACTGTGTATTATTCATTTTTATGCTCCTTTAAGAGTCTAGCCCTGTACTTTGCATGTAATAAACACTCAACACATATTTTGAGTTGAGTTGCTTTAAATTTGCACCTTTTCATTTGAGTAGCTTGGGGCTATGGCCCTAATAAATGCTCAAAAATACTTGTAGAATGAATGGATTTGTTGTAAATCAACAGGAACTAATGGGCTAAGTTGGCAAAATGAATTGCTAGTTAAATAAGGATCTTTCCTTACCTGGAGTTTTTTGTCCTTACTAGTAAACTTTCAGCCCTAGATGCTCTAGACCACCAATTTAAGAATTATTTAATGTGGATTCTTTGGGTGGTCATTCTGCATATTCCTTTGGTGCTAGCTTTTTCTGCTCTTTTCCCAGATAAATCATGCTACCCCTGAGAACTCTGTTTTTATCCTTATTTCTCCACAACCCAGATCATTTCAGATAGCATAAGTTAACTCAATCACATACTCTAAAGAGAATGATTTTATGAAATGAAAGAAAATGCTCAAAGTAAGTCATAGGAAAAAGTGCAAGCTTAATGGAGACTTCAAACCTCTACCTTAGTGCCAAAATGTTATTTTAGGTGTGTGATTTGGTTGGCATGCTAATTTTTTTTTAATGCAATTTATTTATTTAACATATTTGGTTTTCAGCATTGATTTTCACAACAGTTTGGATTACAAATTTTCTCCCCATTTCTGCCCTCCCCCCCCACTCCAAGATGGCGTATATTCTGGTTGCCCTGTTCCCCAGTCAGCCCTCCCCTCTATCACCCCCCTCCCCTCTCATCCCCTTTTCCCTTCCTTTCTTGTAGGGCAAGATAAATTTCTACGCCCCATTGCCTGTGTATCTTATTTTTTAGTTGCATACAAAAAGTTTTTTTGTTTTTGAACATCTGATTTTAAAACTTTGAGTTCCAAATTCCCTTCCCTCTTCCCTTCCCACCCACCCTCCCTAAGAAGTTGAGCAGTTCAACCTAGGCCACACATGTATTATTATGTATAACCCTTCCACAATATTCATGTTGTGAAAGGCTAACTACATTTTGCTCCTTCCCAACCCATCCCGCTTTATTGAATTTTCTTCCTTGACCCTGTCCCCTTTCCAAAGTGTTTGTTTTGATTACCTCCACCCCCATCTGCCCTCCACTCCATCATCCCCCTGCCTTTTATTTTTTTTTTTTTATCTTCCTCCCTCTTCTTTCCTGTGGGGTAAGATACCCAACTGAGTATGTATGGTATTCCCCCTCAGGCCAAATCTGATGCGAGCAAGGTTCACTCATTCCCCCCTCACCTGCCCACTCCCCTCCTCTCCTAGAACTGCTTCCTCTTGCCACCTTTATGGGAGATAATCCACCCCATTCTATCTCTCCCTATCTCCCTCTCTCAGTAAGTTACTCTCTCATCCCTTAATTTCATTTTATTTCTTTTAGCTATCTTCCCTTCATCCTCTACTCACCCTGTGTCTGCTCTCTCTCTTTTACATATATATATATATATACACATACATACACATACATACATATACACATAGATACATGCATACATACACATTCACTTATATATATACATAGACATATATATATGCATATATATATATGCATATTCCCTTCAACTACCCTAATACTGAGGTCTCATGAATCATACTCATCATCTTTCCATGTAGGAATGTAAACAAAACAGTTCAACTTTAGTAAGTCCCTTGCAATTTCCGTTTCTTGATTACCTTTTCATGCTTCTCTTGATTCTTGTGTTTGAAAGTCAAATTTTCTATTCAGTTCTGGTCTTTTCACTGAGAAAGCTTGAAAGTCCTCCATTTTATTGAAAGTCCATATTTTGCCTTGGAACATGATACTTAGTTTTGCTGGGTAGGTGATTCTAGGTTTTAATCCTAGCTCCATTGACCTCCGGAATATCGCATTCCAAGCCCTTCGATCTCTTAATGTAGAAGCTGCCAGATCTTGGGTTATTCTGATTGGGTTTCCACAATACTCAAATTGTTTCTTTCTGGCTGCTTGCAGTATTTTCTCCTTGATCTGGGAGCTCTGGAATTTGGCAACAATATTCCTAGGAGATTTCTTTTTGGGATCTATTTGCGGAGGCGATCGATGGATTCTTTCAATTTCTATTTTGCCCTGTGGCTCTAGAATATCAGGGCAGTTCTCCTTGATAATTTCCTGAAAGATGGTATCTAGGCTCTTTTTTTGATCATGGCTTTCAGGTAGTCCAATAATTTTTAAATTATCTCTCCTGGATCTATTTTCCAGGTCAGTGGTTTTTCCAAGGAGATATTTCACATTGTCTTCCATTTTTTCATTCCTCTGGTTCTGTTTTATAATATCCTGATTTCTCATAAAGTCACTAGCTTCCACTTGCTCCAATCTAATTTTTAAAGTAGTATTTTCTTCAGTGGTCTTTTGGACCTCCTTTTCCATTTGGCTAATTCTGCCTTTCAAGGCATTCTTCTCCTCATTGGCTTTTTGGAGCTCTTTTGCCATTTGAGTTAGTCTATTTTGTAAGGTGTTGTTTTCTTCAGTGTATTTTTCAGTATTTTTTTGGGTTTCCTTTAGCAAGTCATTGACTTGTTTTTCATGGTTTTCTCTCATCCTTCTTATTTCTCTTCCCAATTTTTCCTCTACTTCTCTAACTTGCTTTTCCAAATCCTTTTTGAGTTCTTCTATGGTCTGGGGCCAGTTCATGTTTTTCTTGGAGGCTTTGGTTGTAGGCTCTATGACTTTGCTGTCTTCTTTAGGCTGTATGTTTTGGTCTTCTTTGTCACCAAAGAAAGAATCCAAAGTCTGAGACTGAATCTGGGCGCGTTTTCGCGTCCTGGCCATGTTCCCAACCAACTAACTTGACCCTTGAGTTTTTCAGTGGGGTATGACTGCTTGTAGATTACAGAGTTCTATGTTCTACGTTTGGGGGGGAGGTGCCAGCTCTGTCAGAGCCGCACTCCTCCTTCCCCAAGGACCCCCAGTCCAGACTGGGCTCAGATCTTCGGCAGGCTGTGCACCCCTGCTGTGATCCGCCACTTAATCCCCCCCACCAGGTGGGCCTGGAGCCGGAAGTAACAACAGCTGTAGCTGCCCCACCTCCGCTGCCCCCGGGGCTGGAAGCCGAATCCGGAACTCCTTCCACTCCCGCAGCTTTTCCCACTAACCTTCTCCGCAGTCTTTGGTGTTTGTGGGTCGAGGGGTCTGGTAACTGCTCACGTATTCAGGGCGCTAGGGCCCCCTCCGCCCGGCTTCTGGACTGGATCGTCCACGCCACTCAGGCTGGGCTCTGCTCCACTCCGTTCCCAGCTCCCAGCTCCCAGCTCCCAGCTCCGTGTGGAATAGAGCTCACCCAGAGACTATCCGGGCTGTCCTGGGCTGGAGCCCTGCTTCCCTCTGCTGTTCTGTGGGTTCTGCCGTTCTAGAATTGGTTCAGAGCCATTTTTATAGGTTTTTGGAGGGACTCGGGTACGGAGCTCACTCTAGTCCGTGCTTACCAGCCGCCATCTTGGCTCCGCCCCCCCTCCTCCTCTTGGCATGCTAATTTTGAAAGCTGTTACTGACCCTGTAAAGCCTAGTACTCTTTTAAAACTGTCATGATCTATCCATTCTTTTTATTTTGCCAATTAGAACATTAACCCAATAGTTTGCAGATACCAGTTATAATATCACCAGTCATTACAGCATCATTGAAGATATGTTTTTATTGTACTGTTTTAAGATTGTAATTTCTACATGTAAGGTTAAAATTATCAACATGAATCAATGAAGTGAAATATTAGTTCTGTGTAAGTTTTCTCAAATCTAAATTCTTAAATATGCCACAAACTTGTTTATGCAATAGAAATGCCAACAAAAAGCTTCATTGTTAAAAAGAAAAATGAATTGTTTTAAAACTTTTTTTATTAACTTGAGAAATTGAATTACTTTAAACCACTTTTTATTTTCTTATTGAAGTCCCTTATCCAGAAACCAGAAACATAACATTACAACATCAATATCCGATGATATGTATGAGCTTAAATTTCCCCTTCATAACAGTGCAATATGCTTTGGGCAGATAATTGTGTTCATCTGAAAAACAAACAATAAAAGTCAATAAGACTTTTAAATTCTTTGTTGTATAGGCTAAAAATAAGATTCTAAGAACCGAATATTTTCAGTGGACTTTTTAAAGGAACTTTCCTTTTAAAAACTATAGTGGATAAAGGAAGTCAGAAAGTAATAGTGTCTTTAAGAAATCCTCTTTGATGAGCCCATTTTAAAATCTGGTTTCCTTTTGATGAATCTATTCACTTTCATATTCAATTTCTTCCCACTTTTGCTAATGTAACATAATCTGTGTCAGAGTGATTTTTACATATACTGTGTTGTAGCTGCTGCAATTTCAGTTGGATAAAACAATGCTTGGCTTTTGGCTCACATTTTTTCCCCTTTCAGAGATAAAATCATTGGGGTTAGAATAACATTTGGGTTAAAGATGTTTTACATTTTTGAAGTGAGAAATATATGTATGAAGTTGGTTTTTTTCCCCTTTCCCATCTAAATGTTTAGGTTTCATTTGGTTGACATAAATTTCTATTTAATTATCTAAATCATGATATTTGAAAGGAATGATGTCTATTCTGAAGTATTTCAAAAGGTCCATAGTTTAATTTTACATTTTTTCACCAATATATATTGTAACCCTTCCATGCCTTACTAGATGGTAAGTAAAAAGTCGTTATCAGGAGGCTAGCCTTTTTGCTATGAGTTTTTCTGAACTTAGCTGTAGCGATCCTCAAATGACAGAAGCAGATGGTCATTCAATAGCCTTTCCATTTTACTTGATTTTCAAAATCCTTTTTGAGGTCTTCCATGGCCTTCAACCAATTCATATTTTTCTAGGACACTTTGGATGTGGGAGTTTTGACTTTGTTGTCTTCTTCTGGTTGGATGTTTTAATCTTCTTTGTCACCAAAGTAAGATTCTATAGTTTTTTTGTGTGCTGTTTGCTCATTTTCCCAGCTAATTACTTGAATTTTAAGTCTTTGTTAAGGCAGGACTGCTTCCAGTGTGGGGTGTGTACTGTCCCAAGATTCATGGGTTTTGTGTAGCTGTTTTCCGAGACACTTCTAGGGACCTATAAATTTTCAGTTCTTCCAAGGTTGTATTATCAAAGGAGAGGTGTTTACTCCTTTCCTGGTCTGTGTTCTAGTCTGTGAGTGACCACAAACACTCTTTTTTGCCTTGGAACTGTGAGGAAGTTTCCCTTTCCACTGTTGCCACAAGCTGTACCATGTCAGTGCTCCTTCTTGCCCAAGGACCACCATCCAGGACTGTGACCCAGATCCAAGCATGGGCAAAGTAAGAGAATCCTGCCTCAGCACTGGCAAAGAGATCCCTGCAACCCCTCTCTCATCAGCTACTCCATCCTCCCACCATCTGTGGGCACAGAGCTCTGGAAACAGTCTCCCAGAAGCCACTACAGTCACTACTGCCACAGGGCTGGAGCTGGACTGTTCTCCTCTCTCATCCAGGTCTGACAGACCTTTCTGACTGACCTTCTAAGTTGTCTTTGGTGTTTGTAGGTTGAGAAGTCTGGAAACTGCCTCAGCTGCCAGTGATTCAATCACTTGAGGCCTGCCCCCAGGGACTGTGCTCCTCTCTCAGCCTAGTACAATAGACATTTCCTGTTGATCTTCCAGGTTGTCTTGGGCTAGAAATTTGTTTCACTCTGTCATTTTGTGTATTATGCTGCTCTAGAACTTGTCTGGAGTAATTTTTACAGGTATTTGGAAGGATTTGGGGGAGAGTTCAAACAAGTCCCTGCTTTTACTCTGCCATCTTGGCTCTGGCCTGCCTGGCCTTTCCATTTTAGAAGAAACCAGCAGAGTTTGTGCTCTGCCAATAGAGGCTTAGAGAAACCAATGTACTTCCTATACCATAATCAGCAATCAGAATAGAACTAACTTCAGTGGAGCAAAAGATGCAAGTATAAACGTTTATTTTTTATCTGCAAAGTTGGCCTTTGACAGATTTTCCAAAGTATTTTTTTCTGACAAACTCTTTATATCACTTAGATCATGTATGGATGAAATTCTGGTGATGACTGGTATTACCCCTTGTTTAAAAAGCTATACAAAACCTGAGAAATATAATTCTGTTCTATCATTTAATTGGGATGGGACACCATAAAATTTAAAGCTGTAAGGGATTTCAATGTGATCTACTAATTTTACAGACTCAGAAATAGGCCCTGAGAGGGGAAATTATTTGAACAAGTTGACACAGTTACCAAATAGCAGTGATAGCTCTTTTTCTTTTAAATCTAATGCTCCTTGCTACCCTCATGATGCCCCCCCAATGTTATATGCAAACTTCTTTGCAAAGTGAACTCATTTCCATTGTAACATGAATTGAAAGAACTCTTTTAATTTTTTTTTTTCATTTTTCAGCACCAGATATTGCAAACTAACATATGGGAACATTTACTTGGGAATTTTTTGGTGGGTTCATTTTACTTTCTGTCCTGCCATTCTCACCTCCGTGAATAGGTAGACATGTCATTATGCCTTTAACTCCTTTTAACTAATGCACATTAATCTCATGGGAACAACTGAACCTTTTTTGAAAGTAATAAGAACAAATGATATTCATACCTTATTTTTCTCCTTCAGCTTGTATATAGATAAGTCCATTTTATCATAATCAATTCTATGTATACTTTATGCTCAGTTACTTTTCAACCATCTTCTTTATGTTAAAATCAGTGCCTACATGAGACAGTCACAAGGGCCTCCTTTATGAAAGTCTCATATAGCAGAAATCTTTGAAGCACTAAAATAGATTATTTGAACCTCAAAGGAAATTATATTTGCCAAATTATAGGCTTTCCAAAAGGGTGAATGCTCAGAAAGTTGCATTTTATTACTGAATAAAGCATATTGGAACAGAAAAAATCATTTTAGACAACACAGTTGACTGCAGTATGGTAGACAAAGATTTTTCATAGCCTTGTAATAAAGCAGTGCTATGTAGGATGTCATTTGATACATATTGAGTTCCCTCTTTTCTCCTGCCAGTTCACTTTAGTTTTTCTGCATTGTATTACTATAAAGAGAGAATTACTCATGCTTAATAGAACAATACAGTGTCATACCTCTGTATATTAGAGGAGGAGGATATTCATTCTGTACAGCGAACAACATTTTTCATAAACATTAACCATTAATTAATTAATTGAATCATGGATACAATTGGATTGTATATTTGTTTACCAAAAATACCATGTTCTCTACAGACTAGAAGAAGCACAATGTCTTTATTTAAGCCCAGTAAGTTAAAGCTCATTATCTTTAAGAGCTTATAAGTGAAAAGACTTAATATCTATCACTTGAATCATCAGGAAACAAGAAAGATGCAAACTTCCTGAGCTGGTGGCAGGGAAGAGAATGTAGCAGGTATGGGAGAAATATGATGAAGGGGGAGTCTTGGCAAATGATACCACTAAGTGTGGGGGAGGGCATCTGTCTCTTCAGCTAATATAGGCAGAGATAAACAGAATTTCTCTCCACAGGCCAATGGACAGAACAGTGCAAGCTTGGCTAGATAATGATCAACAATATAAATGAACTTGGCTATAGAGCAAGATATCTCAGTGACAGCACAGGGATCTCAAAGTGAGCTTATAGTTATCGTTATTTTAATTACAGTGAGACCAGTGCGCTTGACATTGATCCCTGGCAAAATTATAGAATGAATTATTAAAGTGATAGTTCATTAACATTTCTAAAAGGAAGTGGTGATTATTAGGAGCCAGCACACTTTAACTAAAAAACAAGGTGTGCCAAGCTAACCTCATTTCCTATTTTGATAGAACAACTAGACTGCCACCCCAGGATATGTAGACATATTGTATCTGTTTCAAGACATTTGACAAAATCTTTGTAGATGATATAGCTACTTGAATGACCATTGTACAAAAATGCTTGCACATAGTAGGCATTTAATAACTGTTTGTTAAATTGAATTGAATGATGTGCTATCTAATGCATAAATGCCAAACTGCCATGATGTGACACAGAGCTCTTTCTGCAAGCCTTGGCCAATTCAAAATCATCGCTAATGGCTTAGGGGAAGACATTGAAGTTACCATCACCACTGATCAACAGATGTAGTTTAAGACCTTATTAAATATAACAAGAGTAGTTGGGGATATTGTTATGAAAGCTGAAAACTGAAAGGTCACATTGGGGTTGTCTTTAAAAATGGAGAGCAAGAGGCAAAGGGAGAAAAAAAAAGAGAGAAAAGGGACCATGTACAGATGAAATAACATAAAACAATGACTGTATATTTGTCTTAGAAGATAAGGAATCAGTGTACAATGGAAATACAGAACAATGTGGAGACACAGACTGACAGGGAATTGTAGACAGAGGAGAGACTGTAGATGGGTCACTGTGTAAGGTAGAAACCCACAAGAGAGGAAAGAGAATTCCTTTAATGTTTATAAGTTCAGATGTGAGTCCTTTGCTGTATCTGTTGTTTTATAAGTAAGACTTTTGTTAATCTGTGTACTTGCATGGGAACTGAGATCTTTGTAGACATGGACCAAATTCCAATGTTTCTGGGGGGACTGCTTAGATGAGAGAGAAATTGGGCAAAAAAATTATATGAGTCAAAACTTAATTTATATGAATAATGGTTCTGTGTCACAAGCTGCCATGGTGCTAATAAAGGTAGTCGTCCAGAACAAAGCATAGCACCAATCAGACAACATCTTCAGTTCTGGGTGCCAAACTTCAAGAGAGACATAAAAAAGCTAGTATATATGGAGAAAAGCAAAGTGATGGTAAGGGGCCTCAAAATTCTCTCCATACTGAGAAGCATTTAAAAGAGGTGGGCATGTTTATCCTGGAAAAAAAGCTATAGGAGATATACTAGATGACTTAAAATCCCTAAAGCAATATACTATAGAAGAAAGAATAGATATATGCATTCTTCATATCCACATAGCTCCACATAGTAGAACCAAGACTAGTGGGTGAAGGTGATGGAGAGTCAGATTCTGATTCAATGTTAAGAAGAGGCTACCGTTAAAGTTGCTTGAGAATGGAGTGACTACCCTTTTAATTGTAACCATCCAAGCAATTCAGCACAAGTCATTTATTAAGTACTAACAACATGCAGAACATTGTACTAATATTTTTTGTGGGGGGATGTATGCAAATAATAAATATCCTCTAGTCCCTATCCTCATGAAGCAAGCAGAATCTGGATAATTGCCTGCCAGAGAAATTATAAAGAAATTCCTGAATGAGCTAGGAGAATGAATTAAATGACCTCGAAGATACTTTCTAAATACAGCATCCCATGATTCTATATATTTAACGGAAGGCCTAGTTAGTACAGTCTTTCATAACCTAGAGCCCAGAAAGGAGCCACCAGGAATCTGCCTATTAAAAATGGGAAGAGAATGATTTCATCAGCGTAGGGAGCTCCCCACTGAGGAAACTCCCTTACCTCTTGCCTAGACTATTGCAATAGCGTTTTAATTAATGTCTCTGCCTCAAGTCTTTCCCCATTCTAATCCACCTACTACTAAGCTGCTAAAGAGATTTTTTTTAAGTTCAGGCCTAACCATGCCAACTACCATTCAGTAAACTACAGGGGCCTCCTATTACTTGCAGGATCAAATATAAAATCCTTGGCTTGAGATTTAAAGCCCTTTGTGACCTAGCACCTTTGCAGTCTTCTATGACTTAACTCCCTCCCCTCCATGATCTCTGATCCAGATACCCTGTCCTATTTGCTGTTCTTCACACAGGAATCCATCTCCTCACTCCGTGAGTCTGTACTGGCTATTCCTAATGCCTGGAATGCTCTCTCACCTATTTCTTTGGCTTTTCCCTCAAGACTTAGCTCAAATCCTACCTTGTACAGCAAGTTTTTTTTTCCTCCTCTCCCTACCCCATATCCATCTTTCCCTTTTATTTTACCTTCCATTTATAGTTTGTATGTACATGGTTATTTGCATGGTGCATCCCCCACTCAAATGGGAGTCTTCTGTGTTTTTTTTTTGCTTTTCTTTGAATACCTATTGTTTAATGTAGTAGTGTAGTGCATCGAAAGTAATTAATAAATGCTAATGGACTGGGTGATTGATTGACTTGCACCAGTCTCATGAGAATCCGTTTTGCAACTTACAATTTGAAAAAGTTGTCTTGGGTCAGTGAAGGTAAAGTTATTTGCCCAGGATCAGGGCACAGGGATAGGTAGGATTTGAACCCAGGTCATCCTGACTTCAAAGTTAGGTCTCTATTGACTATGCCATGCTGTCTCTCTAATTTACCTATTTTTAACAGCCTCTTTTTTGTAAATAAATAAATTTATTTATTTTTTATTTTCAACATTCACTTCCATGACTTTTAAATTTTCTCTGTTTCCCTTTCCTTCCCCCTCCCCAAGATGGTGTGCAATCTGATATAGGCTCTACATATACATTCTTATTAAACATATTTTCACATTAGTCATGTTGTATAGAAGAATTAAAAGGAATGGGACTGACCATGAGAAAGAAAAACAAAACAAAACAAAAAAAAACAAAACAAGAGCAAATCATATACTTCAATCTATACTCAGTTTCCATATTTCTTTCTATGGATAGGGATGGCATTTTACATCATGAGTCTTTTGGAGTTGTTTTAGGTCCTTGCATTGCTGAGAAGAGCTATGTCTGTCAAAGTCAGCCATCACTCAATGTGGCTGTTATTGTGTACAATGTTCTCCTGGTTCTGCTCCTTTCACACAGTATCAATTCATATAAGTCTTTCCATGTTTTTCTGAAGTACTTCTGCTCATCATTTCTTATAGCACAATAGTATTCCATTATATTCATATACTACAATTTGTTCAGCCATTCCTCAATTAATGGGCATCCCCTCAGTTTCCAGTTCTTGGCCATCACAGAAAGTACTGCTATAAAGATTTTTGCATACATGGATCCTTTTCCAATTTTTATGATCTCTTTGGGATACAACCCTAGAAGTGGTATTGCTGGGTCAAAGAGTATGCACAATTTTATAGCCCTTTGGGCATAGTTCCAAATTGCTTTCTAGAATGGTTGGATCAGTTCACAACTCCCCCAACAATACATTAGTGCTCCAATTTCCCCACATGTTCTCCAGCATTTATGCTTTTTTTGTCTTGTCATATTAGCCAATCTGATAGGTACAATGTGGTACCTCCAAGATGTTTTGATTTGCATCTCTCTAATCAGTAGTGATTTAGAACATTTTTTCATATCACTATAGATAGCTTTAATTTCTTCCTCTGAATACTGCCTGTTCATATCCTTTGACTTTTTAATCAATTGGGGAATGGCTTGTATTCTTATAAATTTGCCTCTGTTCTCTATATATTTTAGAAATGAGGCCTTTATCAGAGACATTGGTTGTAAAAAATTCTTTTTCAATTTTCTGCTTCCCTCCTAATCTTGGTTGCATTGGCTTCATTTGTGCAAAAACTTTTCAATTCAATGTAATCAAAATCATCCACTTTGCATTTCATAATGTTCTATAACTCTTGTTCAGTCATAAGTTCCTCCATTCTCCATAAATCTGACAGGTAAACTATTCCTTGCTCTCTTAATTTGCTTATAGTATCCACCTTTATTTCTAAATTGTGAACCCATTTGGACTGTATTTTGGTATATGGTGTAAGGTGGCAGTCTATGCCCAGTTTTCTATTTTCCAGTTTTCATCAAATAGTAAGTTCTTATCCCAGATTCTGGGGTCTTTGGGTTTATCAAACGGTAGATTACTATAGCTGTTGAACACTGTGTCTTGTGTACCTAATCTATTCCACTGATCTACCACTCTAATTCTTAACCAGCACCAAATAGTTTTGATGATTGCTGCTTTATAATACAATTTAAGACCTGGTATGGCTAGGCCACCTTCCCTAGCATTTCTTTTCATTAATTCCCTTGAAATTCTGGACCTTTTATTCTTCCAGATGAATTTTGTTACGATTTTTTCTAGCTCTATACATTTTCTTGGTAGTTTGATTGGTATGGCCCATTTACCTATTTAAAAAAAATGATATTCTTTTTTTAAGTCTGTTACTTCCCAATAACTCCTCCCCTACAAATACAATTCTCTCATGTCACAAAGAAGTACAAACTTGCCCACTGACAAAGTGTGATGGCATATGTCTCATTTCACATCTGTAGTCTGACACCTCTATCCAGAGGAGAGAGAGCAGTCTTTCATTATCATCAATTCTCTGGAGTCGAGATAGGTCATTATATTGGTCTGCATTTGAATATCTTTCAGTGCAATTTTCGTTTACATTATTGTTGACCTGCATATGGTGTCTGTGGCTCTGTTGCTATGGCTTGCAAATGTGTATAAGAAATCATTAAACAAAAATGCTACTGCCATACAAAAGTGCTTCCAACTGCTCACAGCACAGCTGGTTGGAGACCTCAGACTGCTCAGACTGTTTACAGGGTTATCTATACATAGTTACTTAATTTGGAAATATTTTCTTAACTTGTTCTAGAAGCCAATGAGATAAGACCTGCGAATATGAGATTCTGTTGAGAATCAGAAGCAAAGCCAATATGAGGAACTAATTCAGTCTGCTCTACCTGGGCCCTTGTTTATTTGGAACTCTGTGCCCTGAACTTTTTAAATATCCTTGTTAACCTTTTTAGTCCAAAAGGATTTCCCAACACAGATTTACAAAGTACACGTAAAGTGACTCTTCATCTTAACATGCGTCTTTCAAACTACCTACCTGTGAATTTTAAGCCAATCTTAAGAAAAGGAGAAGAAAAAAAATTCTCTCTGGTATAATCTTAAAATATGGTTCCTTGTATTCTTCTCCAGGATAAATTTATATTTGAAAACCTAATTTCTGACAACATTAGATATAATGACCAGTTTTGAGGTCAGCTTTCTTCAAATGAAAAGTAAGGTATATTTCAGAACCCAAGCTAGAATAGTTTAGATTAGAGGAAGTTGGCTTGGCAGGAGATGTGTTGGGTTTACCCATCAAGGGGGAAAATATAGCTAAAAGCAAAAAGGGAATGGGGGAGCTCTATTGCTAGCCTTTTTTCCATAAAGCCTCTAATTCATAAAATTGACACATGACTTTGCCTCCATAGCTCAGGGAATGAGTTCCAAGAAGTTTGATAGTTTGGGGCATTTGGGAGTCCATGTGTGCTTCACTCCCCTCATTAATCTCTTGCCTTTCCTAAGATTCTATAAATTCTCAAGTCTTTGGTCAGGTATAGAAAGAAGGGGTATAAAAAGAAGGGGAAAGGGGGTCTATAAGAAGAATCACAAAGCTTGAAGGAAAAGTACTTTAGGAGGGCTAATGGTAGCCATTCTAAACTTACATATCAGAATTATGTAGATTTCTCACAAGCCTGACACAAGTTTAAAGAAGATTTACTTAGCTTGTAAGGATATTGATGCCAAACAGGGCAAAAACAAAAAACATGATACTTCTGGTCCTAGTCCTCTCCAACACCTCTTGCTTGTGTCTTCTCTCCATTTACACAACCCACTCCCCTAGCTCAGCTACAGGCACATGACCTCTCATATGCACTGTTGCAGTAACCTAATTAGTCTCTCTGCTTCAAGTCTCTCCCTGCTCTAATATATCCTTTCATCAGCTGACCAAGGGATTTTCCTTAAGCTCAGGTCTGACCATATCATCCCTCTGGCTCAATAAACTCCTTTGGATCCATTTCCTTCAGAATCAATTATAGAATGTGTTCAGCATTCACAACCTGGTCAGTTCCTACCATTCCAATCTTCACATAAGCTATTCCTCTCCATGTATTTTTTGATCCAGACATAATGGCCTATTCAAGAGCTGTTGCTCACATAGGACATTCCATCTCAGTTTTTGTACCTTTGCACTGGTGATTTCCCATGCCTACAATGCTCTCTTTTCTGGCCTCTGATTCTTAGAATCTCTAACGTCCTTTAAGACTCAGCTCAAGTTCCATATCTTCCAGGTGGTCTTTCCCAATAAGTAGAGGCAGAGTTGTCACTCACATGTGGCAAATGGTTCTTTCCCCCGGGATACAAAAATCCAGGAATCGTGGTTCTTTCATGCTATGGCTGTGTTCCTCAGGTTAATTCTACCATTTTTCTTCTAGCCTGTGTCACCATATATGGCACAGCCTCCAGGCTATCATCCAAATGGTGCTTCACTATGACCATCCTCTTCCAGGGCTAACCTTTCCTACAAAATCTAACAGTAATGAAAGCTGGACTCTCTCTTAGAGTTATTCCTTCTATGGTCAGGTTTGTTGGTGTGGTAGCCTTCTACAGCACCAACTGTTCTCTACAACTTACCATCCAGTCTTTGGTGCCATCAATACCATACCCCTCCTCTTTGGCAGAATATCTTCTGCCTAGCCATCCCCCTACCCTAAATCAAATGATTAACTGCACCACTGCTGCCCTCTCCCATGAAAACTGTTTTTAGACAGGTGAAATAATTTGTAGCTATGGCTGTGTCCCCATAATAGAAGTAGGTTTGAGGACAAAGAAGAAAATTTTTAGGGAGAATAATGAAAACCACTTCTGCCACCTCTACCACCATAACAACAACAAGCCATGGTTACTTGAGAATATACTTCTAGGTATTAAAAGACATAGGCATTGCTCAAGGCAAACATATACTATTTGACTTCCTCAGTAGGAGTAATTTGTATTTATTTTTAAAAAGAAAAAAATAAATTGCACAACCTGGAGCATTTGTCAGGGTAATATGTATATTATCTCTGTCGTTCCCAACCTTACATCAGCCTTATTGTAGCCTGCACAGCTGCTAAATCATTATTCTCTGCATGAGTAATTGTTGCAGATGCTCTTACTGATTAACTTTGGGTATGGGTATATTTATGGTGAGCCCTCTGTGTGGCAGCTGTGATCACGAAAACACCGAGAAATCATAGTGCGCACCTAGCAATGTTATTGGATAAAGGGCATGGAAAAGAAAAAAAATAAGGCTACATTGGCATGGTAAAATCAACACTTAGGGAATTGGGAGCCAATTGGTTGATATTCTCTTTCTGGGTCGCCCTTCTTCTGAGAACATAGCTTTATTTGCTTGTCCCCCACTCTCACCACTTCAGCATTAGTTTTCTCATTTTTCATTTGGACACTCTATACATTTCTGATACCTTTTGTCCTTTCTGTTTTCAGCCCAGAAGCATCAGCAAAAACACCATTATTCCTTGCTTCTGATCCTTCTGTGCAGTGACCCTCTTGCCAATTTGGCCTTGGCATTTTCTCTGGTTTGGGGATTGATTATGCTGGGAGCATTATTTCCAAGTCTGGTTACAGAAGAAAAAAGAAATTAAATGGGGTCAGTCCATTTTCTCAAAAGAAGGACAGGCCAGTAGACAGTGGGAAGGTACATGCAAAGGCAGAGGTGGGGAAGCATGAGACCCACTGTGGGGACAGTTAGTAGAACAGTCTAGCTTGAATAGAGAGGTTCTGTACGGAATCCAGGGTAAGGATTTGGATTTGATCCTGTAAGCAATGACAGTAAAAAGAGTTTTTGAGTGAGACAGAGACACATGTCAGTCTTAGGAGACTTAGAAGGCCCAGAGACTAGAGACAGAGATACCAATTCTGGTATAGCCAAAGAATGCTGCACTAGAACCCATGTTCTACTACTATTAGCTTTACAACCTCAGGAAAATTGTTGAAATTTTCAGGTCTTCATTTTTGTCATATCTATAACATAAAAGGGCTAGACAAGATTTTAAAAGTTGGTTTCAGATCTGAAAATCTCTATGACCAAGTTACATTTATCAGTGCAATATAAATGAGGACTTATCCCTCAGAACATGGGCAAATATTCCCTGGCCTCTTCCAATTGATGTAGAGTCTTGATGACTCTGCTTTGAGGCATTTTTAATGCAACTCCTCTACCTCTGCAGCAACTTCTGAGCATGGTCAAGTATCCTCTGTTTCTTTCTGGCTTACTGCCAAGTCTATATTCTATGTCTTATACCAAAAATCCCTCTTATGAAAAATCAGGAGGGGAATTGTCACTCTCAAACTCCAGGCCTTTTGGGAAAAGGTTATAGTTTAAAGAAATCTGCTTCATGGAGCTCATGGGATCATAATTGAGAACTTTAAGGGATTTCGGGAATTATCTAGTTCAACCCCATCATTTTATTGATAAAAAATACTGATGCCCTGACATTGGATTAAGTGTCTTACCAATGTCACACAAGAATGAAAGTGACAGCAGGATTCAAACTCAGGTCCTCTAAAGTTAGATTCAGTGCTCTTTCCATACAGCAATGGTAGTGCTCTCTTGTACATTAGCCCTTGAATCATTAGTATACTGCTAAGAATTCTGGATTCAGAGACATCATGTCAAATCCAACTGCTGTCTTCCTGCTTCCACCATAGCACACCCTTCTATCCTCCTCTTCCCCGCAAATTGCTGCCCTTTTTTCTGCTCCATAGTCACTTCTGGTTATGTTCTTTCCTTTGAATCCTCCTCTGTAATGAAGAAAAACATTTAAGTAGAACCAACTAAAAAGAAAATTACTAAGTCCAACAGGATATACAATCCTTTGTGTTGATAACCCCACCCTTCCCTTTGTATAGAAAGCAGGGAAGTATGTTATCATCTTTTCTCCTGGTCCAATTTTGGTCATTACAATTAATTTTAATTTGCCTGACTTCTAGTATTGCTTTCATTTTATTGTCATAGTCATTATGTATTTGTTCTCCTATTTCTCTTTTTTTTCATTCTGAATCATTTCATGTCTTCTCATGTTTCTCTAAATTCTCAATATTTATCATTTTGACACAATAATATTTGACTGTATTTGTTTACCATAATTCTTTAGCCATCTCCCAATCAATTGTAACCCTTTTTGTTGCTTTTTTTCTCCTATGAAAGTACTGCCATTAACATTTTAGTATTTTATGGAGCTTTTCTTTTTGTATTTTGGTCTTCTTACTATATCCTAAAGGTGGATTCCTTGAGTTAAAGGGACTACTCACTTTTCTCAAAAAATTCCAAATTGTTTTCCACACAGATAGGTGCAGTCCAAAGCTTCTCCAAAAGTATTTTAGTATATTTGTCTTGCTATAGCACCTCCAACAATGCCTATTTCTGTTTTTTTTTTTATTTTACAATCATCTTTATCAGTTTGATACAGACCTGATTTTTTCTGATGTCCCTTTCCATGTTCTTCTCCCTCAAATTTGTACTGCCTGATTTAACTCCTACGACATCAAAAGCCTCCCAGAATTCTGACATCTCAGTGCTTGCCTTGAAGTAAAGAGCAGCTTCCTTGCTTCAGAAATGTGAGCACTTAGAATCACATTGGAGAACTTCCATTAAGGGTAGCCTGTCCCTCTTATAGCTGTTTAGGTTTTCATCAAAAATATTTGACACATAAAACATGGGGAGAAATTATGAAATGCAAAAGAGTCACCTAAATGATGAGTGGACGTAAAGTGGAGAAGGGATCAGGACTGTGATGTTCAGTGGTAAGTCAAAGAATAGAACTGAATTCAGCCTGCGTGCTCCTGGCAGCCTGGTTTATAGCAGAAGCAGCAGCTGCTCTAGTCTGTGGGACTCCCTCTGGGCAGAGGGATTTCAGTTGGTATCCCAGTGAGCTCTTCCAACCCTGTGGGTTAATCATTTAATTCAGGCCCAATCCTCAGAAGCTGGCCCATTGCCTTTGTTCAAGCAGCCATCCCTTGGCAGACATGCTTTGCCTGTGTTGCCCATTGGGCAACCTTCCTGTTATTTACTTTCTATGTCATGGGCCTGGTTTGTTGGCATACTCTTCCCTCAACATAATCTCCAGCTTTGATGCCCTTGCCTCAAGTGAGGAGTCTCATAAATTTGGCTGACGGCATTTTCAGTTTAGAGATTAAGAACCTATGAAAGAGGAGGAGACAGGTAATTGTCATCACTGGGTAGAAAGTGAATGCCATTATGAAGAGCTAACAGTTCCTTTGGCACCATCTAAGTGAACTGAGAAAAGCGTGCCAGGTAATAACACAAGTGACTGCACCTGAGTAGTTAAAAAGTCTATAGCTTGTGAAATGCACTGTATTTCACTATGTTGCAGAGAGCCTAGCTTGGGGCTGTAGATACTACTTGTATCTTTCTATACATTATCCAAGGAAAGAAACAGCTAATATGGTTCAAGTGATGTCTGAAGGTATTAGTGAGTGCTTTACATATTTGAGACTTTGAAAGATAAAGATGAATACCAAGAATAAAAGAAAATATAGATTGCTCTTTAGATATAGGAAAATGTATCTTTTATGGAATCTAGGTTAATATTTAGCATGTAAACAATGAATCTGTACTGTAGTGTACAGTGTTCTAATATTTTTGGCATCTTAGATAGACAGGCAAGTGCTTTTATTCTAAAGTTAGAAAAATATTTTTCAAATAATAACCTAAATCTTGGCTGAGGAAGCCTTTGAAAACCCAAGAACTTTTGATCACAGTTTCAGAGCTGGAAGGGTCCCTCAGACAATCAATACCTTATTTTTTTTAAATAGAGGAAGAAATTAAGGCCCACAAAGGGTGAACAATTTTGCCCAAATCACATAAGTAGTAAGTGGCATAGCCAGATTCCAGCCAGGGTCCTTTGATGCCAATGCAGCTCCTGTATTTTTCCCTGTAATGTTTTACTGTAACATGCTGCATCTCTCCTCTCTTTTTCCCCCCTCTCCTCTCATCCTCTTCAATCAGTGCTGCTTCCTTTCCTTCATCACCCTGCTCCCCTCCCCAAACCCAAACAGTGGTCGCCAGCTCCAGCCAGCCTGGCCCAGGAGACCCACCCATCTGCCAAGCCTCAGAATACCAGAGGAAGAGTGCCAGCCACAGTTTGCTTTGTCTTTTTTAGTCTTAGAAGTAGGGAGGGCTTGTGAAGAACAGATTGGTCTTCTTTATGTCATTGACCATGGCCATAAGCAGTACTGCCTTGCTAGTAGTGAGGAAATAAAGTGACTTCTGACAGTCTTCTTCCCAGGCTCGTGAATCATAATTATGTAGCCTGAACAGCTATGAGATCTCCCTCAAAAACGACTTTGTGTCTAAACGGTTTTGGTGTTTTGATGCAACAAGATTCAGTCCCAACCTACTATTAATAGTTCATTCTTCAGATCCATATACCTTGATGAACATTGAGCTTTTTCTCCTAGAATGCCACTGTTATTGAAGCTTGTTTGGTGTCTTCTGTTCTAACTTGAAAAAGATTTAGTTTCAGTTGTTTCTAATCCAGTGTAATGGAAACATAAATCTTAGTTGGAAAAATAGGAAATGAAATTAAATTTCAGCAACAAAACTTGCTGGAGCAGAACTTTCTACAAAATGTTGCTTTTCTCATTTTTTTAAACAAACAACATACTGCCTTCATAATTTGGCACATGCAATTTGGTTTTCAACATTTATATATTGTCTTTTGTCGGGACAGGTAACAGCCGGGTTTATTGCGAAACAACAGCAACTATTGATAGTATTTTTTATAGCATAATAATGACACTCAGAAGAAACAAGCACACTGTGTTAATTAAGCAGTATTGTCTGTCACTTCCCTGCTGCTTTTGCAGAACACATTTGAAAGTGTTTGTGGGATCCATTTCAGTTAAAAAAAAGTTCAGCTTTGAAAATAGGTTATTTCATTTTATTTTCCTATCTATTATTTTAACCAGGCACCCCTATTTATTATTGTGATTCAATTGATAGTATAGCACCAATATTATTGGAAAACCAACCTTAGTGTGATGGGCTATGTTTCAAGTTTTTATTCTAATTTTTATAATTAGATAATTTATAATAATTTTTATAATTATAATTCATCTGGACTACACCAGTAACATTATGCCATGTTATTATAGTCTTCTTCCCCTCCCTCCAGCTGCTTCCTGACTCTTACAACCTGTTCATGTTCAACATCTTTTCAAATTATTTTTTCCAGCCCCTGACTGAAATTCTTACCACAACAAGCTAATATTAAATATATGGAAAATACCATAGGACTGAAAAAAGAAAAAATGCTTTAAATAGAAATAAAATATCAGGAAAATACATTAAATATCAAATACTCTTAGAGCCTATTTTCCAAAAGAAGCAAATTCCCAAGCTCTGGCTTTCAAGTCTAATCCTGCAATATTGTATAAGGAGGAAAAACCTGCTGGCTGTGGAATCAGAGCACTTGGGTTCTCTTGCCCCTTTTCAAGGGTTCCCCCCTTTTTTGTTTCATAAATACCTTGGACAGTGAGATAAAGCCTATGGACTTCTTTTCAGAAGAATGTTTTGAAATGCATAAAATATATAGGATTATTAAGCAAACCAACTATACTGAAATATAATGATATACATACATTTAGAACCAAGTTCATGGACCACAGATCAAGAACCCATGCTTCAGTTCCAGAATTCTCCTAATATCTGAAAGGCTAGACTTTAGGTCCACTTATCTAGGGCCAACTCATACTTCAGGGCTGGATGATCAGAGTATGGCATCAGAAATTCAGATCATGACAAACTAGGTATCATCAGCCTACTATTGCCAAATGGCCGCTAGCTATATAGGTTCGGCCCTCTCTTGCCTGTCCATTGGTATCCCTCTAATTCTTTGTACTTTGCTTGCTCCTCTCTTTCAGTCTGGTATTTAGCTAAATGAACATGTTCATCAGAGTGATGAGGATGTCTGGAGTAGTATTCTTGATAACTGGCTATCATGCTCCTCATGTAATTCTTTCTTAACAATTATATGAAAATAACCTCCCTCTCTGCTTTATGCCTGTCATTGCTAGGGTAGCATCTGATTTTTTGCAGAGATAACCCTACCTAACCTGGGAGTGCCAATAATCCTCCAGTAAAGAGCTATACCCTCCAATTAAGTATAATCCCTACCAATTTCCAAATGATGACAACCACTTGTTCCAGGCAAATAAGGGGTTTGACAAATAAATGCAGGACAGAATATCAAACAGTGTCCAGTGCTATCCAATGAAAGCTAACATCTGTTGTCCTGAGAAAATGGATGACTCTGCAATCCTGGGCTCCAAGGGCAGTAGAGCTATTGCTGGGGAAGGCATGGGAAGTACTGTCTGAATAAACTACAGGGCATCCTGTGGAGCCATGATTTTCATCATTGCCCATAATTGTTGTACTTTCTCCTCCAGGGAGACTCCAGCATGCTGTGAGACCTGACACCTGCATTCTTTTTCACCCATACTTCCTGTGTGCAGCAACTTGGTCTGCAATTCTCCATAATAATGGGATTTTTCACCCTCACAGCAGCTCTGTGGGTGTCAATACAGTGGATAGAATAAGCACTAAACCCTGAAATGAAAAAAAAAAAGTTTAAATTTCCATGTTGAGATAAAGACGCGATTTGTTATTTTTTTAAAAGTATAGGATTTTCATTAATGTTATACATCTCTGTAAAGCCTTTTTATATTAAAATTTCTTTTCAATTAATAAAAAAATTTCCTTCCCACGCCACTCTTGTTGGGAAAAAAACAAAGAAAAACAAAAGTTCCTATAACAAATATTTATAGCCAAGCAAAACAAATTCACATATTAGCCCTGTTCAAAAAGATATGTCTCATTTTACCTGTTGAGTCCATTACCTCTTTGTTAGGTGATGGGTAGCATTCTCTTATAGAGATGTCAAATGTGGAGAGCATGCTTCCCTCAATACTTCAATGCCAAGATGTATTAAAATTCAATTAGGAAATATTTAACAAAATACATAAAAATGCAACATAGGTAATATTACATTTTAAAATTAAGTCAATATGCAGTCTACAGGAATCTTTGTATATACATTAGTGACCCCTCTATTTAAGTTTGACACCACTGTCTTAGGAGGTGAGTGGCATTCCTTATCACCAGTCCTCTAGAATCATGGTTGGTCATTGCACTGAGAGTTCTAAGGTGTATCTACTTTGTTCATTTTTACAATGTCATTGTTATTCTTTTTCTCCTGGTTCTGTTCTCTTCACTATGCATCAGTTCATACAGGTCACAGTCAGAATCAATAATCATTTATTAAACACCTACTATGTTCCAGGCACTCTGCTAAGCACTGGGGATATAAAGAAAGGTATAAGACAGCCTCTGCCCTCAAGGAGCTCACAATTTAATGGAATAGACAACCATATAAAGAAGTTGAAAATGGGGGGAAGAAGGAGAGGGTGGGAAATGGTCTGAGGAGGTATGAGTTTCTGAGTTTATTCATCTTACAGAATGATGAGTTTCTAGAGATGATGAAATCCAGGAAAGCATCTGGGTAGGAAATGATGAGGAGAATTCCTTGGGTGACTACCTTAAATTGTGGAGGGTCTTAGGTATCACTTTCCTCATCCATTAAACATTATGTTGTTGAGAGGAGTCCAGCAAGTTGTGACCCTATTTGGGGTTTTCTTGGCAAAGATACTGGAGTTGCTTGCCATTTCCTTCTCCAGCCTGTTTGACAGATGAGGAAACTGACCCAAACAGATTTGAGTGATTTGCCTAGGGTCACACAGCTCGTAAGTACCTGAGGCCAGATTTGAACTCATGAAGATGAGTCTTCTTGATTCCAAGCCCAGTGCTCTATCCACTGTGCTGCTTAACTGCCCTTATCTATTAAATGAAGGGGTTCAATTAGATGATTTCTAAGATCCTTTTCAACTCCAACTTTTAGGATCCTATTAATTCTAGGAAGTCTATCGTAGGAGCTTGGCTCTTTTCAGCAATAACACCATTCCCTATTCCCCTTTTGTTCCAGCTTCTCTCTTTTTTTTTCTCTGTCTAAAATGGAGCTCTTCAGGCTTGTCAACACTCCTTGCTATAGTGTACATTCATACTTTAATAAGCTGCCAGTAAATTCTTGTTGAATAATTGTGTGCAAGATGTGGCTTAGTGAGTAGAGTTGGCCTCAGAGTCTAGAAGATTTAGGTTCCAATCCTACCTCTGATATGATTGGCTTTGTGACATTGTGTAAGTCATTTAACTTTTCTGTCACCCACTCAATCCTCTATAACTATAAATTGTGGAACAAGTACCAATCTCTATTGGTAGAGGGAATTTCTTCACTAGAATATCCCTATGCAAATGAAATCATGGGTTTCATCTAAAAAACAATACAGTACCAAACCTAATGAAATAGTTTCTGCAAGGTAACTGTGAAGGGTACAAAGAATGACAAGACACTTCACTCAGAGCTTTCAATCAAGCTGGGAATAGGGAACATATACATATGAAAATGTAACTGGCAATACAAAAATAATGATATGTGCCAAGTGAGTCATACAGATGATAAATACTATGACTTTTGAAGGAGGAATAGATGCCCATGTGCTGTGGCAGTTAGAACTAGGCTTTATAGAAGAAGGATTTGAGGCAGGCCCAGAGCAGAATCATCCTGAGGCAAGTCTCACAATTGGTGTAACCTATAAAAGGTTCAAGAGCCAGAGTTTCTGGGTAATTAATCATTTTATTAATCATGCTAGTGGATAATTGATAAAAGGGGTCAGTGGCATTTCTCAATACCAGAGGTCACTCATGGAACCCACTCAATGCTTATATGCCCTTGGAAGAGTATATGTTCCTGAGGGTGGCACTCAACTCTGATTGGTTAACAATTAACGAGAAGAATGAATATTATAATAAGAGGTGGACCCATTCCAATGAGGGACTGGTGACTTTGGTCACTCAGACATGTCAGACTAGACACCATGGGCTGGATTTTACCTAGATTCGATTAAATTCCTTGTCTAGTTGGGAGAGGTCTCCCACCCAGAATCAAAAGGCATGTACCCCAGGGGATTTGGGCAATCCCATCTATCAACAATGACCTTCAGAGACTGAGCAACCTACAAGTTTCCAAAAAAAAATCCTGGTTCTACTTCAATAATTTATTATAAGAGAGAAATAAGCATTTCTCTTATTGGGTAAGTACTGTAGTGCTTGCTCTCCATCCTTAGCCACTAGGAAGGCTATCCATTGTATTCAACCATTTTCTTTCTATACTTCTTCAGTTTACACAATTCTGGCTATGAGAACTCAATATTAGAAAGATCCTAAACCTTGGAATTCACTGAAAATATTGGAAGATTTATCTGCCACTAAGACTCTTATTCCTCTTACCCTATGTCTGCTATTTTATTCCCATTGCTTTACATTCTCTTTGTTGATGGCAAACAGAGGGTAAAAAATAATTTCAATTCAAGGAATTTTAAATACCTGCTAACTTGGAAGGCTCTGTTTTAGGTGCTCCAAATGCAAAGATAATTTTAAAATCCCTACTTTCAAGGTGTTTACATTCTATTCTAATATGAGATGCAATATTTAAATGTACACATAAACACTTTTTAATTTGAAGCAAGAAAGCTTGATAAGTGGGGAATCCAGGAAGGCTTCATTTTGGAGGTGGGATTGGAAATGAGTTTTGAAGAAATCTATCTGAATGAATGAGTGAATGAATAAAGCATATATTAAGCACTTAGTGTGGGCAAAGCACTATTACTAAGCCCTGGGGATACAAATAGAAAATTAAAACAGTCTCTACTGTCAAGGAGTTCATATTCTAATTGGGGAGACAGCATATTTAAATAGTTTTATCCATAAATCACATGGGAAAGTGTGTGATACTTAGGTGCAGTGGCAAAGAAGAGAGCAATACCTCTTCTTGAATGCGATTTCCACTAATAAATCATGTCAGTTCCCCATGTTGAACCATTTGTCAGTTCTGAGGACTTTGGTGGTGAGAACTTTGTTCTCTGGGCTTTCAGTGTGGCCATTACACCTGCAGGAGCACTTACTATGTTTCATTGTCACAGATATTGCTTCCCAGGTGAAGGCTAAGGGCTCCTGATTGGAAGCAGTGCTACTTCCAAGGCTCTTTTGTTCAGGGTCCTGGGCTATCTCCATTAGGGTTAAAAGACAGATGGTGGTCAAGGTGATGAAGGTGGTTTGACTCACCTAGTACATGCAGCCTCCAGTCTTTTGCTCTGGGTGCCTTGATGCTTGAGCTAGCTGCCTTGCCTGCCTTGTCTGTGGCAGTTGGTTAACAATTGGTAAGATGACTGGCTCTTTCTGCATAGGGATTACTTACCAGATGATGGCTGTGAGGGCTGGGTTGGAAGCTGGACAAGATGTAGAATGTGTGGCAGTAGTAATGTGAATAAAATTTGGAAAGATAAGCTGGAGCTAGACTATGAGCATTTTTAAATGTCTACCTAAAGAGTTTGTATTATATTCTATAGCCTATAGAAGAATATAGAGCAATGGGATGACATTGTCAGAGCTGTGTCTTGGAAAAATAATTTTAGAAGTTATAAAGAGAAGTGGAGAGGGGAAAGAGTAGAGGCAAGAAGTGTAATTAAGGAAGTTATTGAAATTGTTCATATGACAAGTGATGGAGGCTTGAGCAATGGAAATGCAACTGGAAAGAAGCAAATGGATATAAGAATCAACAGGACTTGGAAACTGATTAGATTTGGGTTGTGAGTGAAATTAAAGACTTATGAAAGATTCTGAAGTTGCAAAATGGAAGAATAGTGTTGCCCTGGACAGAAATGGGTAAGTTAGAAAATGGGTAGGTTTTGGGTGAAAGTCATTGATTTCTGTTTTGAACGTGTTGTGCTTGCAGTGCCTATTGGGCACCTAGGTAAGTGATATGTAGTAGGAAGTTTTTAAGAAAGGAATAGAGCTCAGAAGAGAGACAAGGGCTAGAAGTATAGATTTTTAGAGTTATTTAATATAGTAATTGAACCCAGGGGAGTGGATAATAATATCAAGAGGGAAGGCATAGAGAGTGAAGAGGGGGTTCTAAGATACACAGGGACTGGGGCATGAAGGAAGATCCAGCAAAGAAAACTGGGAAGTAATGATTGAAGATGTCAGAGAAAAACTAAGAGAAAGTAGTGTCATGAAAACCAAAGTAAAATAAAATATTCAGGAAGAGGGGTTGTTGGTCAGTGTCAAATACTATGGAGAAGTCAAGAAGGATGAAGATTGAGAAATGATCTTAGAATCTAAAAATTAAGAGGTCATTAATATGCTCTGTGGGGATAGTTTCAGTCAAGTGGTAAGAAGTCATGTAAGGGGTTGAGAAGGTGAAGAGGTGGAGGCAATAAATGCAGTAGATAGAATGTTCTAGCTTTGAAAATGAAAGGGAAAGTGATATAGGAAGATAGCTTGAGGGGCTGTCAGGGTCAGAGAAGGCTTTTGTTTTTTGTTTGTTTGTTTGTTTGTTTTGTTTTCTAGGTAGGTGAGAGCCAAATATTTGCCATCAATAGGAAAAGAACCTCAGTGGTTGGAGGAAGACATGGTGGAGGAGAGAGCAGGAAGGGGAATTATCTAGAACTGAAAATAAAATAAAATTCAATTAAAAATAACAAAAATAGAGGAACCAATGGAGAAAGAGGTGATAAAAGAGACATGTACTGTAGGAGATGAGAGGGTCTAAACTAAGATAAATAGAGAGGATAGCTTTATTAAGGAAGGCCATCCTCTCTTCAGCAGAGGCTAGAGCAAAGGCAGACAGAAGAGAAATGATTTTAAAAAGATTTTAAGAAGAAGTTGCCCTGTGGGCTGAGGGAGGGAGTTGTGTAGGTGGCTTGAGGAGAGAGGGAAAGGTTTGGAACAAATGTTATATGGAGGGTGATAGGGAGTTAGAGAAGAATGCAAAGGTCACCATATAGCAATAAAGCCTCAGTTGATGTTAGACAACATGTTTTTGGCTCACATAGTCATAATGATTGCATATCTTTCTGAAGACCATTTGGCAGCATAAAAATAGGAAACCAGTAAGATGGTGAGGAAAATCTGGGATCAGAATTTGGAAAGATGTGATGAGCAGTAAGGAGACAAGAGATCTGAGAGAAGAGGGTAAGATAGAAGTGGATGTAACTATAGTATCAGAATTTGTAAAGGAGGGAAGTGAGATTTGAGCACAAATGATGGGAAACATGGAGGGGTAGAGTGCCTGTAGGTTACAGTCAATTGATGAGGATATATGTACCAGGCACTGTGGTAAGTGCTAGAAATAAATAAGTAAGCAAATAACTTTTAGAAAGGAAAAATATAGTCCCTCTCTTACATAACTCATTCTAAAGAGGGAAGAAACATGAAAACAACTCTCTCTCTCTTCATATATGTATATATATGTGTGTATATATATATACACACATATATATGTGTGTGTGTGTACATATATATGTGTGTGTTTATATGTGTGTACATATATACATATACAAATATATGTATATAATTTTTAGAAACATATTTTACAGTGTAAGTGGCTTTGTCCAGTGGGTTTGGGGAATAGAGAGAGCTAGGGAGGGGAGAGGGACTAGAAAGACCTGCAGAAAGTAGAATTTGAGTTCATTCTTGAAGGAAGGTAGGAAGCAGAGGTGAGAAGGAATATGAACTGTTTCCAAAGAGTTTAGGAGAGGTGAGGCAGGTTTAGCTCCTACAGCTGACTCATATTGGTCATGTGACCATGGGTAAATCATTTAACCATTTGCTGCTCCCATGAAACTTTTAAAGGATATTACAGATGAGTTGCCCATTGTGATCAGGGGACAAAGTTTCCCTCTAAAGAGTAACTCTCCACTGATGAAACCACATGTCTGTACTCCTTCTCCCCTGTCTCTCTCTGTTAAAAAAAGAAAAGAAAATGTTGATGTTTATAGCATGAAATAGTTATCTAATGTCTCCCTATCACTATTTCATTAGATTCTCAGAACTTAGCACAAGCATTGTCTTTTACCTGTTTTGGGCAGTCCAAGGAACTCTAGATGAGGAACTTTTTTCTACCAAAGAAGAAGGCAACTGTGCAGGAAATGATTGTCTTTGAGAGTTGCCTGAGTACAATGAGAGGTTCAATGACTTGCCCATAGCTACACAGGCAGAACGTTTCAGCAGTAGACCTTCAATACGTTATCCTTGTTCCCTGACTGCTCCCCTAACCATTACTTCAAGTCATTTCTTCTTCAAGAATTATTACCCTATTTTACATATGGAAATTCAGGGTCAGAAAGTTAAATGACTTGCCCAAGAAAGCATTGTTAATAAATGTTAAAGCTGGGATTTGAATATAGGCCTTCAAGTAGAAGACTCTTTTTAGTAGATTATACCAAAAAAATGAATTTTTCTGTGATTTGTGCAATCTTGTAAAAAGTGTAGGTCCAAATGGATTTGTGGAGACATGTGAATAAACATGTGAATTTCTTCCAAATTTTAACTTTTCATATCGAACTAAGTGGAAAAGAGAGAAGGGGATTCTCAATAGATTAATTCATAGCACACAATATTATAGAAAAATAAAGACAAAATGTCGGGTAGGGAAGGAAACTAAAAAATGAAAGATGATAGTCACTTAACTGACTTCTTGCCTTCTTAAAGTCTCCAGCACCCAATTAATCAGAAGGTCTGATGTAGAGGGTTATTTTGGACAGAAGAAAGCTTTCCCTGAAGGAGAGAAGTACAGAAGGTAGAAGGAAAGTAATTTTGGCCATCAGGGGAGCATGATGCTCATCTTTTCTTCAATGTTCTATTTCATGTGGAATAATTTTTCTCAATTTGTCAATGATGTTGTTCCTCCATTCCTTCTAACTATCAAACTCAAAACTAATTTCTATTTCCAAAAACCCCCAGCATGTTGAATTTGGCCTTTATAGATTACAGCAGAAGTGCTATTTCATTGAGTTAAATTTATGAGTCTTGCTAAACAACCTCAGACAAAAACACCTGGATACTCTGTATCTTCTCAGTTATGACTATGTTTACAAGCTCCTTTATTTAATCCCAAATGTCTATCAATGGGCATAATTATAATCTTCCTAACTACCTTTCTTACTCCTATATGTAGATAGGCAATCTATCTTCTTCCTGTCTTTTAGTTTCAATATAGGCAGCATTGCTGGAAAATAAAATTTCTTTCTCTGCAGTTAGGGTGGTATTATGTAGTATTATGTAGAACTGAAATGGGGAATTCTGGTTCCCGGGCAAATATTTGTTGAGATGGGATGGGGTGGAATAGGATGGGGGTGAGAAAGATTTGGGGAGACTACAGAAAGACTATGAAGTCATTGCCAGGGTTGAAAGAGCGAGGGGGCAAGTTTAGTTAGGATGGGATCAAGTTACGGAGGAGTTCACCTAGATTATGAGAAGACCTGGGAGGCCTTCACCTTGTGACTAGACGACAGGTAAATTTCTTGTGAGGCATGGGTATATTGGCTGCACTGAGTGGGATTGAGAGGGAAGATAAGATGATCGTTCCTCAAATAATTTAGACTTCAAACCTACAGCAGCTCTGGTTTCCCTGATGTGGTAAGATGTATCCTTGTCTTGGCCAGCCAAACCATTGCCCTCCTAACCCCATCTCTGGCCTTCTTGATACTTGTTGCCTCTCTGTCAAGTGGGTAAACCCAGCCCCCTTTTCCAGTTACATACTACTACCTGAAGTCTTATGATTTGTCCATGCTGAGGATGATGTAATAATTGGTGAGTCCCTGCCTGGAGCCTCTATATTTTAAGATAGCCTAGCCATATAATCAGCCTGCCCTACTTTCACACTTGGCATCCTAACATTCTTCCACCCTATCATACCCTCCCCGTCCTGGTGATTCTGAACCTCAGGTTGCTGTTGTTGTATCCCCCATTACCTACTCCCTCTTAAACCTAAACACCTCCAATGTTCCACCCTAAAACTACTCACCTTTTCCACTGTGCTCTCACAAAAACTCATTTGTACTTTAAACATTTCCTTTTATTACTCCTTCCATCTTGCACTCATTGAGTACTGCCTTCCTTGGGAAAAAAATGGATTCTCTGGTCATCTCTCCCTCACTGATTGCACTTTTACTCATGCCCCTCTCCCCACGTGTCATGTTTGGCACTCTTTGGCACCATTGTCATTTTAGACTTCCCTACCAATCACTCAGTGATTTCTAATTTTTGAGTTTCACTCAATCTGTATTTATCATGCAACCAAGATTCTTGTTGCTGTTATCTAGTGAATCTGAGGATACTCTACTTTCTCCCTCAATTAGTTCAGTTCCTGGTTCACATTTTTTTCTCTTCTCAAAACCTACCCTTGCATGAGAGGATTTACACACACACACATACATGCACACACACACACACATGTGCATGTGCACACGCACACATGCACACTCCCTTAGACATGATAACTTCCAATCTCCTCAATTTACTCATTTCCTATGACCTACTCCTTCTAACCTCATCTACACACAGAGATGGTAATACCCTTGATCTTGCAGTCACCGACAAGTATTCTACTTCCATGTTTATGAATTCCAAAATTCCCTCATCTGATCACAGTCTTTTAGTATTCCACCTTCCACCCTGCCTTGGAAACCCACTTCACTCCCACCTTGACCTCCAATCCTTCTGCCCCTCAATTTTTTCCAAAGTTGTTATCCCTTCACCAGCTATGCTCTCCTCCCATCCCCAATTCAATCTCCTGGTGAACCATTATTACAACTCCAAACTCTTCTCTCAAGTTCCTTGCCCCTTATCCTACTGTTTTACAGTCTCACCTTTGGATCACTCCCACCATCCATTGCCTTCACTCTTATTCACATATTGCTGGATGAAGCTGAAGAAAATCTTGAAACTCCACTGACTGGGTGTACTATAAATTTGTGTTGTTTAATCTCAACCAGGCCCTTTTATATAACCCTTTTTTGATTCACTCTCCCACTCACTACAGAGGTTTTTCCAAACCTTTTCATTCTTCCTCAAACATTTTATATCTACTTCTCCCTCATCCACCCTTTCATCCAAAAACCTTTCCTCATACTTTTCTGAAAAAAATTGAAGCCATTGGCTAAGATCCCTATTTTTCTCTCCTCTTCATCTCATGTTGCTCAGGTGCCTTCCACAACTATCTACTTCACCCATCTCTCACCTGAAGTGCTGTCCCTTGTCCTTACTAAAGCAAACCCCTTTATATGTGCAAATGTCCCATTCCACCATGTCTTCTCCAGGAGATTGTACTTTTCATATCCCCTCTCTCTCGCTTAGCTTCAATTTTTTTCCATGTCTATTGGATGCTTCCCTACTGCCTGTAAATGCTTCCATGTCTCCTCCATCCTCAAAAAATAGAGAAATCCTTGATCTATCCATTCCTACCAGCCATCATTTCAAATTTCTCCTCTCTTTCAGAGCAAGCTCCTTGCCTCCATTTCTTTCTTTTTACCCCTCTTCTTGACTCTGCTGTACGGCTTCATACCTTGTCATCAAACAGCAGTTTTTCTCTCCAAGGTTACAAGTGATCTCTGAATTGCTAACTCTGATGGTCTTCTCTTAATCCTCTTCTTTCTTGATCTCTCTGGAGCCTTTGTCATTGTCGATCATCTTCTTGATGTTCTCTTCTTTCTATGTTTTTCTCTTCTAGTTGTCCTGCTACCTGTCTGATCACTCCTCAGTCTCCTTTTCTAGACCTTCAGTCAAGTCAGGCCTGAAAATTGTAGTTGTTCCCCACTGCTCTATTTAGGTTATCTCTTGTCTAAATATACATTATTTCACTTGGTAGTCTCATAAGATAGCTTCAGGTTTTTTTTTTTTTTTTTTTTACTATACACACTAAGCCTTTACTTTATTCATTTTAAAAGTGTTCATTCATATACTATGTCACTTAGTTACATCTCTTATGAAATTCACTTAGTCCAGATATGTCACTCAACCAGATTTTGGTAGCAATTACTGACCTCAGATCATTCTCTTTATCCCGGAGTTCAGTACCAGGCTCTTAATATTATTCTTTCTTTCTATCCCAGTTCCTGTCCTAATACTTGAAGACTTCAGCTTACATATTGATGTTTCCTCAATAACTCTTGCTTCCTATCAGCCTGCTCCTCCATGATTTGCTCCTTCATTTCACCTCAGCCACACATAGACAAATCATGTCATCACCTCTTCAGTCCATAATTTTTTTCCTCTTATCACCTCTTGTCTTTACAGTTGTCTCTGTACCTCATCTTCCCAAAATATATTCTGAGTACTCACTGAAACCTCATCTCTCTCTGTTATTCCAGGTTATTCCTCAGTTTTGGTCTTAACTTCCCTCCCATCAAAATTTTTCAACCAATTCAACTTTACCCTATCCTCAACCCTTGAGTCCCTTGCTCTACTGTCTTGTCAATGCTCCTTTCTTTCCAAACTCCTGTCTTGGATTATTCTCATCATCCACCACCTCACTTCTACTTGCCCAGTTGCTGAACTCTACTAGAGAAAGTCTTAAAACTGGGCCAGCTGGGTCCACTGCAAATTTTTTTTATTTAAATTTATTTATTTAACATATTTGCTTTTCAACATTGATTTTCACAACAGTTTGGATTACAAATTTTCTCCCCATTTCTACCCTCCCCCCACTCCAAGATGGCATATATTCTGGTTGCCCTGTTCCCCAGTCAGCCCTCCCCTCTATCACCCCCCTCCTCTCTCATCCCCTTTTCCCTTCCTTTCTTGTAGGGCAAGATAAATTTCTACACCCCATTGCCTGTGTATATTATTTTTTAGTTGCATACAAAAACTTTTTTTTTGAACATCTGTTTTAAAACTTTGAGTTCCAAATTCTCTCCCCTCTTCCCTTCCCACCCACCCTCCTTAAGAAGTCGAGCAATTCAAGCTAGGCCACGCATGTATCATTATGTATAACCCTTCCACAATACTCATGTTGTGAAAGGCTAACTACATTTTGCTCCTTCCCAACCCATCCCGCTTTATTGAATTTTCTCCCTTGACCCTGTCCCCTTTCCAAAGTGTTTGTTTTTGATTACCTTCACCCCCATCTGCCCTCCCCTCCATCATCACCTCCCTTTTATTTTTTTTTATCTTCCTCCCTCTTCTTTCCTGTGGGGTAAGATACCCAACTGAGTATGCATGGTATTCCCCCTCAGGCCAAATCTGATGAGAGCAAGGTTCACTCATTCCCCCCTCACCTGCCCTCTCCCCTCCTCCCACAGAACGGCTTCCTCTTGCCACCTTTATGTGAGAAAATCCACCCCATTCTATCTCTCCCTATCTCCCTCTCTCAGTATGTTGCTCTCTCATCCCTTAATTTCATTTTATTTCTTTTAGATATCTTCCCTTCATCTTCAACTCATCCTGTGTCTGCTCTCTCTCTTTTACATACACACACACACACACACACACACACACACACACACACACACACACACATATATATATATATATATATATATATATATATATATATATATATATATATATATATATATATCCAAGCTCTCAACCTAGGTGTCAGCCTCAGTTCCTCACTGTCTCTCACCTCCCACCCCCATATTCAAACAGTTTCCTAGATTGGTTCTTCTATCTTCAAAACATCTCTTATATTCCTCTTTTTCTGACACTGCCATCATTCTGTGTAGGTCTTCATAATTACTTTGTGGACTATTGCTATAGCCCATTGGTTGGTCATTTTGCGTAGTCTCTCCCCACTCTAGTTCTACCACTCTGCTCTTAAGTTGATCTTCATAAAGTTCAGTGTTAATATTTCACTCCCTAAACCATTCAATTAACTCCAGTGGCTCCCTGTTACCACCAAGGTTAAATATATAATTCTCTGTTTGGCTTTTAAAGTCCTCCACCTGGTCTCTCCCTATTTTTCCAGTCTTCTTAGACCTTATTCCTCTCTATCTACTGTGTAATCCAGTGACCCTGGTTCCCTTGTTCCTCCCACAGGACACTCCATTTCCTATCTCCGTGCATTTTTTCTGATCATCCCTTATACTTGGAATGCTCCTTTTCTCATTTCTCCCTTTAGCTTCCCTAGCTTTCTTCAAGTCTCAGCTAAAATCTTGTTGTCTATAAGAAGACTTTCCTGGTTCTCCTAAATGCAAGAATCAGCTCTATGAGATAATATTAGACTTTCCCTGTATATTTCTTTTTTGTCCACACTTTCTTGCATAGTGTCTCCTCTATTAGATTGAGAGCTCCTTGACAGCAGGGACTATTTTTACTATTCTTTGTATCCCAAGAGTTTATTATAGGGCTGGGTACACAGTAAGTCAGTAGATGCTTAATAAAATCTTCTGCTGACTTGATTTGAGAACAATGTGGTGATTGTGGTACAGGAATAGTACAGGTAAGCTAGGGGATCAAAGGACCTTTTTAAGTTTTTAATTCTTGTGCAGCAAACCATCTTGCCTCTTCCTGTTCCCCTCAGATTTCCTGTCCTACTAGGACTATATGAAGGGCTGACTTTCCTATTCAAGTCACCAGTGACTAGAATTAAGATAATAAAAAGTCGTCAATCTTTTTTTGGGGGGGAGGGTAACAGAAAAAAAACACTCTTTCTTAGTAACCCTGCGTAAGAACCTAGTTTTTATAATGTATGAATGGTCAGATAAGTACATGCATCTTTTGAGAAACTATGTATAAGTAACACTATACCTAAACTTATTTTTAGTCATTCTGCATAGGAAATAGATTTAAAGCCAACTGTTTCATCCTCAGGTTTGAATATATAAGGGCTGCTAGAGAATAAGAAGGGAAAAGGAGAAGAGGGTCAAATGAAATTAAATTAAGCTTTTCAGAAAACATGAATGATAGCATCATGTCATAATAATTCAGTTGTGGGGCTGAAGTAGCAAATTATGAGCCTGTGAGATAGTATTCCAGAGACCACAATGATGATAGCACCACTGAGGAGTGGTGGGACCAACTACTTTACTTTTGTGGTACATTTCAAATGCAGTAAATCTACACATTTAAGTACTGCTGTCCAAAGCCCTTTTTTCCTCCATTCTTTCTAACTGGTTGCCTCCTCTGATTTCTATTGCATAAATCAGTATTTTAAGGCTAACTAAGTTCACAGTGGAGGGATTACTGGTGCTTGGAGTCACAAAGAATCATCTCCCTGAGTTCAAATTTGACCTCAAATACTTACTAGCTATATGACCCTGGACAAGTCACTTAACCCTGTTTACCTCAGTTTCCTCATCTATAAAATGAGCTGGAGAAGGAAATGGCAAACCACTCCAGTATTTTTGTCAGGAAAACCTCAAATGGGGTCATGAAGAGTTGGATTTGACCGAAACAAATGATCAAATCTGTATTTTGAAATCAGCTCTCACCTTTTGGCGCTATTCTGAGTGTGCTATTTAGCTTAGATGCTAACGTAGACTTTTGTTTATCCCTTAGTGAATTATCAAAAAAAATTGATGCAAAGCCTTTTTTGGTTGCTGTTCTTATAAGAGGAAATATTCTTCACCAAAAAGTTTTTTTTTAATTTTATTTTTAGAGAATTGCCTCAAATATGGTACAACCAACTTTAACAGTCCAAAGAAGTCAAGTATGTGACTGCTTCAGACAGTCTGGTAGTTCTCATCCTCTAGAATTTTGAGAGAAGATAGGCTTAGCCTGAATATATTATGTTAAGAAAGACTAGCAAAGAATGACTGCGATCTAGCTTTGCAGGATTTAGGAGATAATCCTCACTCTGCATTATAGGTTATGTTCATGTGAAAAAAAATTGATTCAGCCTCCCTGTATATTAAGCATTTCCATATTAGCAAATACTTAGAAACTAAAATGAAACAGTTTAATTTGTACAAAAGGCTTGTTTTTCTCACATAGGCATATATCAGGGTTTAAAAATAAAAACCCCTTACAGGGAAAGGGACCAACTTCATGCTAAGTGGGTTTTATTCTCTCACATTAGGCTTTGGAAAGTAAAACAAACACATCACTGATTTTATGTCATTCTCTCCAAGACAAGAAAGAAATGCACAATTAACACTGCAAGTAGCTTTAAAAGCTTCTTTTCTAACAAGAAAAACAAGCCATAAAATGAGCAGCTTCATTTCTTATGAACTAATGCATTTCTAGCCTTTCACATAGTTTTCTTGCATAATTTAAAATAATTATGAGAATTTGAAACCCTCCCTTATCCATTAGCAGTTCTAAAGCCTTATGATATTGTGTCTTCTCTGAATAAAAATCCTCAATGTACTAACAATTTAAAACACTTTATGAATTTTTACCCTCTTAGCTTTATATGTTCTCTTTAATATGGCAAAAAAACTATTTTCAAGTGATAGTTTTTGGTTGTATAATGTATAGTGGTTACATGATTCCTGATCATTTTTGTAGTAGAGTTGTTTTATATAATGCTTTTGCTTTGGGTAATTCTGTTTTAGTGGATGCTCTTTGACCAGAAAGATTTTTAAAATGCTATTAAGGAAATGAATTCTATAAAGAATTTGTTTCTAGTAAAATAATTGCTGTGTTTAGTGAAAACTATGAGTTTGTGAAAGGAAAAAAAATAGGCTAGCTAACAAATTTTGCTTAAAGGTTCTAAGCAACATAAAAATGTAAGGGAGAAGTAGTTTTATTCAAAAGCAATGATCTGGATATTTACGCCCCCTTCTCCCCCTTTTATTTTTTGCTCTTTGTCTCTCATCTTATAAGTACTCAAAATGCTCTAGTTTTTCAATGCAGTGAATTATGTTTTTACAGAGAAGACATGCTAAAATTTCCACATAGAGGTTGAATGTTACAATAGGAAGGTGCTTAGCCTTGAGATTAGAAAAACATGGGCTTAAACCCTGCCTCTGATGTATACTGGATGCATATCTGTTCACAAGCTACTCAACCTTTTCCAGGGTTATAGAAAAAGTGGTAATCTGTATCATTGGAGTCAGTTTCTACTCTGGTAGTTCCACACATTAGTGAAATCATAGGTCTAGACAAAAAATCAAGTTTTCCATAGCAAAAACTGTGGTTGGATAGGATGATAGTATTAGAAGGGAAAGTGTAATGGTTAGAGTAGAACGTTATTTTTATTAAGTTTTCACAAGTAAACAGTATTCTGTTAAGACAGTATTAAAATCAGTCTAAAATATTAGAATTTCTTTCAGGTAATGTACGTATGAATCATAAATGAGTGTATTTTTGCATCAAATGAAAGGGTTTTCTGCCCCGTCACCCTCCCTGATTGATACTAGAGGTAGAGTATTTTCTGGTTGTTGTATTGAATTCTGGTATGTGGAGAAAGACAATATATACGTCAGGGGAAAATATAAGAGATCAGCAGGAGGAAATTCAACGGACTGGGAATGAGGCCTTCATTCCAATTTTAGGTGTTTCACTAGGATTTCCAGTCACCTTGAAATAAAAGCTGGGCAATAGGCTGGTTGGAACTGGAACTGGAGTAAGTTGGATTGTGATGCATGAGTTCTTTTCTTTGGTCTGGTATCGCTAATACTGGTGTCATGGCCTTCCCCTCTGTGAGGAGAACCAAAGCCACTTGCCCATGTGTTACCCCATAGTGATAATAGTATGTGTGTGTGTGTGTGTGTGTGTGTATAGACATACACACATATACACAGGCACACACCTACGTGTATCTATATATAAAATATATAAAATGATAGTAATTAATAATATTTAAGTGAAAAATGTTTAAAACACAGCTCACGCATATTCAAGGGAACACACTCAATACTCCCTATACCTTATCATCCTTTAAAAAAAATTGACGGGGAGAGATCTGGGCCTATGGTTTCATCATTATGATAAAGTCCCAGTGTGCAAATTCTCTCCACTTATGCAAACACAGGACAGTCACTTGTCTGTAGCATACAGTTTTAAAAAGGGGCCTCTGTCACTTCACCTCAATTGCCCTCCCTTCTCCCCTCCAAAAAAATAACCAAAAAGGGAGTCTTTGGGCCCTGAGGAATTAAGCAATTTGCTGTTTGTCACTTAGCTAGTATATCTTAAACCCAGGTGTCACTAACTACAAGTTCTCCTATTTGTAAGGTCATACTTGCCTCTTATTCATAATTAAGATTTTTATTCCATATAAATATTGCCAAGGAGAATGTGGCTATGTGTCTTAGTGTTTAGTTTAAAAAAAGCAAGCAAGCAAGAAACAAAGAAATAAAGGAAGGAAGGAAAGAAGAAAGGAAGGAAGGAAGAAAGAAAATGCTGAAATCACAATTCAGGATCATTCTATGATTCCTACCATGTAGACAAATTAAGAAACCCCAAGGCATGACTAGATATTGTAATGGAATATATTACTGTACGAATATTCTGAGCGAATTGATCTACTGTGGAAAAGCAAGTATGCATCTCATTGAATATCTATGTGCTTTTTCTCTACCAAACTTTCCATTCACAAACACATAGCTTCAGGCAGAGTACAGTTTGTGAAAGAATTCAAACAAGACTTTCAAACCTCAATATATGTGGATTTACACTAGAGAGAGACGACAAAACATGAAAAGTGATAGGAACCAGCTGAGACTTTGCTATCTGAAAATTAGAATTTTAAAGCTGGAAGAGGCTTCAGACATCATCTAATCCAGGGTGTCTTAACTTGAGGTTTGGGAATTTGTTTTTTTTTTTAAATCATAACTATTTTACTATAATATTTGTGTCATTTGTATCCTTTGTAATATTATTTTACTATTCAATTAAAAACATTATTCTACAAGGGGGTCCATTGGCTTCACCAGAATGACAAAGAAGTCCATGACAGAAAAAAATGAAAAGAAAAAAAAAGGTTAAGAATCTTTGATCTAGTCCAACTCTACTTATTTTTTTTAATAGCTGAGAAAGCTAAGGTCAAGAGTGGTTACATGACATGCACCAGACCAGCCAATATTTTAGTAATAGAACCAGGGCTAGAACCAGCATCTCCTCATTTTCTAGTTTACTTTTTGTTATTCTTTTTATGGACATTTTTTGATAATGAACATATCTGTATCTGTATATCTATATCATTATAATTATATCATCTATAGCCATTAGAGAGGTAATGGGGGATGGTGGCTAGAGAACTGACCTTAAAGCTCATATGTGTGAATATAAATCTATATGTCTATCTATCATCTATCTATCTATCTATCTATCTATCTATCTATCTATCTATCTGCATATATAAACATATACACATAAATATATACATACATATATGTGTATATGTATATACGCATCCACACATGTATACTACATGCATATACATGCATATATACACACAAATATAGTTTTATAAACATACAGGGTGAATATGCTTGAGCACATAGTAAGTTTCAGTATTAAAAAATATTAGATTCATATGCCCTGAGAGATGTGTTAGAGTTGGAATGGAGCAAGAGTGGTTGGCTTAATGTTAACATAGGACTAGGGGGTATTAAGGCTCTAATGGATTATATAAGTCATATTCAAGGTAGATTACATCTAAAGGCAATACATACACTGCGTGTATTCTATCTTGAGGTGGCCAGTTGCCATAGTAGATAGAATGCCAGACTTGGAATCAAGAAGACCTGAGTTTGAATTCTGTCTCAATGCTCTGTGTGATGCTGAGCAAGACATTAAGCAGTCTGTACCTTAGTTTTCTTATATGTAAAACAGAGGTAATAATAGTACCAACCTTACAGGATTGTTTTGAGAATCAAAGGAGACAATATATCTAAAAGGCTTTGCAAGACTGAAAAAATATAATTATTATTATTTTTATAATAATTATGATTGTTATTGTCAGTTATAACAAATCGTTGTGACCCTATTTAGGATTTTCTTGGCAAAAATAGTTGAGTAGTTTGCCATTTCCTTCTCATGCTCATTTCACAAATGAGGAAGCTGAGGCAAACAGGGTTAAATGATTTGCCCAAGGTCATGTAGCTATCTAGTAAGTGTCTGAAGCTGGTTTTGATCTCAGATCTTCCTGATTCCAGGCCTGGCACTCTATCCATTGTGCCACTTAGCTGCCCGTCATTATTAGTCTCTGTATATTTATAGGAAAGATTAATATGAAGGATAACTATTTTTTCCAAAAGAAAGTGACTAAAATTATAAGTGACAAGACAGAAAGTTGGGGAGAAAGTAGAACAGATAAGGGAGTATATGTATGTGCCTGGGAATGATTATCAAGGCCGCTGCATAAACAAAGTCGAGTTGGGTTCCGAACCTTTCATATCTCTTGGCGAGCTGTAATAGGAGTGACAAATAGCAATTGTGTGAGGTCTTAACATCATGATATATCCAAGTGTCCTGATGGAAGCACGGCCCCTGGAGTAGAAGGCATTTGGCAAGAAGCAATCAGAAAATTCATGACAGATATTAATATGATAATCTTCCAACTGAACTATTTTGCATCATGGCAAGGAAATATGAAAGCAGAGAAAGTAATCCACTGGCTAAAGCTTGAATTCAAGTGGTTGAAAGTCTCTCCACTTCATATATTCCTTCTTACATTTCAAATCTAATCAGAATTTAGATCTTAAAGATTGTGTGTCATTATTTTCTTTCCTTTTGTATTATGGTATCAGTGAAATCTTTGTAGCAAGAGGCTCAGTCATAGATTCTATTTGCATGTGATTCACTCAAGTGCTTATCACAATAAGCAAAACATTCTATGGGAGTTTTTAGGGGAAAGTTCCTTCTTATTTTCCCAGTTTCTAAAGCATATACCTCTACCAGATATGATTGATATTATCCATATATTTTAGCACTTATCTATCTAGTACAAACTTTCTCTTGGTCATTTTTGTCGAGTTCTATTTTCTTTCTATTTGTGTTCTTTAACAGTTTACCCAAATGTTTGAAAAAGATGTACTTTACTTTAAAATGTTGATATTATGGTATAGAGATAGAGAATTCCATTATTTAAGATTCAAAATTTAAGCAAAATAAATATTAAAATCACCATATTGTTCTTTATCTTACCCAATTATTTTGTTTTTATTGAGTATATTTGACATTGATTTACTATAAACAGAATAGTATGTAAGACACACTAATGACCTGGCACATTTGGACAATTCTTTGGTTACTATTACAACCCAGCTTCCCCAGAACAGTGAGCCAATTTATTTTAATTGGGGATGAGGGAGGAGAGTCAAGCTAGGAGTAATGAGAAATTCTGCAAGCTAACTTAGAGAGGGGAGGTAGCATGGCCTAACAGAAATGGTACTAGATTTGGAATTAGAAGATCTAATTTGGAATTCTATCTCTGATGCTTGTTGCCTGTAGGCAAGTCATTTAAGCTCTATGGAACTCAATTTGCTTATATGTAAAATGAATTTAGACTAGATGACTTCAAAGGTCTCTTCCAGCTTCAGATCTATAATCTTTAAAATAACTCATCTAGAATGAAATGTTCTGCTTAATGAAATATTCTGGTTGATATAGTGCTACTATATCAATCAATCTTCAGAGAATAAACATAGGAAAATTCAATTATCTCCGAAGTTATCCATAACAAAATGCAATTTTTCCCTTTGATAATTAAGACGTCATTTAAATATCATACACTGCCTAAGGTTCATCATTACAGATCTCAGTTATCACTGCACATATAATTCTGGGTGACCAAGATTTGGAGTTGATACTATTGCACACGACAATGAATAGCAGTTGTATTACTAGTCTCTGAATCATTTTGAAAGGTTCAGATCCTATACTAATCACATTGACCTGTATTTTGTTCATGTCTTTATTCATCCTAGTTTTGCTTTGATGCTTAAGTTTTTGCTTCCAAGGACTTAACTTCTCTTAGTGTCAGTCTTTCCCATCAGATATTTACAACTTTTCCATGACTGTGCCATGAGTAGGAGGTAACTTTTGCTTCCCAATTTTTGAAGATACCTTTTGCAAGGCAATTTGGGAGAGATTTTTATCATGAAAGAATAGACTCCCAAGAGCAAATTTGACTATATTTCTCCCTCCTAGGGGAATTAGCCTCAGGGGAAAAAAGCTATATCAGTACAAAATTACATCAATTTGAAATATAATGCCAAGTCTCCTTCCTTTCTTCTTTATTCTCATTTCCTTTGATATTTCTACCTAACCCTCAAGGGGGTATGAGTCTGTTCACTAGGGACAGTCTTTTGAGTCACTCAGAGCTTGTCCTCCCATGTCCTCAATGTTAGGGAATCTGGAGTCCAGAATGATGCATGGTTGTTTACTGTTGATCCAGAGTATGCAGTAGGCCAGTTGGTTGACATCCATTCTTGTGCATTCCAATAGTAAACCTCACTTTATTCTATAAGTGTAAGTCTCTTTCATGTCATCATTTCCTATTCCCTGTGACTTGAAATAGGAAAATTGAAGGAATTGAATGTTTTGGGACAGGAAGAGGTTAATTGTGAGAACTGAGTGAATCACAACGATTACATCTTATGACTCAATTCTGAAGCTAGCTCAGTTCCATTTCTATTCAATTATGGGTCTAGTCCAAATTCTGTCTAATGGGAAAAGTTTATTTAATTGTGGTTGTTGGGAGAAAACCTTATAGCATTATTTGAACCTGGCTGTATGTGGCTGGGAAACTAGAGTACCTCACACTGCTGCTTAGAAACCCTTAACCAAAGACCTAGGTTATGCTGAACAGAAACACAGTCAGATCCAAAGATTGATACAAGGAGTTGTCTCACAATTGTGCATCTCAAGCAACCCATATATCTTACCAGAAAACTGGCCCCATGTTGATCAATCAGTTGTTGTTTCCATGTTCCTTCAAATATTTACAGACACTCATGGGAGGGAGGGAGTGGAACACCTCTTTTTCTGGATTCAGGGAATTGTACCTATTCACACTCCCCTTCCCAACTTGGAAAGTTCCTAATCGTTCCTCCACTTAGAATTCAGATTACCTAATGTTCTATAATTAGTTAGCATATTTTGATTAACTGTTTTTAATGTATAAAGCTCTGTCTCCACTGTATTCAAGGCGAAGGCCCAAGCAGAAGAGGTCTGGTCCCACTTTGATAGGCACTGCTTAATAAATTGATATGCTCAGAAGACTGAACCTTTGTTTTCCTCAGTCATTTCATCTTTCGCCTGCCACAAAACTGAACACTTGTCAGACTAAACAAATCTCTGCTGAACTGCTTTCCCTGTGTTTTTTTATATATTTGACACAACAGACATTATCAACCAATGTTGATTAATCCCACCTCCCAAACACACACTTGCCCAGAACACTCCAGATGAATAGAAATGGTCATTAATTTTAATAGTGAGGCACCAGAATGCTTGGTTCTATGTGATCTGAATGTGTGGTCTTTCTTTAGATTCTTGCAGTCCTTGTGTGGATTTGCATTACTTTATTCAAGACCACTTTATGTGGAGTGACATGTATACATACCAACAAGATATATTTTATATATATATATATATATATATATATATATATATATGTATGTATGTATGTATGTATGTATGTATGTATGTATATATATACACACACACATATATATAGATATATATGTATATATATATGTGTGTGTGTGTGTGTGTGTGTATATATATATATATATATATACACATAAGTAAAATATGTGTGTGTGGGGAGAGAGGGAGAGAGAGAGAGCTTAATAATTGTGTGAACTTGAGCAAGTCATCTCAGTTTTCTCAGCTCTAAATGAGAGAGTTGGACTATATTATTCCTTTTATTTGTAATTCTATGTTTTATGTTTTTCTAACTTTGTCATTTGCTCATCATTATGGTGCAAAATATATTCTTTTAACATTTATGTGCCCCATTTTAAAATTACATTCACCAGTCACTGAGCACATAGTTTTGAAATTTTATTAATCACAAGTAACAGTGACATTTATGTATGTATAGATATTGTCTTGCTGTCATGAAGCTCATTGGTTCATGGTATAAGATGTTTGAAAAAAACCCTTATTTCTGTTTATTTCTGTTGAGATATTTTTCATTTTGGGGGAAAATTTTTTGATGAATAAATAATCCTTATTTTCCCCTAGATTGCTGGATACATTTTTACTTTTGCCAATTTGATCTATTCCACTGATTATTTTTGTAATATTTTTAGTGAAAATGTTTTAAATACTTATTGCATTGTAATATGGTTTAAAATCTCACAATGCCAACCCCCTTTCTATCTCTTTTCTCATTATTTCCTTTGATTTTCTTAATCTTTAATTTTCTATTTGAATTTTCTTAGCATAAGCACAGAAGGCCCTAGCATTTTAATTCAATTAATCAATCAACAGCATAAATTAGATCTTAAAGAATTTTCCTATAAACTCACCATAATGTGTTAGTGAATAATCAACCAGTTTGAGAGGATTATAAAGTTTTGGCTAAAGGATGAAGTCATATGATTCCACAAAAGAAACATTTTTTTAATTGGTTGAAAGAATCAGACATATTTCTGGATGTGTACACACACACAAACACACACACACTCACACACATATATATGTACACACACACACACACATATATACATATGTATACATACACACACATATGTACAGAGACACACAGACACACAGACACACAGACACACACACATACATACATACATATATATATATATATATATATATATATATATATATAATCTGAAAGATATGATGAAGGCACCAGTGCATTTTTGTAATATTAATTAAGGTGTGATTTTTTTAACTGTTTTCTCTTTTGAAGCACTTATTTAATCAAGTGCCCTTGATGAGTCTGGCCTTCGTTTCTTTGATTAAATTAGGAGTCTTTGATGACCTCCTTGCCTTAAGAGAAAGCCTAGTTTACATGAGTTTGAGTCGCATGTTTTTGATGCCAGAGGCTTTTAGGCCACATGCTTTTGAGTCGAATGTTTGTGATGCTTTTAGGTCACATGGGTGAGTCTCATGTTGTGCTGTCCTTTGACCCTGAACAGAATATATAAACTCAAGAGGTTGGCATCTTCCTTTGGGGCTCTTAGTCACTGGAAGAGTGATGGCATGGGATTCTGGGCTGCTGTTTTAAGAGCCCCCCAGCTTGTAAACCCAAATGTTGATGTTTTCCTGGTAACTATGAATTGTGATTTGGTCTGTTTATATTGTGTATGTTTGTAATTTGTTTGTATTTTCCCTGAAGATCAGGGTGCTAGCCTTTCCTTCTGAACTAAGTGATTGATATACGTATGTTTAATTAAACTGTGATTGTTAACCCCTTAAAGTTACTTTCATTAGTAAAGCAGATCAGAAACAACCTGGCTGGCACCCCTCAACAGCTGCCAGCCAAATTGTTACTACAATTATTTAAAAATACAACAACTGGGGGCTGAGCCAAGATGGCGGCTGGAAAACAGGGACTGACCAAATCCCTCCAAACACAAGAAAATGGCTCTGAACAAATTCTAGAGCTGCAGAACCCACAAAATAGCAGAGGGAAGCAGGTCTGCAGCCCAGGACAACCTTGATAGTCACTGGGAAGGGGCTATTGCACCACACTGGAATCAGAGCACAGACCAGCATGGGCCACATCAGGACCAACCAGACTGGGAATCAGGCAGAGCAGGCCATAGGACCATGAATCACTGAGCTGTAGTAGTTACCAGACTTCTCAACCCACTAATGCCAAAGACCACGGAGCATGTTAGTGGGACAACTGCTGGATCAGGAAGAGAGATGTGTGGGGCCTGGCCCCAGCCCCGGGGTGGCGGAGGTGACTGGGCTCTGGAAACAACTCTGCTTTCAGAGCTCTAGTGGAGGTGGCTTCCTGCCCCAGGCTCATGTGGTGTGGGGAATCAAGTGGCATATCAGAGCAGGAGTTCAGGGAGTACTTTGCTGGAGCAGAGGCAAGGTTCTCTTGCTTTGCCCTGTTTGGATCTGGATCGTGGTCCTAGTTGGTGGTTCTTGGGGGAGGAGGAGCACTGCTGTGGCAGAGCTTGCCCTGACAGTGGAGTAGGAGTAGCTCTGAAAACAGCAGGGCATCTGCTAAAGATTGGGACAAAGTACTCTCTACTCTACAAGCAGTCATACCCTGACAAAAAGCTCAAGGATCAAGTAGTAGTCTGGAAACATGACCAGGCAGAGAAAAAGGACTCAGACTGTAGAATCTTTTTTTGGTGACAAAGAAGATAAAAACATACAGCCAGAAGAAGTCAACAAAGTCAAGGGGCCTGCACCAAAAGCCTCCAAGAAAAATATGAATTGGTCTCAGGCCATGGAAGAGCTCAAAAAGGATTTGGAAAAGCAAGTAAGTGAAGAAGAGGAAAAATTGGGAAGACAAATGAGAGTGATGCAAGAAAATAATGAAAAACAAGTCAATGACTTACTAAATGAGACCCCCAAAAATGTTGAAGAAAATAATACCTTAAAAATAGACTATTCCTGGCCCAGACAACCTTCCCCCTCCGGGCTCTCTCAGGGCTTCCGTGGTGTGGGATCTGCCCAGTGAGGGGCACTGGACTGTGGTGTCTGTGGCCTCTCTGTCAAGGGAGAGACTTGAGAGCAAGAAAGAGAACTCTGAAGGGAAAAGAAGGTGGGGGAAGAACCACACCAGTAGGTGGTTTTTGATGGGCCTCTGTTGGGGATGGGGGGAGGAGGGGTTTCTTCCCCACAGATGATTTGTTGCTCATTTCTGCTTCTCCTGGGGCAGCTAGGTGGCACAGTGAGTAGAGTACCTGCCCTGGAGTCAGGAGGACCTGAGTTCAAATCTGACCTCAGACACTTGACACATGTACTAGCTGTGTGACCTTGGGCAAGTCACTTAACTCCAATTGCCCTGCCAAAAACAAACAAAAAAAATAGACTAACCCAAATGGCAAAAGAGCTCTAAAAAGCAATCAGAAGAAGAATGCCTTGAAAGGCAGAATTAGCCAAATGGAAAAGGAGGTCCAAAAAAACCACTGAAGAAAATACCACCCCAAAAGTTAGATTGGAGCAAGTGTAAGCTAGTGACTTTATGAGAAATCAAGAAATTTTAAAACAGAACCAAAGGAATGAAAAAAAAAACAATGTGAAAGATTTCATTGGAAAAATCACTGACATGAAGAATAGATCTAGGAGAGACAATTTTAAAATTATTGGACTACCTGAAAGCCATGATAAAAAATGAGACTAGGGGCAGCTAGGTGGCACAGTGAGTAGAGCACCGGCCATGGAGTCAGAAATTCAAATCCAGCCTCAGACAATTGACACACTTACTAGCTTTGTGACCTTGGACAAGTCACTTAAATCCAATTGCCCTGCTTTCCCCCCAGAAAAAAACTGTAAAGAAAATGACCCTAGACATCATCTTTCAAGAAATTATCAAGGAAAACTGCCCTGATATTCTAGAACCAGAGGGTAAAATAGAAATTGAAAGAATCCACTGATTGCCTCTTGAAAATGATTCCTAAAAGAAAACTCCTAAGAATATTGTCGCCAAATTACAGAGTTCCCAGGTCGGGGAGAAAATACTGCAAGAAACCAGAAAGAAACAATTCATGGTTTGTAGAAACACAATCAGGATAATACAAGATCTAGCAGCTTCCACATTAAGGGATCGAAGGGCTTGGAATATGATATTCTGGAGGTCAAAGGAGTTGGGATTGAAACCAAGAATCACCTACTCAGCAAAACTGAGTATAATGCTGCAAGGCAAAATGTGGATTTTCAATAAAAGAGAGAACTTTCAAGCTTTCTCAGTGAAAAGAGCAGAGCTGAATAGAAAATTTGCCTTTCAAATACAAGAATCAAGAGAAGCATGAAAAGATAAACAAGAAAGAGAATTCATAAGGGACTCACTAAAGTTGAACTGTTTTGTTTACACTCCTACATAGCAAGATGGTTATTGTAATTCAGGAGACCTTTCTCAGTATTAGGGTAGTTGAAGCAAAGATAAATACATACATGCATACATACATACATACATACACATAGATAGATAGATAGATAGATAGATAGATAGATAGATAGATACATAGATAGATACATAGATACATAGATAGATAGATGGCACAGAATGGTTGGATCATTTCACAGTTCCACTAACAATGCATTTGCGTTCCAACATTCTCCACATCTTCTCCCAACATTTATTATTTTCTTTTTCTATCATAATAACCAAACTGATAGGTGTAAGGTGGTACCTCAGAGTTGTTTAAATTTGCATTTCTCTAATGAATAGTGATTTAGAGCTTTTCTTACAAATATAGATAGCTTTAATTTCTTCACCTGAAACTGCCTGTTCATATCTTGTGCCCATTTAACAATTGGGGAATGACTTGGATTCTTATAAATTTGACTGCATCCTCTACATATTTTAGAAATGAAATCCTTGTCAGAGAAAAAACTTGGAAATCAAAATCCTATAAAACTTATATTGAGAGTTCTGGGGGTGGAGCCAAGATGGCGGCTGGAAAGCAGGGACTAGCCTGAGCTCCCCGCCAAGGCCTTCCAAAAACCTATAAAAAATGGCTCTGAACCAATTGCAGAACTGCAGAACTCACAAAACAGCAGAGGGAAGCAGGGCTCTAGCCCAGGACAGCCTGGATGGTCTCTGGGTGAGGTCTATCCTGCAAGGAGCTGGGAGCAGAGCGGAGCGGAGCAGAGCAGAGCCCAGCATCAGCGGCACAGACCAACCAGACCAGAAGCCGGGTGGAGTGTGCCCTAGAGCCCTGAATTAGTGAGCTGCAGCAGTTACCAGACTTCTCAACCCACAAACACCAAAGACAACAGAGAAGGTTAGTGGGAAAAGCTGTGGGAGTAGAAGGAGTTTGTGGTTCATCTACTGCCCCGGAGGCGGCGGAGGTGGGGCAGCTACAGAAGTACAGCTGCAGTTGTTTCCAGGCCCAGGCCCACCTGGTGGGAGGAATTAAGTGGCAGATCAGAGCAGGAGTGAAGAGCTTGCTGAAGATCTAAGTCCAGTCCTTGTTGGGGGTTCTTGGGGAAGGAGGAGCACTGATGTGGCAGAGCTGGTGCATCCCCCCAAGCATGGAACATAGTTCTCTTAACTCCATAAGCAGTCATACCCGGCGGAAAAACTCAAGGGTCAAGTTAGTTGGCTGGCAATATGGCCAGGCAGCGAAAATGCACCCAGATTCAGTCTCAGACTTTGGATTCTTTCTTTGGTGACAAGGAAGACCAAAACATACAGACAGAAGAAGTTAACAAAGTCAAAGAGCCTACACCAAAAGCCTCCAAGAAAAACATGAACTGGTCCCAGGCCATGGAAGAGCTAAAAAAGGAGTTGGAAAAGCAAGTTAGATAAGTAGAAGAAAAATTGGGAAGAGAAATGAGAAGGATGTGAGGAAACCATGAAAAACAAGTCAAGGACTTGCTGAAGGAGACCCAAAAATACTGAAAAATAAACTGAAGAAAACAACACCTTAAAAAACAGACTAACTCAAATGGCAAAAGAGCTCCAAAAAGCCAATGAGGAGAAGAATGCCTTGAAAGGCAGAATTAGCCAAATGGAAAAGGAGGTCCAAAAGACCACTGAACAAAATACTACCTTAAAAATTAGATTGGAGCAAGTGGAAGCTAGTGACTTTATGAGAAATCAAGATATTACAAAACAGAGCCAAAGGAATGTAAAAATGGAAGACAATGTGAACTATCTCATTGGGAAAACCACAGACCTAGAAAATAGGTCCAGGATTGATAATTTAAAAATTATTGGACTACCTGAAAGCCATGATCAAAAAAAGAGCCTAGATCTCATCTTTCAAGAAATTATCAAGGAGAACTGCCCTGATATTCTAGAGCCACAGGGCAAAATAGAAATTGAAAGAATCCATTGATCACCTCCTCAAATAGATCCCAAAAAGAAATCTCCTAGGGATTTTGTCACTAAATTCCAGAGCTCCCAGATCAAGCAGAAAATACTGCAAGCAGCAAGAAAAAAACAATTTGGGTATTGTGGAAACAAAATTAGAATAACCCAAGATCTGGCAGCTTCTACATTAATAGATTGAAGGGCTTGGAGTACGATATTCTGGAGGTCAATGGAGCTAGGATTAAAACCTAGAATCACCTACCCAGCAAAATTGAGTGTCATGCTCCAAGGCAAAATATGGATTTTTAATAAAATAGAGGACTTTCAAGCTTTCTCAGTGAAAAGACCAGAGCTGAATAAAAAATTTGACTTTCAAACACAAGAATCAAGAGAAGCATGAAAAGGTAATCAAGGAAAAGAACAAGAAAAAGAAATTGCAAGGGACTTACTAAAGTTTAACTGTTTTGTTTACATTCCTACACTGAAAGACAATTTGTATGATTCATGAGACCTCAGTATTAGGGTAGCTGAAGGGAATATGCATATATATATATATATATATATATATATATATATATATATATATATATATATATATATATATTTACACACACACACACATATGTTTATGTATATATATATGTATAAGTGAATGTGTATGTATATATATATGGAGAGAGAGAGAGAGAGAGAGAGAGAGAGAGTGAGAGAGAGAGCGGAGACAGGGTGAGTTGAAGATGAACGGAAGATATCTAAAAGAAATAAAATCAAATTAAGGGATGAGAGAGGAATATATTGATAGAGGGAGATAGGGAGAGATAGAATGGGGTGGATTATGTTGCATGAAGGAGGCAAGAGAAAGCAGTTCTGTGGGAGGAGGGGAGAGGGCAGGTGAGGGGGGAATGAGTAAATCTTGCTGTCATCAGATTTCGGCTGAGGAGGGTATACCATACATACTCAATTACGTATCTTACCCCACAGGAAAGAGGAGGAAAAAGACTAAAAAAAAAGGGTGGGGATTATGGAGGGGAGCACAGATGGGGGTGGAGGTAAGCAAAAACAAACACTTTTGAAAGGGGACAGGGTCAAGGGAGAAAATTCAATAAAGGGGGATGGGTTGGGAAGGAGCAAAATATAGTTAGTTTTTCACAACATAAGTATTGTGGAAGTGTTATACGTAATGATACACATGTGGCCTATGTTGAATTGCTTGACTTCTTAGGGAGGGTGGGTGGGAAGGGAAGAAGGGAGAGAATTTGGAACTCAAAGTTTTGAAAATAGATGTTCAAAAACAAAAAAAAAAGTTTTTGCATGCAACTAGAAAATAAGATACACAGGCAACGGGGCGTAGGAATTTATCTTGCCCTACAAGAAAGGAAGGGAAAAGAGGATGGGTGAGGAGTGAGGTGACAGAAGGGAGGGCTGACCGGGGAAAAGGGCAATCAGAATATAGGTCATCTTGGAGTGGGGGGAGGGTAGAAATGGGGAGAAAATTTGTAATTCAAACTCTTGTGAAAATCAATGCTGAAAACTAAATATATTAAATAAATAAATTTAAAAAAATATATAAAAGAAAATGGAGACCCTAAAAAAAACAAAAACAAAAAAAGCGTATATTGAAAATTCTGTATAATTAGGAAAAAATAAAATACTATTAAGTAGGAAAAAAAAAAAAAAACTTCCTCCTTTTCCATAGATCTAACAGTTAAACTCTTCCTTAATCTCTTAATTTGCTTTTGATCTTAACATTTATGTCTAAATCATGTATCGATTTTGACCTTATCTTGGCATATGGTGTAAGATATTGGTCTATGTCTAGTTTCTGCTGTACTGTTTTCCATTTTTTCCAGCAGTTTTTGTCAAAAAATGAGCTCTTATCCCAGAAGTTGGAATCTTTGGGTTTATCAAACAGATTACTATAATCATTGACTACTGTGTTTTGTGTACCTAATCTATTCCATTGATCCATCACTCTATTTCTTAGCCAGTACCAAATAGTTTTGATGATTGCTTCTTTATAATACAGTTTTAGATCTGGTATTACCAGACTACCTTCCTTTACATTTAAAAAAAAAAAAACTCTCTTTAGATTCTTGATGTTTTGTTCTTCCAAATGAATTTTATTATTGTTTTTTTCTAGTTCTATAAAACAAATTTTGGTAGTTTGATTGGTATGGTATGGATTATGTAAATTAATTTAGGTAGAATTCTCATTTTTATTATATTAGCTCAGCTTACTTATGAGCAATTGATATTTTTCCAGTTGTTTAGATCTGAATTTATTTGTGTGAAAAGTGTTTTACAATTGTGTACATATAGTTCCTAGGTTTGGCTTGGCAAATAGACTCCCAAATATTTTATAATGTCCATAATTATTTTAAATGGAATTTCTTGGGGTCAGAGCCAAGATGGCTGCATGAAAACAGTGTCTTACTGGAGCTCTCTCACAAGTTCTGTCAGATTCCTATAAAAAAGTGAATCTGAGCAGATTTGAGAGAGTTAGAAACTGCTAGCAGTCTGAGTAAGGAAAATTTCCAAGCCAGGAGAATCTGAAAGGCTGAAGGACCAAATCTGTAGTCTGGGAGTGAGTGCGGAGTTGCTCCAGACAGTATCAAAGCAGAAGCGGCCTTGGAAACCAACGTGTGAGACAGACTGGGAGAAAGCTGGGTACCCGAAAGAGGCGGAGATCCCCAGGCCTCCCAACACAGGACAGCAGTCTGTGGAAGCAACAAGGGAGGGGTAGCAGCGCAATGCCACTGGCCCTGAGACATCAACTCCTGAGGTTTGCAGCCCAAAGGTATGAAATGCATCTTCTTGAACTTCCAGGAGACATAATGGCCAGGTAAATGGCTCTAATCCCTCCCTTCCAACCCAGAGAATTCCTGAAATATCTCATTGGGAAAACCACTGACCTGGAAAATAGATCCAGGAGAGATAATTTCAAAATCATTGAACAACCTGAAAGCCATGATCAAAAAAGGAGTCTAGACACCATCTTTCAAGTAATTATCAAGGAAAACTGCCCTGATATTCTAGAGCCAGAGGGTAAAATACAAATTGCAAGAATCCACCAATTGCCTCTTGAAAAAGAACCCTAAAAGAAACCTCCTAGGAATATTGTCTCCAAATTCCAGAATTCCCAGATCAAGGAGAAAATACTGCAAGTGACCAGAAAGAAACAATTTGAGTGTTGTGGGAACACAATCAGGATAACACAAGATCTAGCAACTTCCATATTAAGGGATTGAGGGCTTGGAATATGATATTCTGGAGGTCAAAGGAGTTGGGATTGAAACCAAGAATCACCTACCAAGCAAAACTGAGTATCATGCTCCAAGGCAAAATATGGATTTTCAGTAAAATAGAGGACTTTCAAGCTTTCTCAGTGAAAAGACCAGAGCTGAATAGAAAATTTGACTTTCAAACACAAGAATCAAGAGAAGCATGAAAAGGTAAACAAGAAAGAGAAATCATATGGGACTTTCTAAAGTGGAACTGTTTTGCTTACATTCCTACAGGGAAAGATGATGTATGTAATTCATGAGACCTTTCTCAGTATTAGGGTAGTTGAAGGGAATATACATACATATACATAGACAGAGAGCACAGGATGAGTGGAATATGATGGGATAATATCTAAAAAAATAAAATTAAGGGGTGAGAGAGGAATATATTGAGAGAGGGTGAAAGGGAGAGATAGAATGGGGTAAATTATCTCACATAAAAGTGGCAAGAAAAAGCAGTTCATTGGAAGGGAAGAGGGGGCAGGAGATGGGGAATGAGTGAATCTTGCTCTCATTGGATTTGACTTGAGGAGGGAATAACATATCTTACCCCACATGAAAGTAGGGGGAAGGGCATAAAAAGGGAGGATGATGGAAGGGAGGGCAGAGAGGGGGAAGAAGTAATCAAAAGCAAACACTTTTGAAAAGGGACAGGGTCAAGGGAGAAAATTGAATAAAGGAGGACAGGATAGGAGGGAGGGAAATTTGGTTAGTCTTTCATACCATGACTATTTATGCAAGTGTTTTGCATAATGATACATGTGTGGCCTATGATGAATTGTTTGCCTTCTTAGGGAGAGTCGTGGGGTGGGAAGAGGGGAGAGAATTTGGAACTCAAAGTTCTGCAAGTGGATGCTCAAAAAAAGTTGTTTTTGCATGCAACTGGGAAATAAGATATACTGACAATGGGGCATAGAAATCAATCTTGCCCTACAAGAAAGTAAGGGGAGAAGGGATTGCAGGAAGGGAAGTGAGTTGATAGAAGGGAGGGCTGACTGGGGAATGAGGCAATCAGAATTTATGCCACCTTGGAGTGTGGGGGGAGGGTAGAAATGGGGAGAAAATTTGTAACTCAAAATCTTGTGGAAATCAATGTTGAAAACTAAAAAAAATATCAAATAAAAATCATTAAATCTAAAAAGGGAGGTAAGGAGACTGGGGTAGTTCCGGGTAATCTATATAGGAAGATTAGTAGCAGCCATGAAGATGTTGGAGGGTTGATGAAGGAAAGCAGTATGGGAAGTTGTAATTTAAAATAAAATGTAATGGCAAATCAAAAAAAAAGAAAAAAAGAACTTGAAAAACTTTTTTTTTAAATTTGAAAAAAAGGTGAAAATGTGCAAAAAATCAGTAAATGTTTTGACTAAGATTTAATATCTATACTTTATATGATGTATAATTTCAAAACAAATTCTATATGAAAAAATTCCTATAGTGTCTAGCATACAGTACTTAGCTCATGGCAGGTACATACTAAATACTAAACAGTTAAATCATTGCCATTTCTATGATATTTTACTTAATTCAATTCAGTTGCACCTGTATTATTAAAGGGATGGAGGATAAAAATAAGCACCAATTTCCTGTCTGTAAAATGAGTTATATTGAACTATACTAACAATCTTTCCAAAGCTACAGTCTATCAAGTCAACTAGAATGTATGAAGTACCTACTATGTACTAGCCACTGTGGTAAATCCTGAGGATACAAAGAAAGGCAAAACAAGCAAAAACTCAGAAAAACAACTGGTCCATGCTCTCAAGGAGTTCACTGCCTAATGAGGAGACAACACATGAACAACTTTGTATAAACAAGATATATGTAGGAGACAAATTGAGAGCAGTTTCAGAGGGAAGGCACTAAGATTAAGGACTGGTGGGGCAATTAGGTGGTGCAGTGAGTAGAACACCGGCCCTATAATCAGGACCTGAGTTCAAAACTGGCCTTAGACAGTTGACACACTTACTAGCTGTGTGACCCCAATTGCTCTGCCTTCCCCCCTCCAAAAAAAGATTAAGGACTGGAAAAGGCTTTTTGTAGAAAGCAGAACTTCAGCTGAGACTTGAAGAAAGTCATAGAACCCAGGGGACATAGATGAGAAGAGGATCCAAGCATGGTGGATGGCTAGTGAAAATGCTTTGAGTTGGGAGACAGTATCATCTTTGAGGAACATCATGAAAGCCAGCATCATTGGATCACAGGGTATGTTGAGTGAAGCAAGATGTAAAGAGACCAGATAAGTAGGAAGGGATCAAGTTATGAAGGGCTTTAAAAGCCAAATTGAAGATTTTATGTTTCATCCTGCAGGTAACAGAAAACCACTGGAATTTTTTGAACAGGAGTGTGATAGGATGAGACCTGCGTTTTAGGAAGATCAATTTGACAGCTTACGGAAGGATACACCAGAATGGGAAGAGAACTGAATCAGGAAAACCAATTGTCCATTGCAATAGTCCACACATGAGATAATGAGAGCCCACATTAAGGTAGTGACAGTGTCAGAAGACAGAAAGGGACATATTGGACAGACATTATGAGGAAAGAAAGGACGTCACTTGACCACTGATTAAATAAAAGGAGTGAGGGAGTGAGGAGTTGAGCATAACTCCTAGGTTTTAAGCCTTGGTGATTGTGAGTATTTGGATACCCTTGACAGTAATGGGTAAATTAGAGAAGTAAAATAATTAGATTTTATAAGCCCTTGAGAGCTGGAATTATGTGTGTGTGTGTGTGTGTGTGTGTGTGTGTGTGTGTATTTTTCCTTCATCTCTTGGTGCTTAGGTGGCCTGGAGTAGGGAAGACCTGAATCCAACTATGAACTTAGACATTTACTATCTATGTGACCCTGGGCAACAGATTCAACATCTGTTTGCTTTAGTTTTCTCATTTGTAAAATGGGGATAATAATAGTGCCTAAATCCCAAGGCTGTTGTGAGGATCAGATGAGATAACAATTAAATAAGCCCTTAGCACAGTGTAAGAACTTAGCAAGTGTTATATAAATGTTAACTATTATTATTACCTAGCCCAGTAATTAGCTTGTACATAAAAGGTAATTCATAATTGATGAATGAATTAAAAAAAGAATCCACATTAGAATATATTTTTGATGGAGATCTTCTATTTTCTGTGTGCCATGGAGCAGGACAAAAAGCCAGAAATCATTTTAAGTTGCAAGATACTCATTTATAAGTAGCTCTTTTAAAAGATTGATGCACTTAGTAGTATCTCCTTGCTAGAGATCACTTGTTAGAACAACATTTAGTTGCAAACAGATAAAATCCCAACTCCTCCATGAATATATGGTTTGTCATGGCCATTGAAAGGATTTAAATGTGGTCTCTGATTTGTGTACATCATGATGCTTTTCAGTAGCTGCATTTGATTTGAGTGGTCAAAACACTGGAGAATAGTGCACAAGAAGGAATATATTTGCTGGGAGATGGGTGCTATGGCTCTGTCAGACTTAACACAGCTCACTTTTAATTTGTGGAATATCATATTTTAGGACATGATGGGAAACATTATTTTTTAATCGTTGAATTTAGATTACTGAGTTTTTTGTTTGTTTTTGAATTGAAGCGAATTGAATATTTCTCTGTGTGTGTATGTGTATGTATGTGTGCAAAAGCTTTGAAAACCTCAGAGCTCCTGAAATTTAAAAAAAAAACACCTTTGCTTTTCTCTACTTAAAACACAAGTGCTTCTATCTTTGAGAAAAAAAAAGATTCTTGGCAAGCTGCCTATTTCTTTCCTTATTTTATGCTATTTTTCTATTCTTCTAAATTCCTTTTCTTTGCTCCCCACACTGAATGTTAGGAGTGTGTGTGTGTGTGTGTGTGTGTGTGTGTGTTTCACTTTATTTAACTCTCTCTTTCTGTACTCTAATTCCCTACACTTTTTTTAGATCAGGATACCCTATTGTAAATCCTAAAGATTAGCTTTAAGAATTTTAAAGCAGACTCCAGCATACAGATCAGCCCCATGTTGGTCCTCTGCCTGATTCACAGCTCTGCCTGCAGCTGCCAGATGGCAGGTGATACCTGCTCAAAGGAAGAGGGGAAAATGTGGCCTCTGGATGTTTAAGGCTCTCACAAAATGTGAGAGATTTGAGAGGTCAAACTGCTGTCAGGGAGAGCTTTGCAGGGGAAAATGCTTCTCTCATCTAAATTTCGCCTCCAAGTAGGAAGTGCATACCTCCTAAGATAACGTTTCTGAGTAGTAGAATATTTGGAAGAAATAAATAAGGAGTGTATGTAGTCTGTTAGACAGTTTTGGGAAAAAAGAAAAGAGAACCAGAATTTATGTATCACCTTTACATTGAATATTCTAGGTGGTGGTCTGGCATTTTGAATGGAGTGGTGGAATTCACCTTAGATAACATAGGTTCAAATTGTGCTTCAGATATTTATTATCCATGTGACTTTGAGCAAGTCACCCTCATAAAGTCTCAGTTTCCTCACCTATAAAATAGGGATAATAATGCTTGTTCTATGCTTCATATAGTATTACAAATCATAGATCTAGAGTTAAGAGGGATCTTAGAGATTGTTTAATTCAACTCCCTTATTCTACAGAAGAAACAAAATCAAAAACAAACAAGATCATTGAAGTTAGGCTACTAGCTTAAGATGATAGCAAGTAACAGGCTTGGAGTGCCTTACTAGATTTTCATAGCCAACCTTAAAGTGCTCTATAAATATGAATCATTTATATTGTAGGTTGTCTTTAATTCTATAAGAATTCTAAAAGGCAGGGTTGTTGTTAGTCATTTTTTGGTCATGTCTGAATCTTTGTAACCCCATTTTGAGTTTTTCTTGGCAAAGATACTGGAGTGGCCTTCCATTTCCTTCTGTAGCTCCTTTTACAGATGAGGAAACTGAGGCAAACAGGGTTAAGTGATTTTCTCAGGGTCATACAGCTAGTAAGTGTCTGGGGCCACATTTGAACTCAGGAAGAGGAGTCTTCCTGATTCTAGGCCAGTGTCCTATCCTCTGTGCCACCTAAAAGGCAGCATAGCATAGTGAAAAGTGGATTAGATCTGAAGATTTAGAAGACTTGAGTTTCCATTTGTGTACTTGCTAGCTATGTGATCTTAGGAAAGTCATTTACTTTATCAGGGTCTCATCTTCTTTATCAGCAAACTGAGGAAAATATTGATACTATCACCTTCACAGGTTTGTTAGTGAAAAAATATTTATTAATTCTTAAAGCCCTACAAATATGAATTATAGGTTTTACATTAATTTAATGAAATGGCAAGAACATTTTTTGCCTCTTGTCCTTTTCTTCTTCATTATTCTCTCTATCATATTCTCCTTTCTGACAATCTATGCTTTGTTTATATAATTTAAGCAAGATCTCAGACTAACATTCATGATGATGTGTGTGAGAAGTACTGTGAAAGACAACAAGCAAATATGTGAACTGAAAGGAAAGTAGGCGTCAATGGAAAGAAAGAGATGACAGATGAAAAGTCCAAGTGTTGCAAATATATTAGTATCCTTGAAAAATAAAGATGTAAGGAAGGGATCCATAGTTCTGGGATTTGGGGGAATTTATAGAGCAAAATAGAAAAAAAATCTATAGAGAAGGATGGATAGATTTCCATGCAACAGTGAAGGGTACTCTCCTATCATTGATCCAAGCTGGAATTCTGAATTTCAGTACAAACACAGGCAGTGAAGTTTGCTGGAGCTAGAATTGGCTCAGAAAACTTAGATCTGTCTGTCATTGTGTTTTCTTGTACCAAGAACTTAATCTCTTACTGTTTCATTTTTTACATGCTGATATGTTAATATAATATTAATATTCTCACCTTGTAGAAATACTTAAATAAAATATACCACTGTGAGAAGGAAGATTATATGTGAAACATTTTAAGCAGCACAGAGAAAGAAGGTTTAGATAAGTTCAAGGTCAAGCTTAAGCACTAGATGATGCTTTGAGATAAGAGCATATTTCCAAGTTAAATTTTTATTTTTTGCTGTTCCCTTTTCTTTTTTTTTATTCTTTTCTTTCCTTATTTTTTCTTCTTCTCTATAATAAAGATAGTAATCCTGATAGTTGCTATCCCCTCTGAGGCCCTCAACATCTTTGTCTCCACTTTGTACAATGTTCCTTATTTAACTTTCCATTTAATCTTTTCAGTGAATTAATTTTGACAATATTTATCAGTAAATGCTATTAAGAAGTAACTCAAATTTAATTTGAGTTTCAGTTCACCATCCTGGAAATGATAGCTGTTAAAATTTTCAAATGGCCATGTCTTCTGTAACATTAAAGTTATTTCACTTAAATAGTGTTCATGGAGAAAGATTTTAATAGAAGTTCTTAATCTTTTTATGTACCATAACCACCATTAGCAATCTGGTGAAGACTATGGACTCATAGGAATGTGTTTTTTAATGCATAAAACAAAATACATAAAAATAAAAATAAACCAATTATATTAAAATAATTGTTCAATATTTAAAAAGTAAGATCATGCACCCTAGGTTAAGCATCCTTGGCTATAGAGATCTGAGATTATAGGATTTGGAGGAATTTACAGAGCAACATAAAAAAAAATTCAATGAGAAGGGATAGATGGCTTTCAATATGCAACAGTTGAAAATATTCTCCTTCCAATGATCTACGTAGGAAAGCCTGAATTAGCACTTTCAGCACAAACACACAGTATAGTTTACTAGAGAGAGATTTGGCTCTGGCAAACTTAGATCTGTCTGCAATTTTGTGTCCTTATACCAAGAACTTAATCTCTTGGGTCCTCAGAGATCATGGTAGCCTGAGTTTGCAACTTTGTAGATAAGAACAATAAGATTGGAGTGGTCATTTAACATTACAAAGTTTTCATATCTAGATCCTCTAATTGAACAGCCAATACTTTTTTTCCTCCTACACTGTAATGTTTCTTTATGTAACTACGAGTGAATTTTTCAGCCCATAAAATTACTTTTTATAGTTCTGTGCCCAGGTAATGGTCTCTTTTTATGAAATATGTCTTCAAAAATGTTCTCATTTGAGCAGGCATTATAAATTTCAGGTCTAAGTTCCATATCAATTTGATCAGTTTTCCATTTTAATTTTTTTAATTAAATTTATCTAGCTCTAGAAAAGGAGCATTAAAGTCTCCTACAACTATCATGTTATTATACACACATTATAATTCAGTTATATTTTTCTTTATAACTTTAGATGTTTTGCCATTTGGTGCATATATATATATGCATATATACATACACATAGATATGTATATATACATTTTTGGTATTATTTTATCATGTATATTTCTTTTAAGCACAACACTATTTCTCTATGTATCTCTGTTGCTATAATAAATTTTTATTCCTTTTCTTTTGTTCTTAGCAAATATGTGATTTTGTTCCACTCTCATTTTCTTTCTTTATCTCTCTCATTTTTTAAAGATGTGTTTCTGTTTTTATTCATTCTATCATACATTTTCATTTTATTGGATGATTTTATCCATTCACAAATAAAGTTGTGATTTTTAGGTCTTTATTTTCTTCCTGTAATAGGATTATGAGAATTCTCTTGAAGCCATGAAGGCAGTTTGGGACTATTTTGATCTTTGAACCAGATAACGAACTTGATTCACATCTGGAAGTCCTTAGAATGACACACAAACCCATCATCTCTGAAAAACAGCTTGAGAGGAAGGAGTAGATATTACAAGAGTTGAACAAATAGCAGTAATATCAGTGGAAGACAGTATCACCAGAAGTTCAAAAATAATTTGAGGCAAGAGGCAATAATAAAAAGAAGGAACCCAGAAAAAAAAACTGAAAGGAGTGAGGAGCTATAGCAGAGAAGAGATAGATCAAAGTGGGCCAATGGGCCCTCCAAACACCTCAGAACAGATAACTCAAAATGAAGGAGTCAATTGTAATCACACCTTCAGGGACCCAGGGAATTTCCCAAGGTCAGCTCTTTTCCTGTTTCCCATTCCCATGCCTGCCTAGTAAGAGACACTGTAATATACCTCGCTCTCTTCTTTTACCTAAACATTTGTTGTATCTTCATTTTATTTTTGCCTCAAAAATATAAAAAAACTCAAAGAGTTAGCTAGAGATGAACAAACATTTTAATGAAAGTAGTGAGACAAATCTCTGTCAGAATGTTAGAAATCTTTCCTAATTGTGGACTTTGAGCTATTGTGATTGTGTTAATTACGTTTAACTAACAATAATAGAGAAAGGAATTTGTACCAGGGGGCCATTATGTTTCCTCTAGGCTAAAAAGTGAATAATTATAACAGATTGTGGCTGATCAAATATCCAGAGAGAAAGAAAGTATGCTAAGTAGACAAAAAATCATACTCTAAATGACCCCCTAGTCTACAGGGAGAAGACCGAAAACCTGTGAAGGACTCATCTCTCCTAATTAACCTGAAGGAGGGATCAGGAAGGATTGAGCAGTGGCCAACCAAATAGTGCTATGCTTCATTTATTTCTTTTACATTATTTCTATTTCCCTTCTTTTGTTTAATACTGGTTCAATCTGTTAATCTGGTTCAAAGAACAGTTTCTCATATAGTATATTGATACCAGTCTGGTCCCACAAGCTCTCCCTCCCCTGATCTTGTTTACTGGCCCTATTACAAGTTTCTTGCATTTACTTAAATTGGTTATCCACCCTCCTTTTCTCCCTCTTTCCCTCCCTGTTTGCCTCTTGTCTTCCTTCCTTCCTTCCTTCCTTCCTTCCTTCCTTCCTTCCTTCCTTCCTTCCTTCCTTCCTTCCTTCTTTCCTTCCTCCCTCCCTCCCTTTCTCCCTCCCTCCTTCCCTCCATTTCTCCTTCCCTTCCTCCCTCCCTCCCTTCCTTCTTTTCATTCTTCCTTCCTTCCTTCCCTTCCTCCTTCCCCTCTCTGTCTCTCCCTCCTTTCCTCATTCCTTTCAGCATAATAATACTCCATCACATACATATCCTCTTAATTTGTCATATTTTGCCACTATAAAAAGAGCTGCTATAAATGCTTCTGTATTAATGTGCTTTTTCCTCTTCCTTTGATCTCTTGTAGGTATAGGTTTAGCAGTGGGATAGCAGAAAAAAATAGATTTATGTTATTTTTTTTTAAAATAGAGAAGTGAGGAGAGAATACAAATCTGAATTGTTGCATGCTTTTTCAGATGAGACCACTGTATTTTTAGTTTTACTTAACTGTTTTACTTAGTTTAAAAAGACGCCTCACAAAGTAAGATTAATCTGTAAATGTATATAGTATAGCAAGAAAACACATAAATAAAACTAAAAAAATAATACTATCCCTTCATTGTTCACTAATAGATATTTACTTTTGATTCAATTCTTCTTCTCATGTACCTGACTTCCTACTGTGCAAATCTCTCCCATCAAAAATATTGATTCATTTCCTCAGTGTAGAGTGTTATCAAAGGATCTAATCCGTCATAGTATTAATTTAACTTTTCTTCTTTCTTTCTTTCTCATTTTATAAATTCTCTTTAAATTTTTAGCTACTGGGGGCCTTTTGTCTCTAGAGGCCTTCTGTTCTTACCATTTATTTTACTTCAAAGCCAACTAGGAGTATTATAGTGGGGCTGAGGGGAAATTTGATGTCCTAGTCCTAAACTCTCCGGTTTTTTATTTGCTTGTGTTTTTTTTCAGGGAGAGTCCCTCAGTTGGGTTAAAGGAATACAGACTAATAAATTGGGATTTGGCATGTGATAAAAGAAAATTCTTAACGGCAATGTTCAACCCAAATCATCATAAATTACAGGCAGCAAGGAATGAGGGAGAGTGGCCAAAAGAATAGCCTTAATGCAGACCTGATGGCTTCTGCCTGACACTTGATAGGGCAGCTTAGTGGTGTAGTGGTTAGAGTGCCAGCCTTGGAGTCAGGAAGACCTGAGTTTGAATCTGGCCTTAGACACTTAAATTGTATGACCCTGGGCTAGTCACGTAAGTCAATTTGCCTAAGTTTCTTCATCTATAAAATAAGCTGGAGAAGGAAATAGCAAACCACTCCAATATCTTTGCCAGGAAAACCCCAAATGGGGTCATGAAGAGTCAGACATGATTAATAAACCAAAAACCACCCAACTTATTTTTTCCTTGATTGATTGTAAGAAGTCTCAGTCATTGAAAACCAAATAAGAACTGTCATACGTATCCATATTTTTGTGGTAGAGTCAAGCCTTGCCTTATATCCCCAAATATAGTGAGCAAAGTTAATACCTAAAGATAAGAACATCTTTTATATTTAACTTTTTTCTTAGTTCTATTTTTCTCCTTATATTTTCAATTTAAATCCATTATCTCCTACATACATATCCTCCGTGATTTTCCAGACCTGATGTCATTTGTTTTCTTACTTTTAAATACTCCTAAAAGTTCAGAAATGTCTGTTTGTTTTATATAGAGGTTATAATAATTGCCTAAATTACTATTTCATCAGACTAAATGTTCCATTAATTTAAACCTTCTGTCTACACAGACAGATGTCCTGTATCTCTCCCATTATTTACATCTTACACATCAGTGGTTTTGGTGCAATATTTACTACCTGGTAATTATTGTAGCACATTTATAGCTACATTAGCTAACAGACCCCCATCTAGCCCATGTCCAGCAAGGGACTTCTTTTCCTCCATTCAGCACAACAAAGAAATATTTGAGACTCAGCTCTATTCATTTGAGTCCTTTTGGGAGGACTAGAACTGGCTTAATAAGTAATTTCTCATCATGTTAAATAGGATTGTCAAACCTCTGAGCACAATTCATTTTTCCTAAAGAACCAATTTTATTTTGTTGCGATGAATGGACATAATATCCCCAAACAATTCTAAGGGCCCTTTATCTATGCCATATAGAGGATTGGATAATTCTTCTTTGCAGTTTCTTTTTTCCCCAGCAACTGTAGCAGATTTTTAATCTACAGATAGTCATGTCTCTTGAAGAAGAGTGTTACATTGCTATTACGATGATTTGATCAAATCTATTCATCCATAGATCTGGGTAATGTTGATCCTCTGAAGAGTATACGTGATGATGAACTTCGCAATAGTATTAATGCCTCAGATTGATAATATCTCACAAATTAATCATTTGGCTTGGGATATTTCGATTGAAATTCTGTTTGTGTTGCAGCTGGCTTTTAAATGAAAGAGTTTTCAACATGCACAACAGCTCTTTGGCAAGGAAACAGCAGCAATCATACACAATTCTAGCATTTGTAATGGTTATAGACAATTTCTGAGTACTCATGTTAATAGGAGACAGGTATAGTATGGCTAAACAGTATCCTAGGTAATTCCCAAGCCTAATGGCTTTGCTATCCTTTCCATTTTTAACAAAAAGTGAAATTGAACACTTAATTTCATACTCACTTTCTTTTATTGCTAACAGGCAACAAAATGGGCCAGAAAGGCTCTCTGGAAATAATACAAATGGAAAAAAAACCAGAGGTCTTTGTCAACCCACAGATTGAATGATGAGACATTAATAAACAAGCTGTCAAAGTAAGGGACTCACTGGGTTAATTGAGAGCCATTGGCTCAGGAGGGAGGGTATAGTCATCTATTACTTCTTCATGATCTCACTTAGAAGACATCTTTAGTTCCAGGATTTCCACATTCCAAAAACTGAAAGTGATCCCAATTCTCCTGTGTTGTCAATGTACTCCATAAATTCTGATTCTGACTATATCTTCATTCTTCCCCAAATCATAATACAGATAAGTAATTCAAATGAAAAATCATCATAACTTCCTATAAGTTATTGAGATAAATGTCTCAAAGTCCATTCACTATAGTCGTCATACCTTGTGCATAGAAGAGCCCCTCAGTCTCTTACTCTGTATTTACTCTAATTTTACACACAATTATAAGAAGGGTCAGATAAACAGCAAGATAATGAATTAAGCATTTTCTCTCATCCCCATGATCATCAAAACTCTTTAAAACAGAAATTATGCACCAAAGATAAAACAACTTCAGCTGATTGCATGCTCTGGAACACTCAGAATCAAAAGGAAGGTAAAACAAAACAAAAAAAAAACCCAAAGCCTGGAACTAATACTCACTGACCCTGAGCTCACTCATCATTCTTCCCATTCCTCCCAGGCTACCAGCAGTGAGTCTCCACTAATGGACCTCAGGGCATTACACAGGCTTACACCAAAAGTTTCCCATAAACCTTCTTCCCAGTACCATAGAGACTATATTAAAAGCTGTGAAAGTTTCCTAAGGCTTTAACAGCCAACCTGGCCACAGGCCTTCAGGAGCAAAAGCCCTCAAAAGGCTGCAACCCAGAAGCACCAATGCTGCAAAGTACTAAATTGCTGGTGCCAAGGAAAGCAGTTTCTGGACTGCTGGTACTGGGTCAGAGGACTAAGGAAAAGAGAGAATGAGACAGGTCATTAAGACAGGATCCTGTGTATGTGGGGAGCTGTGCAACACTTCACCGAACTTGAGAGAAGAGTGTAACATCCAGGTGGGACTAGTTCTGACTACACAAAAGTCAGTTGTTGCAGAAACCTAGGCTGGTGAACTGTGAATTGCTCAGTGTGCAATGAGGCTGAGATGATTTGAGATCCAGCCCCCAAGAAAATAAAACAGAGAGGAGGGACTGAGAAATAAGGAAAATAAGGTCAGCATGGGGTTGGGAGCCGACTAAAAATACCAAAGATTCCAAGAAGAAGAAATCCCCAAGACCTTGAACATAAACAGATACACTGAAAGGAAAAATGGTAACAACAGAAGGAAATGTGATCTCCAGATCTAGTAAACAAGTTCAAGCATGGTACAGATACTGCAAAATGAAGAAAAATCATCTACTACTTGATGAGACAGAGGTCTCTGTGTAATTTGAGGAGAACATGAACTATAACCTGCTGATTTTCAGTGGTTTAAGTGAAAAATGATAATTTTGACTGCAGGATTTATGTTTTGCACAATAAAAGTAGTGAGCAGAGTAGGAAGAAAAAAAAAACAACTTGAATCTGCAATAGTAAGCCTCACCAGGGAAACAAAAGAGAGAACAATGGATTGGGAATGTAAATTTACAGAAATGAAAGACAATCTGAAAGAAGAAAAGGAAAAAACAGGAACATTAAGGAAAAAAAATATTCTCACTGTGTAAATAAAACGTATGGATTTTGAAAACAGGATGTGTAGAGACAACCTAAGGATCATAAATTTCCCAGAAGAACATGACAGGACAAAAAACCTTAACAACACAATGAAGAAAATAATAAAAGAGAACTTCTGAACATAGAAAATGAAATTCCAATGAAAAAAAATTCACAGATTGTCTCTAGAAAACTACAACAAAACCCAAGGGCGCAAACTCCAAGACGTATAGTAGTTAAATTTGACAGTTCAGTTTAGAAACAAGTTCTGCAAGTCATCACGATAAAGACCTTCAACTATAAAGGAAAGAACATTTAAATAATGCAAGATTATTCCTCACCCACAAGAAAAAGGAGGACTGAATGGAATAAAGTGTTTAAAAGAACAGTTGAGGTCAGAATGCACCCCAGGATGACTTTTCCTAATAAAAATTGGAGCTTAACCATACAGGAAAAATGAAATTTGAAAATAAAGAAGAGTTTGAAACATTTTTTGGAGGGAGGGAAGGCAGGGCAATTGGGGTTAGGGGACTTGCCCAAGGTCACACAGCTAGTAAGCATGTCAAGTGTGTGAGGCCGGATTTGAATTCAGGTCCTCCTGACTCTAGGGCCAGTGCTCTACCTGAAACATTTTTAGAAAGAAAGCCGGAAGTGATGTAATACCTCTTGAACACCTCAAACAACAGACAAGTGAGAGGAGTGAATAAATGTAGACAACAGCAGCAGAGTGACAACAGAAAGACAAGTAAGAGACTTCTTTCTAAATGTACATAAAGGAGAGAGGGGTGAATGTAGAAATCTGGCAGAGGTAACAGTGGAGAGGTAGAAAGGAGGCATTATGGACAAAACCTGGTGACCACTCTCCTACTTTTGAATGCTTCTTTTGTTGGATTACATTATAACTTGGGAAAGTGCATGATAGCAGGACATAAAGTGGAATAGAGAGAAGTGAATTATGTGCCACCATCAAATTAAAGACTAATATGAGGAGAAAATATCCTCTGTGGTCTCAGAGAAAAAACTACAAGGAAATAGATGAGAAGGAGGGAACAAAGATTAAAAAGAAGACAAAAGGAAGAAGGCTTTACTGTGGAACTGGTGGGTGGTGGTTGTACCATAGATGAATGCTCCTATAGGTCAAGGAAGATAAGGACCTTACATGGGATGAAGACTGGAAGATTTGGTGCCTGAAAAGTCTACTTGTCCTGGGAGTGGGGGAATTGCAACCTGTGAACAATTGGCACCTGAAGGAGTGGGAGGCCCTGGACACAGGGAGGAGAATTCCAGGAACATGTGAAAAAATGGTGACAAAGATAGGGAAGAGATCAGTGGGTATGTGTAGGGAAGTTGACCTACTATGGGGTAGTGTCTTCTGTGTTTCAGAGTGAGGCACAATGGAAAGGGGGAATCTATTGGGCAAATCTTATAAAGCAGTGGCAGAAAGCACCTAGAAGGCAAAGGTTTGGACACCTTGGAATCCTTGAATGTATGAAGAATATAGAGAAAAGAGAGAGACCAAAATGGTCATAGGGGTTATAAATCAGACTAGGAAGATCTAGAGAAAACAGAAAGAGATGAATAATGAAGAGAGGGAAATAAATCCTTTTGGGAAAGGAATTCAAAACTGAAAATAAAACACTAATGAACAAAACTAGCTGTAGGAGAGGAGAGGAAGGGATCTCTATTTGACTAAGAGGAAAAAAAGAAAGAGGAAATATATATACATATATATGTATATATATACATATATATGTATATATGTATACATATATATATACATATATATGTATATATGTATACATATATATATACATATATATGTATATATGTATACATATATATATACATATATATGTATATATGTATACATATATATATATGTAAAACCAGATAAAAGAAAGAGAGAGGAACTAATAAATAAAACCCTAGAAGGAAAGGGGTGAGAGATGGAAGGTATCATGGGAGAGGGGAAGAGAGCCTGAGAAAAAAGACCACTTAAAAAAACATTAAAAGAAAGTAAATGAGGGAACATAGTACTGTATTTATAGAAGAATAGAGGAAAATCATAACTTAAAAAATTAGAAATAAATGGAAGAAAATATAAACCTAACTCTTATAACATCAAATGTGAATGAATTAAACAATCCAGTAATAAGAAGAAGAATGACAGATTAGGTAAGAACACAAAACCCTACAATCTGTTGCTTACAAAAATAAATTAAAAAAAAACAGACACAGACAAAATAAAACTGAAGGGATGGGGGAAAAATTTACTATTCATGAAGTGAATCCAAAAAATCAGGAGCTGCCATTATCCCCTCAGACAAAGCAATAACAAATATTCAAAAAATGAAAAAGGCATGAACATGGATACTATATTATGCTGAAAGGATTTGTAGACAACAAAAGTATTTCAGTGATAAACTTTTATACTCTAAACACCTTTGCAACTAAATTCATAAATGAAGCATTACCTGAACTTCAAGAAAACATAGTAACATAATCATAACAGGAGACTTCCATATCCTTCTATCTATTTTGGCTAAGTTTAACAGAAAGATAATAAAGACGGGAAATATGAAATTAAACAGATTTCTGGAGAAAAAGGAGAAAAGACTTATGGCAGTTTCTGAATGGGACAGCAAAAGTATATATAGATATATAGGTATATAGAACTGATCACGTACTAAGGCACAGAGATATTGCAAACAAATATAAAAAGGCAAAAATAGCAAATACATACTTTAAGACTATAGAGCAATAAGAATAGAAATTGGTTCAGGAACCACAATCAAACAATACAGACCCAAAGAGAGACTTAACAATGAAATCTGAAATACTGAATGAGTAAGGGAATAAATCATATAAACAAAACCTATGTTAAAGAAAGTTATAATGAAGAAAAAATGTACTAAAATATCTGTGATACAGCTAACACAATCTTCAGAGGGAAAGACATATTATTGCAATCATACATTAACAAAATATAAAAAGAGATTAATGGACTGAATATGCATTTTAAAATTAGAAGATCAACAAATAAATGTAAAATAAGCATAAAAGAGAAAATATAGAAAATAAGAGGGGGGTAGATTGGAAGCAAAAAATAGAAATTATAAAGAAAACTAATAGATGCTTCTTGGAAAAAATTAATACAATTATAAACCCTTAGCCTATCTGATGAAAAAAGAGGAGAAAATCAAATTAATAAAATAATAGATGGGCAAGATGAAATCACAGCAAAACCAGAAGAAATAAAACAAATAATCAGAATATATAGTGCACAGTTATATGCTAAAAAAGCGAGAACCCAAAAGAAATAAACACCATCAAAAATAAAAAATAACCGAACCATAAGAAGACCAGATAGAGGTCTTAACTAACCCAATCTCACTAGAGGAAATAGATCTAGTTTTAAAAGAACTACCAAGGGGGGAAAATATGTCCTGGACCTGATAAATTCACAGGAGAATTCTATCAAACTTTTAAATAATAGTACACATACTTCACAAATTATTCTCAAAAAATTGAGAAAGAAAGAGCAACTAGGTGGCACAGTGAGTAGAGCACTTGCCCTGGAGTCAGGAGGACCTGAGTTCAAATCTGGCCTCAGACACTGGACATACTTACTAGGTGTGTGATCTTGGGTAAGTCCCCTAACCCCAATTGCCCTGCCTTCCCCCCCCCCTCCAAAAATTGAGAAAGAAAGAACCCTACCAGAACCCTTTTGCAAGACAAATATAGTCCTAATAACTAAACCAAGGAGAGATGAAACATAGAAAGAAAACTATAAGAAATTATCATTAATGGTCCTTGCCTCAGAAATTTGAAACAAAATCTTATCAAACAAATTACAGCAATTTATCCAAGAAATCCTTCATCATGATCAAGTGGTAGTTATACCTGGGTTGCAAGAATAGTTGAACATAAAGAAAAGAATCAGTATAATTAAGTATATGAAAAATCAAAACATCCAAAACACATGCACATAACACACTTAAGTATCTGGTTTTTAACCTGCATCAAATAGAGAATTGCAAAAAAAAAAAAAAAAAAGATTTGGGTTAGCTTCTAGAGGCAGACAGATTACTTGTGGCAGCACAGAACAACTCAGAGCTTGACAGTAAAGAATTATTATCCAAAGAAACCTTAAGTTTTCAAAGTGCTTAACAGTTTAGGTCCATTTAATGTAGGTCCACATGCCTTATTAACTTCTGAGGAGATCAGATTATTTTACACAGTACAATAATAGATACTGGTTAAGACACAAAAACCAAAGCTAAATTAAAATTGATTTAAGAGGGAAAATGTCTATCTGTTGATCTACCTACCTACCTATCTTTCTGTCTGTCTGTCTATCTCAATTTAAAGATTATTTAACAACAAAGTTTTACAAATTATAAAACCTTGCCCTGAGCTGTCCTCTATAACTGTCATTCACAGATTTGGTCCCTCAGGAGCTATTACCCTAAGTTCAAGGTGCTCTGTGGGTCCATTTTCCTAAAATTGTAGCTCAGGAGATTCCACAGATGTGTTTACTGTACCTTTAAGAGTTAGCAAAGGGGCACAATTTATTAAAAGTATTATCAGAAATGGTATAGTGTGAACAGTAGTAACAAAAGATTTCTCCTATAACTTGGGTATACCCTCTCCTAAAGACAGAGTCCAGAGTTAGCTAACTTCTAAAGCGTGAATAGTAGGGAGGCACACAGAGAAGGAAATCACACAGGTAAGGTAACTCATACCTCCTAAATTACAGGAACAGGATTTCTTCACCTCCTCCTCACTTTTTGTGGTATGATTACACTGGTCTGCATGCCTCTGTTGATTTGACCTTCTTGGGCAATGCTTCTCTTTGCACCTTAACTTTTCTCTGAAGCTGAACTCTTTGGGTTAGATCTCTACTGGACATAATGTCTCCTGTGGGAAAGTTGCTTCTTTACTTGATGACACTGTTAGTTGGCAGTGGGGTGAAGAAAGGGGTTGCTGGTCATCTTTTCTACTGACAGGGATGGCTAACTCAGCACTTGCTCTTTCATTCTAAAGGCCATCAGAACAAAGGCTGATTCTTTAGACAGCCAATGGCTAGATTGCCCATGATTCCATCAAGTTGATTTAGGAACTTCTTCACACCCCAAGGAGAAAAGAAGTGATTAAAATTATTTACACTTCTTTCAACTGGACAATCAGAGCCTGAAAGGGCCTTACCCATTTACAAAGTAAAGAAAAAAATCACTTCAGTCTGTCAATGAGGTGAACTTCAGTGTCTCATCTTCTTTCTATACTTCACCTTATATCTTGTAATTTCATCTAATTTAGGACTCTGCTGATCATGGCTTCCCAGATGAACCCACTAGCTTTAGCACTTTAAAAGATAAGCATAATTTATATGGAAAATTCATTTACAAAGAATATCTCCTTCCCTGTCAATATTATATAAAGTTCCACTATAAACTACTGGCAATATTTTGCCACAGTTTGACTCTCGGGCCAGACATTACACTTACAACATGAGAGTCAGAATGAAGGGAGCCAAAACACCACTACTCTAAAATGAGATCAGAGCATTTTGTTCTTATGTACTGTGAGAAGTTATTGTGAAACACAGAATGCAAATAGTACCTGCCTTTTTTTTCTACAGTCTTATCTCTGTACTCAAGGATTCTATTTTTGGCATTCAACGTCTTATGCTCCCGACTAGGTTTGAAGATACCCCAGAGAAAACCAGGTCCTTTGAAAAATGAATGTTTTCCATCATAGCATGAGGTAAAAGTTGGTATCACTTTTCATATTCCTGCTTGACACCATATTTATATCAGATCTACATTGATTTTTAGACATTATGATTCTCTGTAGAATAAATTCAGAGTCCACTGTTGATTTGAAATGGAATTTTTAAGGTACAAAAACCACTACCAGTCATTAATTCTGGAAGAAAAAAATCTCCCCTCTTTTTAAAAATAGTAAATCCCTACTTTGCATTTAAAGTACTTTACAATATGACTTTGGCCTAACTTTCCAGGCATATTTCACATTATCTCCCTTCCTGCACTCCACAATCAAATGCAATTGACAAACCTGCCGTTTTAATCCCCTATCTCTGCACTTTAGTACAGGCTAACCTCTATTCCTGGAAAGCACTCCCTTCTCATCTTTACCTCTTAGAATCAATAATTTCCTTCAAAGCTCAGTTCATAGTGCCATGTGTTAACATGAATAATTTTTTTTTCATCTTCTCAACTCCTACTGCCTCATTAAATTACTTTGTTCATTTGTTGCATATAATTATATATGTAAACATGGTTTTCTCCAATAGAATGCAAGCTCCTTGAGGGTAAAAGCTAGTTCATTTTTTTTTGTCTGTATTAAAAAGTGCTATCATCTAGATACCACCCAAACAAAAGAGGTCCAAGCACGGTCCTTCCAAGGCGAGGGAAGATGCCGATGTGGGAGAGAAGATATCTGGATGCTAGACCTGCTCCGTCAAGTTTGACATTTTAGAGTTGTCCTGTCCAATAATCTAAGACCATTGTGAAGAACTTATGATGAAAAATGTTATCCACCTCCAGAAAGAGAACTGATGGAATCTGAATGTAGATTGAGGCATTTTTTTAACTTTATTTTTTTTTTTACTTTTTTTTGGCAACACGACTAATGTAGAAATATGTTTTACATGATTTCACATGTGCAATTGATATCACATTTCTTGCTTTCACAATGGGTGGGTGAGGGAGAGAATTCGGAACTCAAAATTTCAAAAAATGAATCTTAAAAATAATAAAAAATTTAAAATAATAACAATAATAATAGCTAATATTTCTAAAGTTCTTACTATGTGCCAGACTGGCAGCTAGGTGGTGCAGGCACTGGACCAAGAATCAGGAAGACTCTTCTTCATGAATTCAAATCCAGCCTCAGACACTCAACTTGCTGTGTGACCCTGAGCAAGTCACTTAACTCTGTGTGCCTCAGTTTCCTCATCTGTAAAATGAGCTGGAGAAGGAAACGGCAAATCACTCCAGTATCTTTGCCAAGAAAATCCTAAATGAGGTCATAGTCAAACATGAATGAATAACAACAAAGATGTGCCAAACATTATGCTAAGCACCTCACAAATATCTCATTTAATCCTAACAGTCCTGAGAGGTAGGTGCTATTATGACTCCCATTTTAAAAATGGGGAAGCTTATGCATAATTTAAATGACTTGCCCAGAGTCACACAGCCAGTAAGTATCTGAGGTCATCTTTGAACTTAGCTCTTCCTGACTTCAGGCCCAGAACTCTATCCACTGTGCCACCTACCTTCCCCAAACCTACTTCTTTACTAAGTCCAAATAGCTTCCTCAAAAATCCAAAACAAATTATGCTTTTGAAATATTATATGTTTAATGTTTTAAATTTTTGCTTGGAATTTCTAAATCCAGCTCTTCAGAGTGGATAATTTACAGAAAAAGCTAATACCTAGAAGGCCATGATGAAAGAAATATTGACAAGACAGCTCTAAAATGTCAGACCCAACAAAGCAAATCCAACATCCAGACATCCCCTCTCCCACATCAGCATCCTCCCCCACCCCGGAAAGACCACGCTTGGGCCTCCTCCACTGGAACAGCATCTAGATGACAGCACTTTTTTTATTTAAATTTATTTATTTACCATATTTGGTTTTCAGCATTGATTTTCACAACAGTTTGAATTACAAATTTTCTCCCCATTTCTACCCTCCCCCCCACTCCAAGATGGCATATATTCTGGTTGCCCTGTTCCCCAGTCAGCCCTCCCCTCTATCACCCCCCTCCCCTCTCATCCCCTTTTCCCTTCCTTTCATGTAGGGCAAGATAAATTTCTATGCCCCATTGCCTGTGTATCTTATTTTTTAGTTGCATGCAAAAACTTTTATTTGTTTGTTTTTGAACATCTGATTTTAAAACTTTGAGTTCCAAATTCTCTCCCCTCTTCCCTTCCCACCCACCCTCCCTAAGAAGTCGAGTACTTCAACCTAGGCCACGCATGTATCATTATGAATAACCCTTCCACAATACTCATGTTGTGAAAGGCTAACTACATTTTGCTCCTTCCCAACCCGTCCCGCTTTATTGAATTTTCTCCCTTGACCCTGTCCCCTTTCCAAAGTGTTTGTTTTGATTACCTCCACCCCCATCTGCCCTCCCCTCCATCATCCCCTGCCTTTTATTTTTTTTTATCTTCCTCCCTCTTCTTTCCTGTGGGGTAAGATAACCAACTGAGTATGTATGGTATTCCCTCCTCAAGCCAAATCTGATGAGAGCAAGGTTCACTCATTCCCCCCTCACCTGCCCTCTCCCCTCCTCCCACAGAACGGCTTCCTCTTGCCACCTTTATGTGAGAAAATCCACCCCATTCTATCTCTCCCTATCTCCCTCTCTCAGTATGTTGCTCTCTCATCCCTTAATTTCATTTTATTTCTTTTAGATATCTTCCCTTCATCTTCAACTCACCCTGTGTCTGCTCTCTCTCTTTTACATATATATATATATATATATATGTGTGTGTTTTTATATATATACATATATATAAAAACACATATATATACATACATACACATGCATACATATACACATAGATACATACATACATACATACACATTCACATATATATATATATATATATATATATATATATATATATATATATATATATATATATATATACATAAACATATATATATGCATATTCCCTTCAGCTACCCTAATACTGAGGTCTCATGAATCATACACATCATCTTTCCATGTAGGAATGTAAACAAAACAGTTCAACTTTAGTAAGTCCCTTGCAATTTCCGTTTCTTGATTACCTTTTCATGCTTCTCTTGATTCTTATGTTTGAAAGTCAAATTTTCTATTCAGTTCTGGTCTTTTCACTGAGAAAGCTTGAAAGTCCTCTATTTTATTGAAAATCCATATCTTGCCTTGGAACATGATACTCAGTTTTGCTGGGTAGGTGATTCTAGGTTTTAATCCTAGCTCCATTGACCTCCGGAATATCGCATTCCAAGCCCTTCGATCTCTTAATGTAGAAGCTGCCAGATCTGGGGTTATTCTGATTAGGTTTCCACAATACTCAAATTGTTTCTTTCTGGCTGCTTGTAGTATTTTCTCCTTGATCTGGGAGCTCTGGAATTTGGCGACAATATTCCTAGGAGATGTCTTTTTGGGATCTATTTGAGGAGGTGATCGATGGATTCTTTCAATTTCTATTTTGCCCTGTGGCTCTAGAATATCAGGGCAGTTCTCCTTGATAATTTCTTGAAAGATGGTATCTAGGCTCTTTTTTTGATCATGGCTTTCAGGTAGTCCAATAATTTTTAAATTATCACTCCTGGATCTATTTTCCAGGTCAGTGGTTTTTCCAAGGAGATATTTCACATTGTCTTCCATTTTTTCATTCCTTTGGTTCTGTTTTATAATATCCTGATTTCTCATAAAGTCACTAGCTTCCACTTGCTCCAATCTAATTTTTAAAGTAGTATTTTCTTCAGTGGTCTTTTGGACCTCCTTTTCCATTTGGCTAATTCTGCCTTTCAAGGCATTCTTCTCCTCATTGGCTTTTTGGAGCTCTTTTGCCATTTGAATTAGTCTGTTTTTTAACGTGTTGTTTTCTTCAGTGTATTTTTCAGTATTTTTTTGGTTCTCCTTTAGCAAGTCATTGACTTGTTTTTCATGGTTTTCTCGCATCCTTCTCATTTCTCATCCCAATTTTTCCTCTACTTCTCTAACTTGCTTTTCCAACACACTTTTGAGCTCTTCCATGGCCTGGGATCAGTTCATGTTTTTCTTGGAGGTTTCTGTTGTAGGCTCTTTGACTTTATAAATTTCTTCTGTCTGTATGTTTTGGTCTTCTTTGTCAGCAAAGAAAGAATGCAAAGTCTGAGACCGAATCTGGGTGCGTTTTCGCTGCCTGGCCATATTCCCAGCCAACTAACTTGACCCTTGAGTTTTTCAGTGGGGTATGACTGCTTGTAGATTACAGAGTTCTATGTTCCACGTTTGGGGGGGAGGTGCCAGCTCTGCCACACCAGCGCTGTTCCTTCCCCAAGAACCCCCAACCCGAACTGGGCTTAGATCTTCGGCAGGCTGTGCACCCCTGCTCTGATCTGCCACTTAATTCCTCCCACCAGGTGGGCCTGGAGCCAGAAGTAACAACAGCTGTAGCTGCCCCACCTCCACTGCCCCTGGGGCTGGAAGCGGAACCATGAACTTCTTCCACTCCCGCAGCTTTTCCCACTAACCTTCTAAGCAGTCTTTGGTGTTTGTGGGTTGAGAAGTCTTGCAGCTGCCGCAGCTCCCATATTCAGGGCGCTAGGGCCCCCTCCGCCCGGCTTCTGGTCTGGATGGTCCACGCCGCTCAGGCTGGGCTCTGCTCCACTCCGTTCCCAGCTCCCAGCTCCTAGCTCCCAGCTCCGTGTGGGATAAACCTCACCCAGAGACCATCTAGGCTGTCCTGGGCTGGAGCCCTGCTTCCCTCTGCTGTTTTGTGGGTTCTGCCGTTCTAGAATTGGTTCAGAGCCATTTTTTATAAGTTTTTGAAGGGTCTCCATACGGAGCTCACACTATTCCCTGCTTGCCAGCAGCCATCTTGGCTCCGCCCCCCAAGCTAGTTCATTTTACTATATCCATCAAACAGATGATAAGATGGAAGCTGGGACTCAAATCTAGTTTTTTTTTTTTTTTGAATCTATATTGAATGCTCTTCCCCTCATAACACTGTAGAGGTTAATAAAAAATATAGATTGTTAGGTTGGAGAATAAACTAGATTTCACACCAATTGGCCCCATCTATATTCCTGGTAGTAGAAATATATCATAGTAGGTAAAACAGTGAAATGATTTTAAATACCAGAGCTGAAGCTATAATGCTCTTTCTTTGTGCCCTTGAGGAAGTTGTGTGATTTAAGTTGTTAAACATTGAGTAGTAAGAAAAGGAGAAAAAAGTTATCCACTAGCGGATGGAGGAATAGGTGAACATATAGCTGCCCCTCAGTTTTCTATTTTAAAAGGGTATCATAAAGTCATCTTAGGGCTGATGTTGACCTTTTTATGTGGAAGCAAACTGTCAAGGGTGTGTTGTAGGAAGGAAGGAATATGGATGGAGAGCTAGTGTGGTAGTAGAAAAGACTTGAAATGTTTGAGTGGCTAAGTATTGAGTACTTGGGAATAATGGAAAAGAAGAAAGGATTCAGGGGGAACAAGTTGTAGTGCAGTTTGGAAAGGGTCAGTTGAGAGTGAGTGAATAGACGCAAAGATTCTTGAGTAGTATTAGAAAAGAGAGACAACACGTGGTAGTTAGTAGAAGGGATGACTGGGTTCAGGTCCTAACTCTGACACATATAGGCTACATAGCCCTGGCCAAAGTCACTTAACCTTTCCTTGTACCAGGCAACTCTCTAAGGCCACAAGTTGCAAAGCAGATGCTTTACTGTTGGTAGAAGGATTTTCCTTAAAAGGAGTTCCTTATGTCAATGAAATCACAGGTCAAAATTTAAAAAAAAAGAATAAGAGGGAGTGAGTGATTATGAGAGTTTTGGCCAGTTTTAGTTGAATATTCAGATGTACCAAGAGAATAAATAGAGGTGTTAGAATACTAAGGTAGTTCCTTGGTATGCCCTGCCCCTATTGCTATGCATCCCCCATATGATGACCTATACCTAAACAAAAAGAATAATCATGGAAGACTGCTAACTATATAGTCTTATACCATTAATTTGAATCAAGTACTTTCTGAGATCAGAGAGTTCAGGGGAGGGGATGAAGACTCTAGGTGACCTAGAGCACTGGTCATGGATTACCATGAGTGAAAAGTTTGTGAATTTGTGCCCATCTACAAAAGTGAAACAAATTTACCTATTTTGTAGACCTGGTCAAATAATATAATATACATGAAAGTGCTTTGAAAAGCATAAAATCTGAAACAGATGGAAGATATCGATTACTTCAAGGCTGTTTGCTCTAATTATGATATTAGAGGAGTGGAATTAGCATTGATTTAACGTATCAATCTGTAACCAGATAGTATGATAGGGAATTAATTCACTTAGTGAATATTGGTTTTTCATCCTCTGCCTTGTATAGAGTTGATTTCCTTTAAAAACTCCACCTGGTAAGTCAGAAGTTCTTAGAGCAAAGGCCGAATTTTGTTTGTGTCTTTCTACCAAGTACGCAACTTGGTATGGTGGAAAGAGTACTGGTTCTGGAATCATCAAACTTGGGTTCATATCTCTCCCCTTATGCTTACTCTTGTGATTGTGGGCAAGTCATTTAGCATCCTAGGTTTTAGTTTCCCTTTCTGAAGATGAAGATCTTAGACTTGATGGCCTTTGAGGTCTCTCCCTGCTCTACACCTATAATGCCATGCTCCCAAATGCCTTGCACATAGTAGGTGCTTAATAAATATCTGTTGAGTAGATGCCACTTATCCACTCTTAAGGAGAAATTGACTTCTACATTCTTTTTTTTTTTTCTAGCAGTGAGGGGATGCTTAGTGATCTGGAAAAACATCTTACTAACTGTAACTATACGTAATGATTTTGATACACCCTGATTTTCTTTCTGACCAGATTTGCATATTTGGGAAATAGTTGATTCATATGAAGAGTTCAACCTGTGCTTGGAAAATAGTTTTTTTTTCCTTGCAAGACTAGCTAGTTCATAGTTTAAAACGTTGGCAGGGAAACTTCCGAGAGTAAATAGATAATTGTTTCCACATTTACTTTTTTAAAAACTGGATTTCATTCACATAAAGGAGGATGAACTCTACCATAGCAGATTAGCAAATGCCCTGCAACTAAGAGAGTTAGGGGGTTAACTGAGGGCACTGGGAGTTTAAGTGATTTGCCCAAGATCATGTAGCTTGATATGTCAATGACAGGACTTATACCCAGTTCTTCCCAATTCAGAAGCTATCTTGTTATCCGTTACCTCACGATGTCTTTCTCCATTCAGAAGTAAAATGTATTAAATGTCCCAAATATGCACCTCTGGTCACTAAGAAAATATATTGCAGAAGTTCTCCTTTGTAAACACACACACATATTCCCTCAGTCATTACATTTGGAAGATCAGCAGATTAAGTAATGAAACTTAAATCATTTTGCTTCTTTATCACAGCAGTGTCTCAATCATATTTCAGTTTGTAAAACTCGAGAGTATCTCCATTGCCCTTCTAAACTTGTGCTTTGGACATGACTTTACATTACATATTGCCTAGCTTTTGGCTGCCAACCTAAGCTGTTGTTGAGGAATACTATTTATACAAATATTTACTCATGGGCACTTTGTCAGGAGTTGATAACAATTCACTACTTTTCAAAAACAAACCTTAGTTTACCCATTGGAAAAGTTATAAAATAAAATATGTAAATTGCAAATTATTCATTGGCAAGAAATCTCAAAGAAACTTATACTTTTTAAATGTTCACTTGACAGAGTGTTTTGTTCTCCTATTCCCTAATAATACCAATTAATAAGGAGGGACAAACAATCAAATACTCTGTGTAAAGCATGAAACTGAACATAGTTTCTCCTGCCATAAATACTTGAGTCCATATGGTAAAGGTACAATATTGGCACCAAAGTCTGCAGGTCCATCTGGACAGAGCTTCATTTGACTGCATAAGGCAAAGCTTTCTAAATCTAGCCATCTGTTTATAGAACCTTTTTTTTTTACCAAAACCTGTAAATAAAATAATGTAATATAGACACAACAGAGAGTTCACACATACAGTATAACATTCAGTTAAAACAGAGTAGGGGCCTTTCAAAACATATATTGAGAATAGTCAAACAAGCTCTTATGGCTGTCTTGAAACCATAAATATACTAAATTACCTTTGCAATAACAGCTGGTGTGCATATTGATCATCAAGTCTCTAATATACCACCTTCCTCCAATTATCTGCCCTTCACCTGATGAGTTATGACCAAGACTATGTGCTAGTGATGCCATAGAATTCAAGTTTTTAAATGCTTTTCAAAATGTATTTATCATTTCTGACTTTGGGGTATATCTGAATGCTAGTGAGTGAATGGATAGGAAAATACAAGTGAATTACCTTATTTGGAACAATTCTATAGTTAGGACCAGCTAGATAGTCTATATTTGCATGCTATTTTCTCAATGTTTATATAAAAAAAAAGATATTTTTGTTCCCCATGAAAACAAACCAAGTGAAGTGAAATTTGGACAGGATGTTCACGCCTGGCATGTATGTCTCTTTGCTCTCCATCCAAAAAAGCCATAATGACTAAGAGAGTGACCTATTTAGCTCCTATTAAATACCACTTTTCCTCTAAAGTAATAGGATTTTGGAATATATACTGTGTAGCTAACAGGATTTTAAAAATGTGGTTTGCCCTTTTCTTATAATGCATTGCATCTCTGTTCTGTCTTTGCTAGACACATGATGTTCACTTTTCTCATGACTGCTGATTTATTTTTTATTTTCTATGCTCTTCTCGGCTTGTTATTCAAGTTCATCTTGTAGGGTCTTGACTTCCATCTACTACAATCTACTAGTTACTGTTTAGCCCATAGCTGAAATAATAGATTTAGAGCTGGAGAAGATCTTGGAGGCTATCTAGTCCAATACTGACATTTCATAGATAAAGAATTAAGGTCCAGAGAAGTTTAGTGACTTGATACTAAATTATAGAATTAAAATCTTAAACCAGGTCTACATTTATCATACTATTTTGAGTACAGGAGAGACAGAAAGAAAGAAAAGGAAAGGAAGAAAGAAAGAAAAGGAAGAAAAATGAAAGGATGGAAGAGAAAAAAAGAAAGAAAGGAAGGAAGGGTGGAAATCAGGAAAGAAAGAAGGAAGGAGATAAAAAGGAAGGAAGGAAGGAAGGAAGGAAGGAAGGAAGGAAGGAAGGAAGGAAGGAAGGAAGGAAGGAAGGGAAGGAAGGAAGGAAGGAAGGAAGGAAGGAAGGAAGGAAGGGAAGGAAGGAAGGAAGGAAGGAAGGAAGGAAGGAAGGAAGGAAAGAAGGAAGAAAACTAGAGTTCCCAAGTGAATATTGTCTATTCTTTTGACTGCTTCTGTTTTTATGATATTTAAAGTCTATGGTTCCTGACAGCTCTCTTATACCAACGGTTAGAATATTCCTTGTTATTCTCATTCAACCTCTGAGATCGGCCAAAAATCCCCACAAGAGCTATACAGAGGCTTTTGCTATGAAGTCCTCTCTGCCAAGATACTCTCTGATTTTCATGAGACCAAAGTTAAGAAAGAAAAAAAGGTAAGCAAAGAATGCAATGTTACTGACCTCTTACCTCCTGGACCATATATGTATGTGTGTGTTTACATATATACATATATATGCATATGTGTATATATGTAAATATGTATGTGTATGTATCTATGCCAGCAACAAATATAACCCAAACCAACTCGTGTTTTTAAGTCTTTTTTTACCCACCCAGAATAAAACTTCACCTTTTATCTATATATGCCAATGTGTCTGTATATGTCTGTACATGTATCTACCTCTTTATAAGCTTAAATACACACACACATATATCCTACATCTGGAAGTGATATTGAGAAGTCATTCAGCCATGGCTCCTTCTCTTGGCTTTCTAAATTCTACTACATTGGAGTTACTGTGCCTTATGAAAACTTTACAGAAAATTTTGGTAGGATTTATTCATGGCCATAATCACACTAAAATATCATATGGGTGTTGTCTGTTTGGTCATGGCATTGCCTCTGATGAAACTTGCCCCTTGCCCTGACATTCACATTTTCAGGTGCCCATAACTATTTTGGATTCTTGGATATGTCTCTCTGAAGGGAAAACAATTAGTATCACTATCTAATATATTCATTTAGGAGAAATTGAGGTTAAAACGTGTTCAAAACTAATATTTTAGCTAGTTGCCAACCATGAAGTATAGATATATTCTTTTGTTAAACACATCGCTTTTTCGTTTTGTTCCAAAACTTCCTGAAAGGAGGGAGCTAAATGGTATAGACCACTTGAGAAAGAGAATACTTTCAAAGTTTGGTACAAAGGCAAGTTTAGTCTTTATTGTCATTTCACATATGGCAAAAGATAATTAAGATATAACAATAGATTGTATGAGTGGAAAATGGATTTACCTACATTTCAGTTAATGAAAGGGAATGTCCTCACTGATTTTAACCAATTTAGTGTTAAAATTCCTTTAAGTGATTAAAGTTTTTCAGTGTGGTCTGTATAGTGTGCCACTTAAAAACTTCTTATTTTCTTTTAAATGATTGCAACTTAAAAGTCCCAAATAGCATTCTTGGAATATCCATTAGAATGTTTTACACTTAATAGTTTCCTGAAATATTAATAGACACTGTGTAGTATCCTTCTTGAGAATAAGAATAAACAATATTTTAAAATTGGTTCAACCGCCTTGCTTCTGTTAGAGGGCTGGGGATGTAGGGGAGGTGGGATGGTTTGTGATTCTGGTCATGAACTTTCTCTTCTGTATATGTTGTTCATACATTCTAATGCCATTTTTAATGATATGGACAGGAAGGAGTAGCAGTATTGGGAGTAGTAGTAGTAGTAGGAACATCTGACATTCATACGGCACTTTAAAGCCTTTGAGATACTTTGTATCTGCCATTTCACTTGAGTCTCAAAATAATACTGTGAGGTAGTTAATGTAGATAGTCTTATCCCCACCTTATATATGAGGAAATAGAGGTTCATAGATACTTATCTATGTTCACAAAGTAGTCATTGTAAGAGGTAGGACCTTCCTAACTCCAAGACCAACATTCTGATCATTCTCTATGAGCAAGAAACTGAAATTTTAGCACACATAGAGTTTAATGTTTTGATCAAATAAAGTTAACAAGAAAATTAGATTTAATGATAACTACAATCATCATTGTAGAATATAGTAATCAGGCAATAAATGGCATGCGATTCACCTCACTAACTTCAATGACAACCATTTTTGTGTTTTTGTCTTCTTGCTTTACTAACTTTCCAATATCTATTACCAGTCCTGAAACCAAGTAATAGTAATAATAATAATAATAATAATGATGATGATGATGATGATGATAATAATGTCAGAAGTAACACAGGGCTGTTTTAAGATGTACAAACTGCTTTATCCATACCTAACATATATAATGTAGGTAGGAGTAATAAGAGTATTGTGACTCCCATTTTACCCATGAGGAAACAGATTCAGAAGAATAAAGTGATTTGTCCTTTGTCATACAGCTAGTAGAGGTCAGAAGGCAGGATCCAAACAGTCTTTTGAACTAAAGGTCAGAACCCTTGCTACAATTTCATCATCATCGTTGTCACTATCAGCTAAAGCAGCAGCAGCATCCACATGTTGTTATCTGGTGGATTAGAATTTTCACACATATGTACAGGATTTAATTCCCAAGAGACAGGTATTCCATGTTATTACAGTTTTGAGTAAATGATAAACGTAGCTAGATAACTATTTTGATCAAGAGAGAGAATTATAAAGTAAGGATCCACTGAGTACCAGGAAATGAAGCTGTTAAAGGGCAAAAGGAGGATAGAGACCAGAAGACAGTTTTGGTTCTTCGTTCTTGGTTCTATTGACTGGTCTTGGTTCTATTCCCTGTGTACAAACAAATAGAAACTGTGTAATAAGTACTTCATTTCTTTGGTGGACTTGCACCTACTCACCTTATGGAAATAATAATACTGCCTCTTGACCCCTGCAGTTTTTTACTGGCAGCAACACATACATGTTGAGGAGGAAGGTGTTATGGTATTCAACCTCTGACCCATTAAATCTTGTCATTTTCATCTTTGATATTCATGTCATAGTAGATAGTCCCTACTCTAGAATGCAAACTGAAAAGATGGAAATATCATGATACTGATGAGTGTTGATTTATGTCCTAAATTATTTTGGGATATGAATAAAGATTTAGTTTGAAGTATTGGTCACTTGGATGGTAGGAAGAAAAATAATTTAATTTTCTAGGCTTGGGTCCAAGCTCTTTCTTAGGAGAAGTATCTATTCTATTATCCCCTTAGTAAGCCCAAACACTTCTATATTAGAAAAGTAAGTTTCTCCAACTGTTACATTTGCTGATCTGTAGTTGAATTGCCACAAGGGAAGATTTCCCCTCTCAGACAAATCGTATGACTCTAGTTCAGAAATTACATGTTGACCCTTTTCCTGCAGTGAATTAAATTGCATGAATGCCACAATGTTTATGCAGTGCTTGCTCTGTGGATAGATATAGAGGGTGTAGAAAATGTGGTCCCTGACCTCAAGGATAGTATGATAGTAGAGACAGGGCAGCAGTATAAGGTATCTACAATGGAAACACGTAAACAAATAAATAGCCAATTATAACAGCACAGAAATATGTATGTTTGTGTTGAGGGGCTGCCAGAGGCAAAGAACTCATCACAGCCATATGCATTTGAGATGGCAAGAATCTGCATGCTCAGCTACCCATTCCTGTATACAATAAATGCATTCTTTATGGAGTTAGTCAGAATCCTTATTGGTTTGCTATGTTTTGATTTTAAGCAAATAGCAGTGGTAAATAAATTACATGGCAGACAGGGCCTGGTGTTCTGTAACTCCTATTTGCTGAATGTTGACTTTAATCTGTCTTGTTTTCTATTATTAAAAATTATGGTTTTCCCTGGTCTGAACAGTGCAGAAGTGAATTCCCATCCTTGGAGGAGAATGGATGAGAACCAGTTTTTCTTTATCTCCAATACCCCTGCCAAATAGGGTACTGTGAAATTTTTAACCTATTTGAGACTTTCAAAGTTGTGGTTTTTCATCTTGTAGCTCAATGGCTGCATTAATTGGATTTTTTTTTCTGGGAACATGGGGATCTACTTTTGTCTCAACCATGTATGATGCAGATAAAGTACATTTTTGAGTTAACTATTCACGGGCATGTGACTGCCTCTTTTTGAATTGTGTCCATTATCACTATGTTACACAAAGGACAAAAACACCTCAGCAGCTTTGTGGTTCTGCATTTTTATCTTAATATTATCTCATAAAAACCATATGCATAGGGAAAAGAAGATCTTTTGACATGTGTCATACTTCTTAAATCTACTTTAAGTGTTGATTGATGGCTGTGCATAGCTTTGATGATTATTTTAAATTTTTTTCCTCCCCTTGTGCCTACTCTCCCACCTGGCATATCTTGAATGAAAATAAATGAAAAATAGAAAATAACTGACACAAGAACGAAAGCTGACTTCTAGCTACAAAATTTTAATACAGCTTATATATTTTTTCTAACTTTTCTCCTTTGTTTTAACTATATTTAGTTAGTAATAAAAGTGTTCTTTCTCTATTGCTACCCAGCTTTCCCCTCTTACCATCTCTAAACTCCCCCCTTAAGAAAGGGTCAACAAAAGGGCCTGGTTTGGATTTGGAGTAGCAGTTATGTCCTAGATCAGGGTGGGGAATCTGTGGCCTCAAGGCCACATGTGGCCTTCTAGGCCCTTGGGTGTGGCCTTTTAACTGAGTCCAGTTTTACAGAAAATATCCTTTTTAAAATTATTGTTTTATTTTTTTTAGAAAATATCCTTTTATTAAGAATATTTGCTCTGTGAAATTTGGATTCAGCCGAAGGGCCGCATTTGAGGACTAGAGGGCCACATGTGGCCTTGAGGGTCCTCCACCCCTGTCCTTAGATGGTATATTAAAATGTATCCATGACTTCATTTATGTGGATATTCCCTCCATTCATGCTGATTACAACCTATCCTGTACCTCTTGTCCATATCTTTACATAAATTCATCACAGAGGGTCTCCTCTTCCTTTTCAGCTCTGGATCCAATTTGTTGTCTCTTTCTAGTATCTGTTAAAGCTATGTATATATTGATAGGTGAGTTCTATAGGCTGTAACTTGATGTCATAATGTGGATAATAGTCATTCTTTATCCACATTTTTGTGGATGGTTCAGCTAAATTGTCTAGGAGATTCTATAGTATTTCGGAGGTTGATGCAACCAGCATACCAGTTCATAAACAGGATATTTGGAGTACCTTATCCTTTCATTCAGATGATATGCTTTATTAAAAACAATTTCTAAAATTAATAATAGAACAATCAAAAGTGCCCACAAGAAACCTGGAGCCATCATCAACCAGCATGATGTAATATGAATGTTGGACAATAGAGATAGCATTTGCTATGCACAGGTTACCAAATAATACATTCCCAGAGTTGGAAGCAATCTCAGATGTCTTAAAATCCAACCACTACCTATGCAAAAATTGATTCTATAACCACCCAACAAAAGGTTATCTATCCTCTGCTCAAAGTCCTTTAGTGATCTGGCAGGAACACCTGTTAACTTCAAGAAAACTATGAACTCTAGTGGATATCAACTAGATCATGCATCAGCCATTTATTAAGCACCAACTCTGCAGATAACACTGTGTGTGTGAGGTATACGAAGAGCATGTAAGACCTGGCCTTACATTCTAATTGGTTACTATCTAGATGGGGAGACAAAGATCCTAGTGACATAAGATAATAGATAAGATAGATATGTAGATGATGGATAGGCTGGTAGAGCATTTATTAAGTTCTTACTGTGTCCCAGGCATTGTGCTAAGGACTGGAGATACAAATATAAGCAAGTGTAGTGGGCTTCATGCTGTTCTTCTCTTAAGTGCCCTTAATGATTGTGGCCTTTGTTTGAATGGGGCTGGTAAAGTGGGATCTTGTCTTTGTGTGTTTCTCAGCACTAAGACAATTGGGAATCATTGATTGGAAACCCTGTATATGGTGGTACTAGGGATTAACTAACTTTCTTACATCTTAAATAGGACTTTTCACTATTCTTTGTTTGAATGCTTCTCAGCTCTGAGGTAATCAAGTGCCCCAGGACCCTGAGACTGGTATATAAGATCTGAGGTTGGTGTTTGACTTTTGGGGCTCACTCATGGAAGGAGTGTTGAGACTCTGGGCAAGCTGTTGAACCTGCCCTGCCCCACCCCCAGCTTTGTAACCCAGACAGATAGATATTGGTGCTTCTCTGGTAACTATGAATTGTGATTTGAATCAGACAAGGTCTGTCTGTTGATGTTTGTAATTTCTGCTTGTATTTGCCTTGAAGTTCAGGGGGCTGGTCTTTTCCCCCAGAACTAAATGAATGATATATGTATGTTTGATTAAACTGAGATTGTTAACCCCTTAAAGTTACTTTCCCTAGAAAAGAAGATCAGAAGAACCTGTGCTGGCAGCCTTCTGTGTGCTGGTTATTGTTGGTCTTACACAGCCACAGTAGTTGCTAGCAAATTTGTTGTTACAGCAAAAAAAAATACAGAATTTGTGTTCAAATATTTTACTTGGGGAAGACAACACATAAGACAGAGCTGGAAATGGGAATGGTATGGAATGCACATGGGGGCAAGGTCTAAGGATGGCCAAGAAGTAAGTTGAACCCGGAAGAGGGTTTTACATTTGATCCAGGAGGTGATAGGGAGCCTCTGAGTTTATTCTTACTTTGCTTTTTGTTTTATTTGGCCAAATCTTTTTCACCTTTCTCAGTTTCCTCATTTGTTAAAATGAGGAGAAGGATTACATGACACTTGAGCTATTTTCTATCTATAAATAAAATCTATAGATCATATGAAACTGTATGTAAGGGCTTTATAGGAATACCAGTAAATGGCTCACAGCTTCTACTTCTGCTCCCACCCACCAATGCCTCTTTGAGATCTATAAATGTTACTTATATATCTATATATTATCTATATATCTATATATATTATCTATACATACACATCTGTATAACAAATCATAGTGGGAATTGACAGGAACAAAGGAGCTTGCGTATGTTTAACTGACAGTCTCAGAAAACAGTAGTATGAGGTAGAGAAGAGGTTGGAGAATGTTCTTTTTCCTAACCCAGATGGGAGCCAGGGCTAGAGAAACTGCAGAGAAGTCAATGATTGCCTGAAGGGGCTCATTTCGGTACCACCTAGGTGGAACTATGAGGCAAATGACAAATTCAGACTTGAGTGGGATGATTAACTCCTGATCATTTAGTCTGGGTAGTTTGAAAGTGAAAATTCTAAAAGGACATTAACAATACAGGCTCATGTAGGCTCTCTTGAACCCTGCCCCCTTACCAACACCCTTCTCTAGCCCCTTGCCCCCAATCTAAAAGGACAAAACCTGAGCAGGAACAGTGAAGTGAAGAGCAAGGACAGAAATTTATCAAATGAGAATGAAAAAAACCTGAGACAAACAACTGCCAGCAGAGGATAGGAGCAGGACTTCAGTGATCAGTGGCTCCAGGATGGGAAGATGGCCACCTTTTTTATTCTGGCTCTAAAGTCTCCTGAACACAAGGATGTTAATCCAGAGAATCTATTGTTGTTGCTGTTGTTATCGTTATTAATTAACTGTGTCCTTTACTTGTCAAGGATTAATTCTCAAATATTCATTTTTATAGCTCTTGGTGAGTGTTTATGGTACCAGGATCTAAAAGCCTTAGGTGGTTGTGAAAATTTCTGATTTTTAAATTGCAAATCCTCTTAGGAACATTTATACTTTAGAGTAGCTGGTTCTAAATTCCCACCATGTAACCGCCATAAGTGTTCCAATTCTGATGAGAAATGATGATTGAGTTGTATACATATCAAAGTCAGGTGGGTGTGCAAAAGATCTCTTAGGTTTAGTAAGCTGGACCTTATCTAGAGGGGGCCAGCAGGTCAAGGATTATTGTATCAGGAGGGCAGAGTTTATAATCTCAAAGAGGATCATAAACATGTCTGAAAGGTTCGGAATCACCGGATAGAAGAAACTCTCAAAGTAGAAGGCAGAAGAATCAAACATTTATTTAGGCTCAACAGTAACCAACCCATGAACCAGCAACCCCATTTTGATATGTTGATCCAAATCTTCCAGGCCCAATAAGTACGCCTTGAAAGAGTAACCAGGAGGCTACAGAGAAACATGATTGCGTAAAGCAAAATCATGTTTCCCCCTTTTATGGTAATAAGATTACCCACTGGACTGAAGTCTTTGTTCAGCTTCCTCCCGTAGATCAGCTCTGCTACTGGCAGCTCCTGCCTCAGCTGTGTCTGTGTCTGAAACTGAAGCTGCAACTGAAACTGACGATGTAACGGTCGCTGTAACTGACGTAACTGTCGTAACTGTCGCTGGCTCCAACCGAAAAAGGAAAGAGAGAACTCTCCGAGCTGTCCTCTCCCCTCTTATAGGGTCTCTGACATCATCAAGCTCCGCCCAAATGACCAGGGCCGATTGGTTCTTGAGTTGGCCCCTCACCCTAGGGTAGACCAGGTTCTGGAGCTAACACCTCCCCTCAGCCAGCCCCATGACTCCTCACACAGGAAGCTGTCTGCTTCCCGGCATGCTCCCCGGGCCTCCTGCCCCGGAAGAGCAAGCCACAGTGTCCAGAGGCTCAATGAGGCAAGCTGAGCCATTCAAAGAAAACAAAAGCCATTATGGCTACACTCCACCCCTTGTTATAGGATACATAATCTAATCAGCCATGTATCCTAGAACATACATTGTGATCCAATTACAAAGGAAACTAAAACATATCATTCAGTGACATTCCCAAACATTGGTTAACGATTCAAATGCGATCCACCCCTAGATCCCAGCAAAATAATCTTTTCAATCAATCATCCCCAAAATAATTATTAATAATTCAAATGTCCACCCCTAAATCCTTGTATCCATTACATAGGATCAATAATATCATAACAATAAAACAACACAGCAAGGATAACACAAAATAAGTAAACAGAACACTATCATCATTTCCACCCCCCTTGAACGATTGGGGCTCAAAATCTTGGGGTGAGGGGTGAAGGTCTCATTTTCCATAGCTTCTTCATGCTGAAATTGGATGTAGAGATGGCCCTGCCCCCAAAAAGTCCCATTCCAGAGGTCATTTCTTTAACAAGCTGGCAGGAATTCCAAGAATGCTACATGCTTAGGCAGTCACCGGAAAGTGCAGGGTGCTTAAGCCTGAAGGAAACAAAACTAGCAACAAGGTCAGCCAAAACAAAGGACAAAAAGAATAGTCTGTGAATCTATTAATTAATTAAAGGTCATCTTCAGTCTGAGTGGCTTGTAGGCTTGCAGGAGCAGTTCTGATTTCCCTATCTCTCGTGTTATCAAGTCCTCTATACATTCTGTATAATTCATTGGTTGGAATTCCATCTATCATTTCAAAACCTACCCCTGCTCTCAATAAAGTAGTAAACATTTCTTTCCTTGTTACTCTCCTTTGGCGCCAAGTTTGCTGGTTATACACTCTTCTCTCTCGAGGAGATCTATCCCTTCCCCAGTCACCTAAGTCATATAACTGTAAAATCTTATTTATCACTGTTGTAAGACGGCTCCCTACTTCTCCAAGTAATAAATTCAAAATTAGTTGTTTATAAGCAGGGGGAGCTGTCCTAATTATTAAATTCCTATGAGACAGTCCCATTGGATCATTGTAATATTTGTCTGCAGTTCCTATCATAATGGCAGTCTTCATTACCTCCTCCTTTAGTCTCATGATACAATCTCTAAGTGAATACCAGGGTCTGTGCTCAGTGGGCCACATAGAATCAGTATCATATCTCTTATTGCATCCCACAGCGGCTAATGCCAACAGAGTAGTCCTGCTATCACCATCTCCTTGCTGATGATGTTCCCTAAAAGCTTGTTGAACTAGAGGATCATGGCTGATACCTATGAATCTCATGCAGTCTGTCCCATCTACTGATATTCCACCGGCCCCTTGATCACTGAGTCTTACCATCCAAGATATCAATGGTTCTCCTATTCTTTGGCTGAATCTACTCAAAATATCTGTGACCTCTTGCGGTGAGAAATCTTCCTGAATTTCCCTTGTAACTGAATCTTCACCTCGGGTTTCTGTCTTCCTCCTTTGTATGGGTCGAGCCCTTGTCTGATCATTTAACCATCTCCTATTCTCTGTGTGAGGCACATCCTGAACCCCAGTAGTGTTTTGTGCCTCAGCCGGCTCTTTCTGGGCTGGGTTGAAATGCACTCTGGGCTTTTTTGGTCTCCTGTTGCTCTTAGCCACATTAATAGAAAGTTCTCATTTGAGTCAGTTTGGTCTCCTGCTATCTGAGATTCCCCTTCTTCCTGTGGGGTAGGAGTGCCCCCATGTCTTTCACTTAATCTCAATCTTTCGTATACTAGCCGGTAGGCTGATAACACTATCCAGCTTTGCCTAGATAGTGATGCCCCTGACTGAATCCCAACTTCTCGTAAACACTTTTCCAAATCCCTAGGATCTCCTCTCCGTAGCCTTGGTTCCCAGTTTTCACAGGGTCCAGCTTTTTTAGCCAATTCTTTTGCTAGGGAGGAATAAAATGGATCCTCCCATCCTGGGATATTTATCTCTTCCTCTGAAATTGTTCTGCTTCTAAATAGAGATCTTATACCTAGCGATCCTGTTCGTGACGCCAAATGTATCAGGAGGGCAGAGTTTATAATCTCAAAGAGGATCATAAACATGTCTGAAAGGTTCGGAATCACCGGATAGAAGAAACTCTCAAAGTAGAAGGCAGAAGAATCAAAACATTTATTTAGGCTCAACAGTAACCAACCCATGAACCAGCAACCCCATTTTGATATGTTGATCCAAATCTTCCAGGCCCAATAAGTACGCCTTGAAAGAGTAACCAGGAGGCTACAGAGAAACATGATTGCGTAAAGCAAAATCATGTTTCCCCCTTTTATGGTAATAAGATTACCCACTGGACTGAAGTCTTTGTTCAGCTTCCTCCCGTAGATCAGCTCTGCTACTGGCAGCTCCTGCCTCAGCTGTGTCTGTGTCTGAAACTGAAGCTGCAACTGAAACTGACGATGTAACGGTCGCTGTAACTGACGTAACTGTCGTAACTGTCGCTGGCTCCAACCGAAAAAGGAAAGAGAGAACTCTCCGAGCTGTCCTCTCCCCTCTTATAGGGTCTCTGACATCATCAAGCTCCGCCCAAATGACCAGGGCCGATTGGTTCTTGAGTTGGCCCCTCACCCTAGGGTAGACCAGGTTCTGGAGCTAACACCTCCCCTCAGCCAGCCCCATGACTCCTCACACAGGAAGCTGTCTGCTTCCCGGCATGCTCCCCGGGCCTCCTGCCCCGGAAGAGCAAGCCACAGTGTCCAGAGGCTCAATGAGGCAAGCTGAGCCATTCAAAGAAAACAAAAGCCATTATGGCTACAATTATGATTTTGGATTTAATGTCAAGACTTTTAAAGTTAAAAAAATACCCACAACAATTTGAAAACACTGACTCGACAACTAAACATTAATCATAGGACAGTGGGGTTTCATTTCCATACTGAAACAAATCACATCTGTCCTCTCAGCTGGTCTATACATGAGTCATTGGTTTTTTCAATTTATGAAATGAAGAAAGCCCATTAATGTTTTGTAGTCAGATGAAAGTAAATGTTCGAGCCTTTGGAAACAAAAAACTGTGTCAACTACTTCAACTAGCTGAGTCTTGGTGTTGTCAGGTTATTTGAACAAAGCTGCTAGAGAAAGCTCATCAAATTTCTGTCAGTTTTAAAACATACACCCCAAAACAACTGTTATGTCAATGGAGAATGATGAAATTTCTCTGGGGACTAGCACAATTTAAGAACTGACTTGCAATGAATACCAAGCATGACAAAGGAGCAGACACACTTTGTCGTCTAGACAGTTGAGGGAGGTAAAAATCACAGCCTCAGACACTTGAAGAAATGTGGACAGATTTCATCTCTAAATTAATAGGGCTGAAAGGGGGACTTGGGTATTTGAAACTTATTGATTAAATGGAGAATTAATCATTGCATGCCAATGCCTAAAAACTTTGTGATTATTTTATTGATATTTGTAATATTCTACTTTTGTACTTAACGATCATTACAATTTCATTAAAATTTAACTGTTAACCATTTGTCGTATATTTCTGAAAATATACTCAGGAGAATATTCTTGACAATCGTAAAGAGATGGTGTCTAGTTATTCCAAGTAGCCATTGGGGTTCTCCGGTCAGGACTTCCTAAATCAAAAAGAAAATATTCCTCTGTCCTTTGCTATGATGAGGAAAGGCTTGAGTTAGGGGAAAATGTGCAAAAAGCAATATCCATCTGTCACAGGAGGTACTGTGGCATGCTGCTTGGATTGAAGAGGAACATAACCTTCCTTTTCCCTGCTGGTTTGACAAAGCTCGAGCCTGTCATGCAAGGGCACAATGTGAGACAACCTTCCTACCCTCCTTGTTTAGGCCTGCTCTATCAGGCTTCTGAGGCTATCTGTACACTATCTTCTTGCCGCTCTTGATCAATGGTTTTACATTTTTAAAATGCTCAGCCCTGAGTTATTTTAGTCCACCCACAGTCTTAATGGCAGAGGGGCATAGGGTAATAAATTTAGCCAATAAGTGAATGACCTCATGTCTGGTAGTTGTTCACCTTTGTTCACGAGGGCCTGGAAGAATGGTATGACTCATTTCAAAAGCAATGACATTGTATTATGCCTCCTCCTCACTCCTTTTACACACTTTGTAGAATACTATGCAATTCCAAATGTCTTTATTGAGTTTCTGGTATACCTACGAATGATGGGAGAACCAAAATAAGTACAAGACATTATCCTTGACTTCAAGAAGTTTATGATGTAGTTGGGAAAGCAATACTTAGGCACAGAAAACTGAAAAATTTAAAACTGTATTAAAATGTTAGATTATGTGATAGAGACAATAGGAATTTAGGGGGGAAAAAGAAGATAGTTATGTGGACTGGGATAGTTTGGAAGAGGCTACTTTCATGGAGAAGGCAGGACTTGAATTGGACCTTGATGGATGTGTAGCTCTGTATTAGCTCCACAGGCTTCTGGGATATGTAGAAAAGAGGCTGAAGGATCATGAGATTTTATGGGAGAGAAGAAATCTTGCAGAGTGAGGCATGATGTACAAATGTGTTTGAGCCATGGAGGCCAATAACAAATAGAGAAAACTGCTACTATGAAGTGACTACAATCCCGAAAGCCTTGCCTTGCTAAACCACTTATGGGGGGTTCCATTCATTTAGAATTCTATATTTATCTGAAAGTTCCTTCCTCATAATGCTCATAATGGAAGCTGGTAGATTTAACTACTCCTTGTTTCCTTATTGCTTACCTCTTGGAGTTTCTTGTTCTTTTAAGTATTATTTGCTTCCTGTTTTTTTTTCTTCTCTGATGGGCTTAGTCTTCAGACCTAGATAAGCTAATTTTTTTTTCGTATTCTCAGTATGTGTCTATTATAGAGGATGTACACAGAGGCAGTGGGACCTTAGAATACTCCAAGGCAGAGGGACCACTCTTTGCCCAGTAATTAATTAGAGAAAATATTTCTTCCCTAATTGGCATAACTAAGCTCCTTGAAATAACAAAACAAAGGATTATCTGAATTCATGGGGCTATTTACCCTGAATTCTAAAGAAAAACTATGAACAGCCAAGCAGGGTAAGGAATAGCTTGAACACAAAATAGGTTGCCAATTTTCATGAAGTATTCAGGGGATAATGAGACCAGCTTGAATAGAATACCAGATCCTGAACTTTATGTAAGGAAAACAGAATTGCCTGTCAACTTCAAGACCTATAGTCTTCTTATTAATATCTTAGGTATGTGTGAACCTAATTTTCAAAGATATTACTCTTCACTTTCAATGGGATTCATGCAGTTCTGACTAGGTAGCCCCAATTTCTACATGGAATATCACTTGTCCAGTATATCGCTCAGTCATTTGTCCATCATGTTACTTAGTCCATTTAAAGTCCCAAATAATGGTCTTTCAAAACAATTTTCCATGTTACCCCTTAGAATTTTATGCATTATTTGTGGTGGCTGGTCCTATATCACCACCATGTTTTCTATTTATAAGTCCATATGGTATGTGCTTAGGGAGTATTTTTGGGAACCAAAGTGTAAATCAAGCTCAGCTTGTCACATAATTGCTGAGACACCTTATCTCTTCTCCATCCTTCCTGGCACATGCTGCAGTTTCAGCACTTCACAATCAGCTTTGTCCATTGAGGTGAAATCAGATATCCACCATGTTATAAAACAGGTCACACAAAGGCAATCCATCCTTTCCCTGACTGGGTGATAAAGAACAACGGGCTAAAGCCTGCTTTACAAAGAAGGTAACATGATTTCTGTAGTACTGAGAAAGTCCTCTTTTCCCACCAGAGCCGTCTCCAGTCATCCTGATCTATGTCTTGCCACTAGACCCAGATGGCTCCTGAGGAGAGAGTGAAGCTGGGGACTTTGCACAGCCCTATTTGAAGTCATGACATCACCTTCCTGATGTCATGGTCCTCTTAGAGAACAAAGGACAAACAACAGCCTGTGAGTGATAGTATCTGCCCCAGTGGGGATTCAACTGGCCAATTCCAGTTGGGCAATGCAGCTTCCTCCTTCCCTCCCTCATTTCTTCCCTCCTTCTCTCTCTCCCTCTTCTCTCTCTGTTCAATAGGATATCATACCCTTAACTATGGGGTGCTCTGCCCAAATGAATTTAAATTGTGATCACTGGAACCTCATAAGATATCTTGGGCTAGACTTCTTTCTTAAAGACCCTTCCTTAAATCCAAATCACTATGGCTGTCATTGATTGGCCAGCAATAGGTTCCAACCCAAGTCTCACTTGGTCATTGTTTGGGCTATGATGGCTCACAGTGAGTGTAAATAGCAATTTGTTCTTTTTTGGCCTGAAACCCTGAGGGTCTTCCCCTCCCATATTTATTTATTTATTTTTGACTAGGTAAAGAGGCCCTTCTCTGCCTCATTTCTTACCTAGCCTTAAACACCGAATGGGCATTGCCTCAGTCAAACTGAGTCCTGGGAAAGGCTTTAATTTTAAAAAGCCAAGGTCTCCCACTGCATCTGGGGCTATCTTTGATTGTCCTGAATTATATCTTGCCACTGGACCTAGATGGCTCCTGAGGAGATAGTGAAGCTGGTGACTTTGCGCAGCCCTCTCTCACTTAAATCCAATTCACTTGCAAGTCATGGCATCACCTTTCTGATGCCAAGGTTCTCTTCCAGAACAAGAAGAACTTTTCCCACAATGCAACTCACCAACACACCTTTTCTTTCCAATTTTTGGAATCCCATCAATTGATTTCTGTTGAAAAAATGTCCTTGGGAAAAGTAATATTAACATATTGCCAGTTATATTATGTTAAATATTTAGGAAGCTGGGAAAGTGTTACATGAGGGCACTGAAGCTGGGGGAAAGGAAAGCAGACAAAGATGCTGAGGCATCAGAGAAGAAAGAAGACATTAAGGATATTGATACACTGGGTTTTAATAAATTTTTCAAGGGATGAACCCATATATGATTCTTATTATGAGCTAGAAGGGACCTTAGAGGCCATCTAGTTAGATTTCATTATTTTGTTCTTGAAGAAACTTAGTGGTAGAGCTCATGTTTGAACCCAGACCCTCCCTCTGACTCCATCATGCTATCTCCCTCTCTTCTCCATTCCTCTCTTCTCTCTCTGTCTCTCTCTCTCTCTCTCTCTCTCTCTCTCTCTCTCTCTGTCTCTCTCTCTCTCTCCCTCTCCCGCTCCCTCTCTCTCCCCCCTTTCAGATCCCCTTTGCCTCTTCTCCCTCTTCCCTGAAACCAGGGTCAGCTGCTACAGATATTTTAAAGGATGGATGCAAAAAATATCCCAAATGAGGGCTACATATACCTAGCCCTCTCTGCACCAGCATGTGATATGCGACACATGTCAGGACTAGGAAGGTCTAGAGAATCTTTGTATCAATCTTCATGGCTCACATCCCCTAGGAAAGCAGGTTTTCCCCTTTGCACTGCAACTGACTTCTTTCTTAAAATCCTGAAGAGGAAAAATTGAGAAGAAATAGGACAGCAAGGGACTTTCTTGAGGATATATGGAAGTTGGCTGTACATTAGAGTGCCCAGTAAAATAAGCATCCACTATCAGTTCTGGATGCCAAATGAAATCCAGAAGGGCCTAAAAATAATCATATACGGGGCTTAGAAATCAATTTAATATATACCACATCTCCTTTTCTATTCTTTTATTGTTTTATTTCATGGATTTTGTAAAAGAATAGCTTAATGTTATTGCTGTCAGGAATGCTAGTCCTCTTTTAGCTTTGAGGGATAAGGAGATCAAGAAATAGACTTCCAAATAAATGAAGTAGAATATCATCAGTAAATATGGGTAAGTAAATGCAAATTTAGTGGGGTTAATGAGATAATCAGCACTGTAGCAATTTGGAAGATAGCCTTTTATAAAAAAACCTTCTATGCTCTAGAGTAGAATTGTTAAGCCCTAAGGTCCACAAGAAGCAAGCAACCCATAACACTCCTGAATGTGTTGACGTATTGATAATAAAAAGAAATATATAATAGCATGGCTTTTCTAATTCAGTGTGACCCAAAGGAATATTATGTATGGATCAGTGGTTCCTGTTTCTGTCTGAATTTGATACCCCTGCTCTAGAGATGCCCTCTTCTCTGGAATTTCCCATGTCTATGTAAAATATAGTATGTGCTATTCTACATGAATCTGTCTAGATGTGGCTCAAAGGAATCATCTTTAGATTCTGCTCTGCTTGCCTTTTCCCAAGGGAATTGATTCCTGTCAGGAGGAATGAGTAAGCCAGGATAGTGAGACCAGAGGCTAGGTACTCTGTTCTCTGCAGACTGATGAGGTACTAGGTTAGAATTATATCTATCTGCTTCCCTACATGTTGTCAGTCTAGAGGAAATAATTTCTAGTTTCAAGCTTAGCTTTCAACCACTATTGATTAATAGGGAATGGATGGTCCAAGTGTTACGGTTTCATGTGTTGTAGAATCGTCTCAGAGAATTCAGAGTCAGACTACCTCTAAACCAAGTATAGGAATTTATTGAGATTGACGCATCTCATGAAGCAGGCTAAGTTTCAAGAGGAACCAGCAACTTCAGAGAAAGAAAGATGATTTTTATAAGGTAAAGATGTAATTATATAACAGAAATTAGGAATATTAAAAAGGCAGGAGGGATTTGTTAAGGGATTAGGTAGTAGGGGAGAAGTCCCAGCCATAGTGGAACTGTGCATACAATTACCCACAATACAAACAGAAAAACCCATTGGGAGGTATATATGTATGATAATGACATTATAATAAGTCTCTCTATGTCGTAAGTTCACCTAAAGACATCTTTTGCTATTACTACGCAGGTGCCTATTTAGAGAAAGTCTGTTCTATTGTTTTAGGGTCCACATCCTGCTTCAGCCTCCTTGTGGTACTGCTTTCTCATTGGCTGAGTATTGTGATCCTGTCTGAAACTAGTTGTGGTTGAGTGCATGGACACACCTGCTGTTTCTGTGGGAATTATGAGGAATGGGTCTGGAAGCAGTGCCTGGGATCCCATCACATGGACATGTCTGTTGTTTTAGTGATCAGTGAGGCATATATGAAGAAGTTAGGATGTTGAGTGGGGAGTGGGGGTGAGTGGCTAGGTAGGGATAGTGGGCCTGCTGTTCAGTGGGGCCTATCTTTATTAGGATTACATCACAAGGTATATATGCAAAGCCTGCCTCCTCAGAAAACACCAGTTCCGCAAAGATCATTACTAGTTAATAGCAAATAAACACACATATTCAAGTCAATAACAAACAGAAATAAGAGAAAGTATGAGACTATGCCAGACAGTACTTAGGAGGGAATGAGCTTTCCCATTGGGAGCAAGATATTTCAACTCAACCAAAAGTGACAGTCTCAGATGTTACTCGAGGAAATTCCTGAAGTCTCTAATGTAGCAGTGAGCTGGGAAAGAGACATGATTGAGGTGCCAGCTCTTCTGTCGGCTTTTTCCCAGAATCGTTCTCTCCCTCCAGGTACGTAAAGAGACTCTGGAACTTCACATTGTCTTTCTCAAAGTTTGAAGCCAAAAGGCAAGGATCTCTCTTCCCTCTGAAACTCTCCCAACTTCACTGCTCGCATAAGGGTGGAACTTTGAGTAATCAATCCCCATCAATGAGGAGATTCTTAGGCAAATGGCCTTTGGACTGCAAGTTACTATTGTAATCTTTTTTGATGGAAACTTTTTATCTCCCATACAACCTTACCAATCTGTGCCTCCTGTCTGCTCCCTACCTCAACTTGAAGGATCATGATAAGGAAGAAACAATCAAATGACTTGAGTGAGACCCCAACCCCTTGTCTCTTCCCTATGAAACATCTTATCCTTCCTCTCTATTATAACAAGAACACTGTTGTTAGGGACAGGTCAAAGCATCCCTTACTGAAAACCAGAGAAGTGTAACTTGATGTAGTGAGTGCCAGGGAGGAAAGATGTCTCACATTTATATTTGGACATCTACTTCCTCTTCCCTCAACTGCTAAAGAAAATGTGACACCACAACTGAGGCCAAATGTATCCTGTCTCCTCTGGATATCAGTTGTATCTTTGAGTTTCAAGTGACAATGATTCTGAGGAAAGCTCATTGTAAGTAGGAATTGTATTCCCAAGGCCTAGCTGTTGTTGTTTTTGTTGCTTGTTGTCCTTTTTTGCCTTTATTTCTCAATTTATTGTTGTAAATATATTGTTGATTGAGTTCATATGCTTTTGCCCAAAGATTTTTTTAATATTTCTTTTTTTATTAAGATTTTTTTTATTTTTAGTTTACAGCACTCAGTTCCGCATGATCCTGACTTCCAGATTTTCTTTCCACACCCCTCTCCCCAAGAAGGCATGGAATCCAATACATATTCTACATATACCTTCACATTGAACTCATTTACACAATAGTCAGGTTGTAAAGAAGAATTATTACCAATGGAATGAATCATGAGAAAGAAGAAACAAAAACCAATAAAAAACCCCCAAAAACAAAAGAGAGAAAAATAAAACAAAAAAAAGGAGAGCAAAAAGTTTGCCTCAATCTACATTCAGTCTTCATAGTTCTTTCTCTGGATGTAGATATCTCTCTTCCTCATGAGTCCTTTGGAGTGGACTTTGAACCTTGTATTGCTGAGAAGAGCTAAGTCTATCAAGGTTAGTCATCATAGAATCCATATATCTGTGGTTGTGCATAATGTTCTCTTAGTTCTGCTCTGCTCACTCAGCATTATACCCTGTAGGTTTTTTCAGGTTATTATGATGTCTGTATCTTCCCCATTTCTTATAGCACAATAGTATTACATTGCATTCATATACCACGACTTGTTCAACCATTCCCCAATTGATGGACATCCCCTTGATTTCCAATTCTTTACTACTGCAAAAAGAGCTGCTATAAATATTTTTGTACATATGGGTCCTTTTCCCACTTCTGTGATCTCTTTGGGAAACAGCCCTAGAAGTAGTATTGCTGGGTCAAATGTTATGAACATTTTTATAGCCCTTTGAGCATAGTTCCAAATTGCTCTCCAGAATGGCTGGATCAGTTCACAACTCCACTAGCAGTATGACACTGTTCCAATTTTCCCACATCCTCTCCAGCATTTATGATTTTCCTGTTTTGTCATTTTAGTCAATCTGACAGGAGAGATGTGGTACCTAAGAGTTGTTTTGATTTGCATTTCTCTAATCAAGAGTAATTTATAGCATTTTTCATATACTATAGATATCTTTAATTTTTTCCTCTGAAAACTGCCTGCTCATATCCTTTGACCATTTCTCAATTGGGGAACGACTTATATTCCTATAAATTTGGCTTGGTTACCTGTATATTTTAGAGATGAGGCCTTTATCAGAGACACTAGTTGTAAAGATTTTCTCCCAGTTTTCTGCTTCCCTCCTAATCTTTGTTGTGTTGGATTTTTTTAAAAAGAAAACTTTTCAATTTAACATAATAGAAATTATCCATTTTGCATTTTGTAATGCTCTCTATCTCTTACTGTGTCATGAATTCTTTGCTTTTCCGTAAATCTGATAGGTAAGCTATTCCTTGCTTATAGTATCAGCCTTTATTCCTAAATCATAGAACCCATTTTAACTTTATTTTGGTATATGGTGTAAGATATTGGTCTATGCCCAGTTTTTGCCCTACCATTTTCCAATTTTACCAGCAGTTTTTGTGAAATAGTGAATTCTTAGCCCAGAAGCTTTTCCAAATCCTTTTTTGAGTTCTTCCATGGCCTGAGAGCAGTTCTTGTTTTTCTTGGAGGCTTTTGATGTAGGCTCTTTGACTTTGTTGACTTCTTCTGTCTGTATGTTTTGGTCTTCTTTGTCACCAAAGAAAGATTCCGAAGTCTGAGACTGAATCTGATTCCGTTTTCACTTCCTGGCCATGTTCCAAGCCAACTACTTGACCATTGAGTTTTTTTGTCAGGGTATGACTGCTTGTAGAGTATAGAGTACTTTGTCCCAAGGTTGAAGGGCTATGCTGTTGTTTTGAGAGCTTTTTTCTTCACAGCAATCTCTGCTACACCTGTACTCCTCGTCACCCATGAAACACCAACCTGGACCATGACTCAGATCTGAGCAGGCTCTGCACTCCCACTCTAACCTGCTGCTTAATTCCTCCTGCTAGGTGGGCCTGGGTCCAGAAGCAACTGCAACTGTAGTTCTGTAGCTGCACCACCTCTGCTGCTCCAGGCATGGCTGCACTGCGAACTCCTTTCCCTCTGTCCCCGCAGGTTTTTCCCAGTAACCTTCTCTGTTGTCTTTGGTGTTTGTGGGTTGGGAAGTCTGGTCACTGCCACAGCTCACTGATTCAGGGCACTAGGGCCTTTTCTGCCCAGATCCCAGTCTGGGTGGTCCAGGCACAGCCCACATTGGGCTCTGCTTCACTCAGCTCCCAGCTCCATGTGATAGACCTTACCCAGCAACCCTCCAGACTGTCCTGGGATGGAGGCCTGCTTCCGTCTGCTATTTCATGGGTTCTGCACTTCTAGAATTTGTTCAGAGCCATTTTTATAGGTGTTTGGAGGGTCCTGGGGGGAGAGCTTTATGCCACTCCCTTCTTTCCAGTTGCCATCTTGGTTTGGTCCCCCCCAGTTTGTTGTCCTTCTTGAAGTGGACCAATAGCATTACTAGGGCAATTCAAGTGAGGCAGAGTTTTACAAAGTTCTCAGCCTCACTCTCTCCTCCAGTTATCTGAGTCCAGTGGCAAGACAAAGGTCAGGATGAATGGAGAAGGCACAGGAGCTAATGGGTGGCCTTGACCTTTCCAAATTAAAGTCTTTCCCATTTGTCTGAGGCCATGCCCATTCGATAACTAAGGAATAGGCAGGAATAGGCAAGAATTGAGACAAAAAGTGGCCCAATTTACCATCCCAAAGATATTAATTTGGAAGGGAAAACCCTCATTTTCCATCTGGAACAGAAGACAATTACTATTTATTCTCACTATAAGCCATCAAAACCTAACAATGAGCCACAGAGGCTTGGGCTGGGCCATTTGATGAAAGCCAGAATAGAAACAGACTTTGCCAAGTAACTCAATTTAAATCACAACAGGCTTGTTAAAAGCCTGTTTTTCAGACCTATATTTTAAGAAATCAAAAATGAAACTGTATACATTGGACAAAAGCAAATTTTCTCAGCTTTCTAAAAAAATAAAAAAGAAGAAAGAGAAAGCAGAGGAGAAGGAAGAGAATGAGAAGCAGAAGAAAATAAATAATAGCAGTATTTCCCAATTTCTGTTCAAATGGTCAGATTGGGTCTCCAGAGGGCAGCTACGTACTATTCTCAGATAACATAGATAACAAAGATAGTTAACATGAACTGATGCAATGTGCAATGAGCAGAACCAGGAAACATTGTACACAGTAACAACAATATTGTATGATGAAAAACTGTGAATGACAGCTATTTTTAGTAATGCAATGATCCATGAAAATCCTAAAGGACTCTTGATGAAACATGCTAACTGCCTCCAGAGAAAGAACCGATATTGTCTGAATACAAACTGAAGCATACTATTTTCCAGGACTTTTTGTAAAAATGACTAATATGGAAATATTTTGTATTATTGAACCTATGTTAGATTGCTGTCTCAGGGAGGGGGGAGCAGAGGAAAGGAAGAAAAGATAGAATTTGGAACTCAAAACTTTTAAAAAATGTAAAAAAAAAAGAGTTTTAGCATGTAATTGGTAAAAAATATAATATTATAAAAAAATCCAAAACTTTTTCCTAAAAAATCTCATTCATTCCTTCCTACAAATACAATGTCCATGGGAGAAGTGGGCTTAAAATTAGACTATTATAGTAATGAAGCACATATGTAGTATACTGTACATGTTAAATGTTTACCATTAATTGTTGATTGATTGCTATATGTATCTTTGTCTCCTCTT